>NC_064920.1:144907319-145237596 GCF_023897955.1 Schistocerca gregaria | reverse complement strand
CATCAGAGTGGTAACGAAGGAGACGAGGTTAAGTAATTCTGCTACCTAGGCAGTGAAATAACCAGTGACCGACGGAGCAAGGAGGAAATCGGAAGCAGACTATCTCTGGCAAAAACTGCATTCCTGGTCAAGAGAAGTCTGCTAGTATCAAACATAGTCCTTAATTTAAGTAAGAAATTTTTGAGAATGTACGACTGGAGAACAGCATTGTACGGTAGTCAAATATGGACTGTGGGAAACCCGGAACTGAAGAGAATCGAAGCATTTGAGTTGCGGTTCTAAAGAAGAATGTTGAAAATTAGGTGGGCTGATAAGGTAGGAATGAGGAAGTTCTGCGCACAATCGGAGAGGAAAGGAATACGTGGAAAACACTGACAAGGAGAAGGGACAGGATGATAGGATATCTGTTAAGACATCAGGGAATGACTTCCAAGGTACCAGAGGGAGATGTAGAGGGCAAAAACTGTAGAGGAATACAGAGATTGGAATACGTCAAGCAAATATTTGAGGACGTAGGTTGCAAGTGTTACTCTGAGATGAAGAGGTTGGCACAGGTGAGGATTTCGTGGCGGGCCGCATCACACCAGTCAGTAGACCTATAAATGACCTTTTCTATGTATATGTAGTAGCAGTAAGTTTTGTCGCACCATATTAATCAGCTATCTTTACACGTATAGTAATTATGCTGCCTGTCTCCGATTTTGAGACTCATTTCTTGAACAGGTATGGTGCTGTTCACTGCACGACTAAAGTGATCGTGAGCGTTTGGTCAGTGATGCCAAACTGAATGATACTGCTGCGCTAGAAACAACCGATGGGGACACTATCTGTAAAAATTTTTTGTTTCCGTAAAACGAGAATGAGATACGCATACAATCTGTAAACGTGAAAATTGTTTGTAGTCATGAAATACTGAAGCATTAAATACGTCAGTAACTGTATTCTATTCGGATTTCTCGTGAGTGAGGCCTATATGTAATATAATATGTAAATAAGGGAAAGAGGAGAATAATTTCGATAGTAATCATTTTCAAGCACCCAGTTCTAAAATATACTTGAAAAACTATCACCGTAACTGGTACAGGAGCAGACTACGGTAAATAACAGTAATGTACACTTGCCTACCCGTAATATAATGTGGCGATCTGGAGATGAGTTCTCGTCTTTCACTCAGAACATTATTTCATCCTGTTGTAGTAAGAGTTACAACTGAAAAGCGCATGCAAAAAATTGCACGAGTGTTTCAAGCAGTCCAGGCGCTAGTAATAAGATGGCGTGAGCAACGAACCAGTCGTTTAGGCGGTTTAATTCTAATTGTTGGTGGTGTCTTAGACATGGAGCCCGCATTCTTCAGTTTAAATGGATGAATGGAGATAACTTTGTAATCTATGAGATAATGTATAAAGGCAATGCCGCCTTTATAGCCTCTGTTTTTGCTATTTTCTGTTTAGCTGCTATCAAGTGAATGAACTAGTTCGAAAGCTACGTACAACTCTTTGTAAACAATATATATATATATATATATATATATATATATATATATATATATATATATATATATATATATATATATATATATAAAGTGACAGATCAATACTTTACCTAATGATGATACGGCCTCGGTAACACTCACGACAATCACATTCAATTCAGTCCATGTATGATATGTGTTTTGCTGTATGAGCAAGTAACTCACGCGTGCAGCAACTCTAATTCCCATTTCTACGTCTTTTCTATGTAAACCGCCAATTCTGCACATCAATGCGACTCCCTAAAGTCGTACACAAAGCGGCCTAAAGTATCTAAACCGACTACCCTGTAAAAGTTTTTCCAGGAGATTCCTAATCCAGACGACAGTTTCTATGTGGTAACACCATTGTACCTGCCATTCATCGTTTCTGATCTACCACAAGCGTCACCACAGTCGAATATGAATGAACTACATTTTATCTCAAATAAATGATAAAGTGACTATTTCTCAATTTTTTCTCTTTCTAGAAATTTATTCGTAGTAATTTTTTTGGAGCTTTCAATTGGATGTTAAATGAACGGACTACGTCGAGTGAAATGTGTGCCGCCTAGATGTGACAAATATAAAAGTGACGAAGTATGAAATATATGTCCTACATAGAGACTGCTGGCAGTGAAAGGAACATTTGATTTCGCCGACTAATTCTATGAAGCTAAAGTAATCTAGCCTCAATCAAAAGGGGGAGTGACATGATATTAAAAAAATGGTTCACATGACTCTGAGCACTATGGGACTCAAATTCTGAGGTCATTAGTCCCCTAGAATTTAGAACTAGTTAAATCTAACTAACCTAAGGACATCACACACATCCATGCCCGAGGCAGGATTCGAACCTTCGACCGTAGCGGTCTCACGGTTCCAGACTGCAGCACCTAGAACAGCACGGCCACTTCGGCCGGCCGACATGATATATCAAGCAGTATATATACATGTTTTTTTATTGTAAATGATATAAGGATACACAAGGCTACATAAGGCAAACTTAATCTATGTCTGCAGTTGCGATAGAAATTAACAAAACGTTATCTCTGAATTTTTGAATTTGATCATTATTTGTTTGGAGACTTTTTTTCTTCTGTTTCACTTAGTTACTCTCTAGTGCCTTGGCCACTGATTATGCAAGCATTTTCAATTCTTTGTTAAAAATAATTGCATTAATGGGAAATGATGTACGTATGTTTACTTTAAAAGTACTAATTATTATTCTCATAGCGAACCAACCAAAGCTTCCAGTTTCTATAAGTAGGTTTAAAGCTTTCAGGAATAACGTCTTGCCCAAGGACAATTATCATTTTCTACGTCTAATGCAGAACGCTACTAACAGTAGCAAACTGTTTCAGAGTATACAGCTATATTTTCATTACGAAGTCCAATGTCCATGCGCTAATAAAATTTTCCACGGCTGTAGTAACTAATACTTAAGCAGTCGCAAATTAGAAATCGCGAACTAGTTTCCCGGCAGATGATAATGAGTCCGTATATTTACGCTCTCAAGTAATTTCCTTTACCAGTGTAACTCTTCTTCTCGGTCGGTGACGGAGAGTCATAATAGTGAGGCAGGACTTTCATCAATCAAAGTGGTTGCTCTGTGGTATCTAGTATCTAAGACTATTTGCAATAAGCAAAGATTCCAGGTTCGAATCCTGGCAGGATCGCCATATGAAACGTCCCCTTTGAACAATTATACGTGACTGCGCTTAAACTGACAAACAATAATTTTTTAGCTGAACGCAATCTGACTTTTCAAAATTCCTACAAAAGAATGGCCCTGGCTAACATTAACCTATACCCTTCACAAATCACTTACCTCACCAAAAATCTTCGTTATTCGAGCTACTGCAATACAGCGAGCGCCACTACTGCCATCTAAATAAAAGATTCAAAACTGCGGTAGGCACTAACTACTGACAGGCATAGTTAGCAAATGAAAGATTTTGATAGAGAACAAACAATGTATTTACCTTAATAGTCATAATATATATAGCAGTTCATTTCATCCATTCTTACAAATTTCAAAACTCCGCCATCTCTCTCCCCACGTCCACCACTGCTGGCTGCTCACCCCCAACTGCGCAACGCTACGCGCCGCTCACATCCAGCTGCCGCTGCCGAACACTACAATGGCAGACAACAATGCAAACCAGCCACAGACTGCACACGGCACAGCCAGTGATTTTCATACAGAGCGCTACGTGGTGGCGGCGTTACCAATACAAGAACCTAAACAGCCTACTTACAATCTTAGGAATGGGACTAGGTGGATCGCGACTGCTTTACGTCAAATGTGAATCTCTGGAAAACCTATTTCAACGTAAACTCCATTATTTAGGCATGAAGTTGAAAAACGGGTTGCATTCGCTACAGACGTCAATGTCCGTCAAATGAAGAAGCAAATAATCGATTTGAAGTACACAATTCTTCTGTAGTATCTTACTAGTTGATCTGAGGTAATTCTATGATTTTGATGCAAACATTGAGTGATTTACTGGATTTTAACACAAACTTCACTAATTTTGGCATGAAATTCACTGAACTAATAACAAAATTCAGTGATTTCGATGTGCGAAATTACCTTATTTCGATGTAAAATTCGGTTGTCTGCTATATGTATGCAGTATACTGGGTATGTACACTTCCTCCTTTATCTTTTCGGGTAATGGTCTGTCTTGGTTTTCGTTTATCTGCATTCTGTTGCCCACAGAGCTCCATCGTGAGTTTTTCCACCTCCCTTATCGCTGTGTTAACCATGCATTGTATGAACACTGTGTCAGCACTGGTCTTAGGTGCGTTCCTACCAGTGTCTCTTTCTGTTTCTAGGAAGGAGGACTGCGGTTTAACGTAACGTCTACATCGATGTTATTGGAGTTGAAACACTAGAACACACAGTGACGAGGGTATAAACCTGTAGCGAGGGTGTCACGTTGACACAGTCGTTAAATTTGTCTGACCTGAGCACATCTGGAGCTGCATTTTGCAGTGGTTCTGTAGAATGACCGGGATGGTTCCTTTGAAAGGGCACGGCCGATTTCCTTCCCAATCCTTCCCTCACCCGAGCTAGCGCTCCGTCTCTAATGACCTCGTTGTCGACGGGACGTTAAAGACTAACCACCTACCCACCTACCTGTAGAATGATTTAGAAATCTTGTCGAAATATGTACGACTGCTAAAAACACACCTTGCTAGCAGTACAATTCTAGAGGTTTCGAGTGCTTATGTAGTAAGCATGATAACGGATAAAGAACGAAAGCAAAGATGCGATGCTAGAATCTTAACGGATACGAATAGCACAGACGAAAGTGAACGGTTGGAAGCAGGTTCAAAACAAAACGCATTGATGTAGGTACTATTTTCGTTGACTTCAGTGCAAAATTGAAAGATTGTATGCCGCAGGATCACTCTGCTCAACACCTCACGCCGAGTCCTGAACTTAACACTGCTTACTGTTCTTATGTTTTTTTATGCTCTTTACAGTTAGGTTACAGGTTGATGCTTTTTCCATGGTATATATTTGCGATGATTTGAAGGTTACCGAGCGGTCTAAGGCGCTGCAGCCATGGACTGTGCGGCTGGTCCAGGGGGAGGTTCGAGTCTTCCCTCGGGCATGGGTGTGTGTGTTTGTCCTTAGGATAATTTAGGTTAAGTAGTGTGTAAGCTTAGCGACTGGTGATCTTGACAGTTAAGTCTCATAAGATTTCACACACATTTGAACATTTTTGAAGGTAACAATTCGACCTGTCAGTCTGAATAAGCGTGCTTGGTACTCAAGTGTGCTTCATTCATTGTGAGTGTATAGAAGACTGACAAGTTTCTGGCATGCTGAGTGTTGGCTACGAATAACCCACTTTACTGCTCCTGGTCTTTCTGTAGAAACTTCGGAAAAAGGATAAAAAATGGTTCAAATGGCTCTGAGCACTATGGGACTTAACATCTATGGTCATCAGTCCCCTAGAACTTAGAACTACTTAAACCTAACTAACCTAAGGACATCACACAACACCCAGCCATCACGAGGCAAAGAAAATCCCTGACCCCGCCGGGAATCGAAACCGGGAACCCGGGCGTGAGAAGCGAGAATACTACCACACGACCACGCGCTAAAATTTTTGAATATCATGCAGAGTCTCTGTGTGGAGAGTTGTTATCTGGAATTTACTGCTACTTTTTTAATATGGGATAAAGTGTGCTTCTTCCATTTTCAAATTTTCCTGGTTTCTTAACTTGAGGCACATGGGTTATGACTGTAGCGCCATAACAAAATCAACCCAGTGGCAGTAATCGGAACGACTATCCTGCACTTGGCATTAGGCAGTGAAACTAGCAGTATGCGTTTAGCATCCTTGTACCAAGAACTGTCGTCAGCTGGCGAGTGGATCTCTTTAATTTTGTTGCTCCGACACTCCAGTGGTGGCCCAGCTCGACAGCAAAAGACGCACGTGTTTCCCTCTTCCCCACAACAGGCCACAGCCGTCTCATAGCATACGGAGTGGTGGATTGACTTGTGAGGGCGCTCCCTGCATGGTATTTTTTTTTCAGGTATAGCGATAAACATAACCGTCTCATAGCATACGGAGTGGTGAATTGACTTATGAGGGCGCTCCCTGCATGGTTTTTTTTTTTTTTTTTTTTTTTGAGGTATAGCGATAAACATAACTGTGCTGTTCCTGCTGTAAATGTTTGAACAAACATAATTTTAAACCTAGAGCATATTAGCCCCTGGGTTTCACAGTTGGGGTGATACTTGTTTAAATTGTGATGTCAGAGGGAAGTTGGGAAATGGTTGAAAGTTTAGACAGCTGGACCAGCAGCATTTTAAACTAAGGGCAGGTGAACTGATTTTTTGAATTATCCGGCATTGTACTCTAGGACAAGTAATCTACTTCCAAAGTGACAGTAAAGGGGTGGCAAAAACCCCTGTAGCACAATTGGGCTACACTGAATTTCTCGCCAAATTTTGAAGTGGCCATCATTTTCTACGTAGAGAAATTGGCGTGTGTCAGAGGGGGCGAATCTGTCAAAGTTGCATGTCAATGGCGTAATATGAGGAACGGGAGAAAATTAGCAACAGTGCATGCTGCCTTCTTAGCCTCATTACTTCCCAAATGATGACTGCGTCTTTTGCAATGAGATTGCTCTCATTGTACGACATTTATGTTGTGCCGTGTATTTTGCTTTGTAATCGCTCTATCGCAATAATGCTTTTAGGTTTTTAATCGTCACAGTCACTATTTACTTCAATGCTGTAACTAGTTCATGGCAAACAGTGATGTATACTGAAAGTATACTGCATTTACGTGGTTTTTTCACCTGAACATGTTTCAACTATCGACATTTCCAACAGTAACAGTGAAAAGTCATTAACAGTTCTACATCAAAGGGACACTCATGCATTTTTAAACGCTTTGCTATTCTAGCTGAAAAAGGACGTCAATGTGAAGAAAACATTAGTAGTGCTGTTAATATGTTCTGAACGTTGAATGTTACTGGACCAACAAAGAGTAAAACCAATATTGAAACTCCGTTGTTCTCTTTTTCGAGCGATTTTCTAAAAGAAAATTAAAATATATGAAACCGCTGTTGTAACGATAATGAAATAGTCTATGCAGAATTCTAGAGGAGACTTATCATGCAGTGCATGTAAAATGCGTGATGATGATGATGATGATGATACAATCTTGATTGGTGTCAACCTTTACACATAACGTTTCCATATTTTATTTATTAGATAGCGTAACTGATATGGATTTTTGTCATTAATTTTATTGGTGCTGTCAACTTTCCACGATGCATGAATAATTTGAAAACTATTAAACTTAAGCAAGGCAAGGCATGTATTTCATTGGTTGTGGAGTTCTCGTTGTTTTAGCTGACAGTATTTTTCTACGATATTACTAAATCGTATATTCCTTTGTAGATGCTAATGTATATGTATTTGGAACAACGACACTATGCCTGTCGGTTGTAAATTACAGCCTGGGAGGCGTACTTAATTTCTCTACATAACCTGATATTTTAACAAATCCCTTTTAAAGCTAAGTACACTGTTTGTTATTTAGTTCTAACAATAGTCGTGCACGTAACACTGTTCACTATCTAACCGCTAACCATCAGTAATATCATAGTCATTAGCTCAATAGCCACAGGGTTAGTTAGACTCAGTACAAGAAGAAAACCGGGACAGTGTTAATACTTCCAGCACTCAGAATGGGCCATCGTTCCTCTCTATTGTGATACTCTCCCAGAAGTTGAAGTCCATACAATGACTAGTACAGGCTCACCCACTCTAGGCCATCTTCTATTGTTTTTGTCTCTTCTGACTGGTTTGATGCTGCCTGCCATGATTTCTTCCTGTTCCAAGCTCGTCAACTCATAATAACAGACTCGACGCCTTCACTATTTCAGTACGTAGATCATGACATACCAATGGTCCAAATGTCCGGAAATGAGATTTATTTAATTTTTAAAACACAACATGTTTTGTGAAGACGTGATCCCGTTATGAAGTTCTATATAAAGGGAAAACATGTCTTCTTAGGGAGCTTGTTAATGGGACCTTGTCTTTCCGAAACATGTGTTTTTCATCTTTGAGAAATCATTAACGTAGATAACTGGATAGTCATAACCCCTGCACTAATATATTCTCAGTACTTGTTGGATATGTTCTAAGCTCTGTTTTCTACTACCATTTTTGCTCTCTAAAGATCCCTCTTAGCCGGCCGAAGTGGTCGAGTGGTTCTAGGTGCTTCAGTCCGGAACCACGCCACTGCTACGGTCGCAGATTCGAATCCTCCCTCGGGTATGGATGTGTGTGGCGTCCTTAGGTTAGTTAGGTTTTAGTAGTTCTAAGTTCTAGGGGACTGGTGACCTCAGCAGTTAAGTCCCATAGTGCTCAGCCATTTGAACCATTTGAAGATCCTGTACAAAGAAACTCAACTACGTGCAGACGTTACGCTTCACGTGACAGAACCTTTGGGTGTACTCTCTCCAAAAAGGACCAAAGATAATGGTGCTTATGAATCTACACGACACAGTCGCATATATAGAGTGCAGTGGTTCTTCGTGCAAACTTGGCAGTTCTGCGTGTTCATTGCACCATGTAGTGTAAAACGTGACTCTTCATTCCACATAATATTGCCCTGCCACAGGTCATCAACTTTGACATTGCTGCGGTTGATGAAGTTTTACCTGCTGCGCCGTCTGGATCTTGTATGAGGGCCAGTGTAAAATAGACCGCCAAACCCTGCGTGCTGTTGATCATGAGAGAGACAATTCTCGTGACACTGCTCTAGCGCCAGCACTACCGGCTACACGTGCCGTTACAGCAACAGCAGCCTCGTCAAGAACTTCCACATTGGTAGGTCGCTTTCCCCTACCAGGTGCCATACCAAGGTCACCAGCGATCTCGAATTTCATTATCATCTCCTTCAAGCAATTTAATGACATCGGGCCTCTCCTCACAGCTTTTAGTCCGCGGTATCCTCTCAATTTAGAACTATAATTGCTGTAGTTCATATAAAACAGCTTCATTAACAGCTCACGGCCTCTTTTCTCTTTAGTCATACGGTTCATTCACGTTGTGGCTTGTCAGATGGGAGCGTGGGTATTATATCATCATACAAACAGTGTATACACCAGATTTGCATCTGATGATCAGACCTGGAACTAATTTTTTTCAGGTTAAATAAATTCCGCATTAATGCATTAGCATATCTAAGAAGTTTCGGTGCCATACGACAATTACAGCCCACACTGGACTTCTTTGAGTAACTGCACTTGAACTATAGCCAACCGGTGGTTTTCCACATATTCGTGTTCCTGTCACCACCGATTGTGTGGCGAACCTCATTTCTTATCGTCCTCATAATTTTGAGCATCCTTGTGTTACAAACGATGAAGAGCTTCGATTCTCTGTTCTGGTTTCTCCACAGTACATTATTCACTTACGTACAATGCTGTACCCCATATATTCTCAGAAATTTTTTCGTCAATTTAAGATCTCTTTTTGGTACTAATAGACCCATTTTAGCGAGGAATAACCTTTTAGCCTGTGCTTGTCTGCTTCGTGTATCTTCTTTCTTTCGTTCGCCATGTACCATTTTGCTTCCAAGTTAGAAGAAGTTCTTCAAGTCATCTACAACGTAATTCCCAATTTTGGTGCTACGTTTATTGCTACTGCCGTTTCAGTACTTTTTTTCTCAACCTTAATCCAAACTTTGCGGTCTTTTGACCGTTCATTCCATTCAACAGATCGAGTCATTCTCTTTTCCACTGAGTATATCAACATCATCGGTGAATCTCATTGTAATCTTTTCATCCTCAATTTTAATCTTACTCCTGAATCTTTTATTTTCATAATTTTTTCTTCCATGTATATGAACAATAGGGGAAGAAGACCCCATTTTTGCCTTTTTCGCTTTTTGCTCTAAGCATTTATTTCTCGGTCTTTCACGCTTGTTGTTCCTTCTTGGTTCTTGTACGTTCTGTGTATTAACCTTTTTCCTTTTATCTTCTACCTTTGATTGTGAGGATTTAGAATATGCGCCATTTTACTCTGTCAATCACTTTTTCTAAGATAAGAACTCTTATGAAAGGTCTTCATTTTTCTAAGTGCAATGGTCGACAATCTTACAGCAGGCAAAGGACATATAGTGCAAAATAAAATAAAGGTGGGCGGAATTTGTAAATAATATTGAGTAATCTAGGGTGCTAACTTGGGTGGACAGGATAAAATGGTGGAATCGATGGACTGAGTTCAGATTAACATTTGAACAATTATTCATTTATTAATAACTTGATTCAAGATCAATACAAGAGTGCAGTTTTGCTTGAACAATAAACCTGACCTACTAACTGAAATCAAACTGAGGACAGCAAAACGTCTTAAGCACTCTGACTCTGGTAGCGTTACTGATCTCAATATCACCTTCTTTTTTGATTCACGATGGTCCACTACAGGACGGTGCTCACCATCAGCTTTAGGAACCAAGAACGTGGCAGCAGCATATGGGGATCAAATGGTCGGATTACACTCTTTTCTGGTGTTTCCTTAATATCTCAAACTAACAGGTCTTCACTATTACTTGTAAACATCCTTTCACAATCAAAATCGACTTACCAGCCTTAAGATATTGTCAGATACGCTACCAGCTTCCCAACTGACAGCTTTCCTGCATTTCCAAAATCCTTTCATAAGCAGCTACAGACATCGTACTGCATAAATCAAACAGAGTGCATACTGGTTCATTGTTCAATGCTGTGCGTGCAAACTGCACGTGTGGAATCCCTCATTGCACTAATCCATTTGCCTTCCCCATGCAGTAATTGTCGAAATTCTTGTTGTTGGTTGCTCTTCCCCATGCATTCACATCTTGCACGTCTCTGCTCCCCACACTTCCAAGAAGTTATCTTATGTAAGTCACCCGCCTTTGTGAATCATGTTACCTTGTTGTACCTTCCAGTGAATTCTTGCTCCTTCTCTCATGTAACTCGTTACTGCCCAAGATCTTACTTTGACGCAGAGTCTATTCCTGCACGAATTCACAAATTCTGTGGCCTCTATGTGTCTTACTTTTACAACTAATATTGAGCCAGAGCCTTGCGGATTTGACAAAATACCCCGCGCTCCCTACTCTCGAGGTTCAAGCCCTCGAAAACAAGATTTATTACCAGCTCTTCGGTATATGTCAGTTCACAGCCTACCACGCTTCTTTCAACTCATTCCATGCATTTTATTACCGACTCATTAATCCACTGTTTACGTGCACAGTGACGAGAAATTTTAACTCTTGCAAGGCTCTTGGCCGAATTAACCTTCAAGTTGTACTTCTAAACTGTTTCCACTTACTATTTTATTGCATGACTTGCAAAACTTCATCTCGCAAGTCATCCTTTTTACAGCAGTTAACCTCGAGGCATCTAGATTACTCGCTTCCACGTACTGTGAAACTGCATGGTAAAATGCAAAATAATCCACCATGTGATCAACTGAATTTAATGGAAAATTGGAATAGGTATTTAAAATTTCCTGTAAAGGGTTCTGCCGACAGGTAAACACAGTACCAAGGGCCACTATTGCGATCTCTTAAATTTATCATAAAAGACCCTCACTCTTCTGTAACTGGCTTGGAACCATTCTTAGATATTACCTTATGCCAGTAAACTCAGTGCCAGCTCCGTGTCTACACCCAATAGATCATTTTAGCCTGGAAGTAGTTAAAACGGACCTACGACCTCTGTGTTTGATTAGGCCTCCAACTATCCCCACTCTGTAGAATCAGTACAGTTTTTTTGCAAACGCAGCTCTAATTGCAGAAACATCCAAACTTACATCATTTGGTGCGGAAACGTTTTGTACCACCGGCATTTGAGTGTTTTGTCATAATTGTTCCACCAGTTCCGGGGCAGTAACTTAAGCCTCTGACCTACATAATGGTAATTCACAAAATAACTCTCGAGTCTCAAATACACTCTTGGAAATGGAAAACAGAACACATTGACACCGGTGTGTTAGACCCACCATACTTGCTCCGGACACTACGAGAGGGCTGTACAAGCAATGATCACACGCACGGCACAGCGGACACACCAGGAACCGCGGTGTTGGCCGTCGAATGGCGCTAGCTGCGCAGCATTTGTGCACCGCCGCCGTCAGTGTCAGCCAGTTTGCCGTGGCATACGGAGCTCCATCGCAGTCTTTAACACTGGTAGCATGCCGTGACAGCGTGGACGTGAACCGTATGTGCAGTTGACGGACTTTGAGCGAGGGCGTATAGTGGGCATGCGGGAGGCCGGGTGGACGTACCGCCGAATTGCTCAACACGTGGGGCGTGAGGTCTACATCGATGTTGTCGCCAGTGGTCGGCGGAAGGTGCACGTGCCCGTCGACCTGGGACCGGACCGCAGCGACGCACGGATGCACGCCAAGACCGTAGGATCCTACGCAGTGCCGTAGGGGACCGCACCGCCACTTCCCAGCAAATTAGGGACACTGTTGCTCCTGGGGTATCGGCGAGGACCATTCGCAACCGTCTCCATGAAGCTGGGCTACGGTCCCGCACACCGTTAGGCCGTCTTCCGCTCACGCCCCAACATCGTGCAGCCCGCCTCCAGTGGTGTCGCGACAGGCGTGAATGGAGGGACGAATGGAGACGTGTCGTCTTCAGCGATGAGAGTCACTTCTGCCTTGGTGCCAATGATGGTCGTATGTGTGTTTGGCGCCGTGCAGGTGAGCGCCACAATCAGAACTGCATACGACCGAGGCACACAGGGCCAACACCCGGCATCATGGTGTGGGGAGCGATCTCCTACACTGGCCGTACACCTCTGGTGATCATCGAGGGGACACTGAATAGTGCACGGTACATCCAAACCGTCATCGAACCCATCGTTCAACCATTCCTAGACCGGCAAGGGAACTTGCTGTTCCAACAGGACAATGCACGTCCGCATGTATCCCGAGCCACCCAACGTGCTCTAGAAGGTGTAAGTCAACTACCCTGGCCAGCAAGATCTCCGGATCTGTCCCCCATTGAGCATGTTTGGGACTGGATGAAGCGTCGTCTCACGCGGTCTGCACGTCCAGCACGAACGCTGGTCCAACTGAGGCGCCAGGTGGCATGGCAAGCCGTTCCACAGGACTACATCCAGCATCTGTACGATCGTCTCCATGGGAGAATAGCAGCCTGCATTGCTGCGAAAGGTGGATATACACTGTACTAGTGCCGACATTGTGCATGCTCTGTTGCCTGTGTCTATGTGCCTGTGGTTCTGTCAGTGTGATCATGTGATGTATCTAACCCCAGGAATGTGTCAATAAAGTTTCTCCTTCCTGGGACAATGAATTCACGGTGTTCTTATTTCAATTTCCAGGGGTGTAGACCGAATCCTTTACATTGCCAGACATTCAGAACAATAGCAACAGTGTAAACATAAAATACCTTAATTCAACATGAAGCGTCCACCCTCACTCAATCAACTGAGCTCGCACTCTTCCAGACGTGGAGTGCTGTCTTGAGTGGGCATGATAAAAGAATGGAATCGATTTATTGACTTCAGGTGGATAGTTACATAATAATAAGTTTAATCAAGATTAACACGAAAGTGCAATTTTACTTGAACAGTAAACCTGCCCTAATAACTGACATCCAATTGAAGACAGTGAAATGTCTTAAACAGTCTGAGTCAATAAAATTCTACAGTACTTAGTATGACAAGAGATTAAGCATCAGCAGTGGGACGAATACGAGTGAGCCGTGCGTGGCTCATGCTCGTGCCATCTTTATTTAACATATTGTTTTTACCGTACGGTCGCCTCATCTTTTTAATTTCAATTACTGGTGTCACTGAATTGCTGCCTTGCCTGCCTGTGAGCGGCAGCAGCAGCGCATATCGATAAGTGCACTGTCGTACTATCTCTGGGCGACCGATAGTATTTCCGGGTCGTCGTGTGTCTGGAATTCAGTCGGTGAAGGACCAGCAGGGCAGTGGCGACGCAGCACCAGTGCAGTCGGGCACGGAGCCGCAGTGATATGTCGCTTGTGTTCCCTCTGCATGGCTGGGACGTCGTCCTTCCGAAAGAAGTCAGTGAGTTGGAGATCTGACCTGGAGTCGTTGAGTCGGAATGCGCAGAAGTGCAGTCGGGACGGAGCGCTACGGAGGCGCGGGCAGCCAGTACTCGCCAACCGCTCGCTACAAAAGATGAACTATCCGACGGACGGGGATGGCAGAGGGATCGACCGTTGGTCGGTCGTTCTGTTGGCCGCCTCTTTGGGCGACGTGTGTTTGGTCTTTTCACCGTTTCTGGGCCTCGTCACTGGGTCATCTTGCTGGACGTGGCTTGGTTCCTTCTTGTGCAGATACATCGTGGCCAATAGGCAAGAGTTAACTCAGCATGATTGTTCCGAGCCAGTGTGCCCGGATCGCCGTTCTCCCAGTTCCGGTTGAGTCGAATTGGAGCTGCAGTGAGCTCCGGATAGTCAAGACTCAACCCAACTGTTGCTGACACACATGGTTTGAGTGGCAAAGACCTTGGTTGGTTGTTGGTCAGTCGTCTGGTCTTTCGGTTTTGTGTACCTGTCCGCCTGTGACTGGTTCTAGTGATTCATCAGTGATTCGTTTTACGAGTGTTCGAGTTTCTTTTGGCAGTGTTTCGTGCAACGATGTGTACCCTGTGTCAGTTCTACTGAGCAATGCCTTATATGCTGTAATGCTGTCGCCGTACTGCAGTAGCAAGCTGGTCGGCTGTGAAAGAGCAGCGAGCAAGTATTTTCTTATCCTGTTGATGCTGTCCGTCATGGCCTGCGGTTCCACAGCCGTTGCGATGTTCACGTATGTCAGTAGTTGTTGTGCCTTGGTTTATTAACAAACCAATATTTGAAAACGCTGGCATTTTTGTTGTAGTGTGTTTGGTCTGGTGACCGAAATCCTGTAGTTGGTTGGTTCGTCGACTGTCTGTCGGTTGGGTTGCCTTCCGATTTAGAGATCACTGGTGAGGCTGTCTGTCTCACCTAAAAGAGCGTTAGTATTACCTCAGGCAGACCCTTGGAAACTTCAGTTATATAATACCTTCCCTGTTTGAGTTTTAATATTTTGGTTAATATGTGGCCTTCAGCCGAGATTTTATATATCCTGAATTAACGTTCCTGTCTTGCCCTTTAGGCATGAGATTATTATCCCTTATATTGGGCTTTCAGCCGAATTTTACATTCAATGTTTTAAGATGAGGCCTTCTGCCTTTTGATTGAAATTCCTCTTATTGCTTAATAAGCGGCCTCCAGCCGAGTTCCATTAAAAGTAAAGTGTTAACTTGCTAGGTGGTAGCCTTTAAATCGGCCGCGGTCCGTTAGTATACGTCTGACCCGCGTGGCGCCACTATCAGTGATTGCAGACAGAGCGCCACCACACGGCAGGTCTTGAGAGACTTCCTAGCACTCGCCCCACATGTACAGCCGACTTTGTTAGCGATGGTTCACTGACAAAATACGCTCTCATTTGCCGCGACGATAGTTAGCATAGCCTTCAGCTACGTTATTTGCTGCGACGTAGCAAGGCGCCATTATCAGTTTCTATTGATATTGTAAATCATGTACCGTCAAGACCGACGTTAATCATTAATGGATTAAAGTTAAGTATTTCACCAGCTACGTCCGTTTTTTTCTAAATTCTAATTTCCTTGTCCTGTTCCAGACCTCGCGCCAGCCTGCGTGAGCTAAAACGCGTGCCTTTCGGCCTCCTCTAGTAACACGGTGTTGGCTCTCCTGCCAACCACAACATTGGCGACGAGGCACAACCCCGTTCTTATCGTTATTGCCCTAATTTACTTGTGTAATGGCTTCGCCACAATCTCCAGATGTACTGTCCGAATTTTATCGCTTACAGAATCAGCAGACGCAGGCATTACTGGATGCCCTTGGACGGCTCGTCCAGGGTCAACGTGCACTGCAAAACGATGCGGCAGCCGCAACACGCTGTTGCACCCACTTTGAGACCAATTGGGGCTGCACTGGAAAACTGGACGAGGTGGTCCCGCCAATTTGGATTCCATCTCGCCGCCTACAGAATTCAAGGTAACGAGCGGCAGCCTTTTCTCCTTTCATCCGCCGGAGTACAAACGTACCGTGTGATAGTCAAATTATTTCCCCGACGCGACGTATCAGCTCTGTCTTACGAAGAAATTTTGTCTGCATTAGATGCATATTTCAAAGAATCAATGAATGCAGTTGCCAAACGGTATATCTTCTTTCGTACAAAACGTACGGCAGGTCAGACTAATCGGGAGTGGATTGCAACCTTTAAGGCCTTACTAGGGATTGTGCTTTTGAGTGTCAATGTGGACTCCCTTATCCAGATACTATTGTACGTGATGCAATTGCACAGAACGCTCCTGATGTTCGTATAAGTGAACAGATTTTGAAACTAGTAAATCCCTCCCTTCAACAAGTGATGGACATATTGGTTCGGCAGGACACACTTGACTTTGCTCAGGAATCATTTGAAACTTCACCAGCAGTGTGTCAGGTTAACCGGCCCGCCGGGCGAGCTGCACGGAGCAGTGAACAGCCCTCACGCACTGCCGCGCCGCAGCCGCCAGGCCCCTAGCCACGTGTGCCGCGCCGGCAAACAAATGCAGTGATCAAATCATGCCCGCGGTGTGCTCCTAAACATTCGCGTGAGAATTGCCCGTCAAGCCAAGCTATTTGCTTTTTCTGTAATAAAAAGGGACATGTTCAGAATGTTTGCCAGACAAAGCTCAGATCGGAAGCTCAAAACCGTTCCAGGCCCTTTGCTTCGCGCCGGAATTGGAATCGAACCAAGGATACTCAGGCTCGCGAAACTTCACCCATGGAAATTCATGTAGTTCATTCCACTCCGCCCAGTGCCACTCTCGCTAACAGTGACTGTGTTCGTCCCAAAAATAGTGTGCGTCGACATCGCCGGAACTCCCACCAAGTCGCAAGTGATTATGTAATAGTGTCAGTTCACGTTGCACGAGACAGTCGCTCTTGTCGTCAGCAGGACAATAAACTTTTTGTAGACTTGGACATTAACGGCAAAGTTATACCATTCCAGCTCGATACCGGAGCTGCAGTTTCACTGATCAATCAAGACACTTACAAACTGCTGGGCACACCTCCGTTGCGTGCCGCAAATGTTAAGTAGTTATTCAGGTCAAGGTATCCCTGTGTTAGGACAGTGCAGCCTTCTTGCAACATACAAAGGACAAACAAAACTTCTGTCATTTTACGTCCTTCGTTCTTCTTCTGCAGTGAACTTATTTGGTTTCGATTTATTTCAGTTGTTGAACTTGTCTATAGTAAATCAGGTCCTATCAGTGAACCAGACTGTGCCTTCAGACAGTGTTTCTTGTCTATGTGAGGAATTTTTGCACCGGGCCTCGGTTGCGCTAAGAACTATAAAGCACATTTGGAACTGAAAGCAAACGCACAACCGAAATTTTTCAGAGCGTGCAATGTTCCAAACGCATTGCGTGATCGGGTCGCAAAAACATTACACGATTTGGAATCACAAGGTGTAATTGAACGTGTGCAGGCTTCTCTCTGGGCATCACCCTTAATAATTTTGCCAAAACCTTCCGGAAAGTTGAGACTTTGTGTGGACTTCAAGGCAACAGTGAATCCACAACTAGTGATTGCAACTTTTCCTTTACCCCGCCCGGATGATCTTTTTGACAAACTGTGCCCGGGTAAATATTTTTCGAAATTGGACCTGGCAGATGTGTACTTGCAGATACCGGTGGACAAAGAATCCCAGCGCGTTTTGGTGGTTAACACGCATCTTGGGTTGTATCGATTCAAACGACTGCCATTCGGGTGTGCATCCGCCACTGCATTGTTTCAGCAATATCTGCAGACTGTTTGTGCGTCGGTACCTACTGCAGCAAATTATCTGGACGATATTGTGATCTCTGGAAAGACGGAAGAAGAACATTTGGCCAATCTCAGAACATTATTTCAGGTCTTGCGACAAAATGGTCTTCGCTTGCGGACGGACAAATGTGTGTTTTTTGCTCGGGACTTGACATACTTGGAACATGTCCTCAATGGCCAAGGCATACATCCCAGTCCCACACACCTTCGTGCCATACAAGACTTGCCTTCGCCGCAGAATTTGAAGCAGCTACAGAGTGTGCTGAGAAAAATTAAGTATTATAACAGATATATTCCGCATGCCTCTTCCATTTCAGCTCCACTTCATCGCTTACCCGTAAGGGTGTTGCGTTGTCCCGCTTGCGTGTTGCTGAGGATAGGGCATTCGATTCCTCCGAACTTGGCTTGCATGTTCATTGATGCGGAAACCGATGACTTGGTCGAATCGTTTCCGATTGATTTTAGTCGTGTAGCTACAGCCACAGCTGCCGACCGTGTCCTTGCTCCCGTTCTGCGTTTTGTTGCTACGCAATGGCCCTTGTCAGAGTCACGGATCGGGGACCCGTTGGTTCGCCGATTTTTTGCTCACAAGGAGGGACTTTTTGTACGACGTGGTGTTTTGCTGTTGCGTTCTGATAATGATCAGTCCAGGGTCGTGGTGCCACGTTCGTTACAGTCCTCTGTCTTACAGCTTCTCCACCAAGGACATTGGGGTATAGTGAGAACGAAACAACTTGCTCGTCAGCACTGTACTTGGTGCGGAATCGATGCCGCGATTACGAATATGTGCTCTTCGTGCATGGTGTGTGCCGAACAACAATCAGCACCACCGCGGAAATTCTTTGCATGGCCAAAAGCCACTTCCCCTTGGCAACGCTTACACATCGATTTTGCTGGTCCATTCTGGAATGCTCGATGGTTGGTTGTGGTAGATTCATTCAGTAATTTTCCTTTTGTTGTCCGGATGTCTTCCACGACGTCATCTGCCACCTTCCAAGAGTTATCCGCTATCTTTTGCATTGAAGGTCTTCCACAGACTATTGTTTCCGACAATGGCCCACAATTCATGTCCGCAGAATTTCAGTCATTCTGCAAGGCCAATGGTATTCAACATCTGACGTCCGCGCCGTTTTCGCCACAGTCAAACGGTGCCGCTGAACGATTGGTCAGGACTTTCAAGTCACAGATGTTGAAGTTGAAAGAGTCGCATTCTCGGGAGGACTCGTTATTGCTCTTTTTGTCCTCGTATCGCTCTCAGCTCCGAGATGGTCGCTTTCCGGCTGAGTTGCTCCACAGTCGTCATCATCGAACCTTGATGTCTTTGCTACATCCGCCGCATCAGGTTCCCGTGCAGCGGCAGACACCTGCTTTTGCTCCAGGCGACGTTGTCTACTACCGCCACTATCGAGGTTCACGGCGTTGGCTCGAAGGGCGCATTCTTCGCTGCCTCGGCCGCGCTATGTATCTGGTTTTGGGGGCCTCTGGTGAGGTGCGTCGGCATCTCAATCAGCTGCGCCTCTGTCGTTGCACGGGATCTGCCGCCCCCCGTCTGCTTTCAGCGACGGTGCCGTCCGGGACCCATCTAGGGAGCCTGATACCACCTCTGCACGCACGATCAAAAGACGGAAGTATCTTAGAGATAGTAACCTAGGAGACAAGACCCTGGAGTGAAAGCCTCTGGATTTTTTGAACAATAGTGTATTAACAAACCGAGTTACAAACAATTTGTCAATGAGCAACAGTTGTTTTAGGATCTTTCCCCAAATTACTTTTTTAAAATTAACATATACTGAATAATAAACAAACATAAGGGGACTAGCCCAAAAACTTCCTTTTCACAACATACGCTGAATATTAAATACTTTAAAATACGAATAATGTTAAGACTTGCCGCGTGGTGTAATTTACGGGCACTAGCCCATAGCGTGTTCTTTGTTGAAACGAAATTATTGAACTTACAATGATCTTACAGGCAACAGTTCACTGGAGCGGTTGCCTTCAAAGAAAGGATCGGTGTATACACCCCGTGCAACTGTCCGACCATTAACGGTGTATCACATACTTTTCCAAGAAACAAAATTCAACTCTATTTAAGAACACTACAGCTTGTGGCAGCTACCACTCAAGCGGTAAGAGTTTTATGCAATGAGTTAACCACTACTAACGGACAGTGGATCATACTCTATAACTAGGGACACGCATTGAAATGCACTTACGGGCGCTAACACCCAGTGACAACTACTGCCAAACAGAAACGGCTTGTGCTCGACGTACCACTGAACTTTTCCGCCATTAACACAGTTTGACATTTATACTTTAATTTGAAACAAATGTTCAAATCCATTGACGAGCGCTAACACACTGTGGTAGTTACTTACCAACCGATGTAGTTTTGTGATGGCTATTCAAATAAAATTTTGGACACTAAACACTAAGACAGTTAGTAAACCAAAATCGAGGACACAAACCAACGAAGAACCGCGAGAAGCCTGCAAATCTTTTAACGAGCCGTCAACTGGGCAGTGAGAGATACATAGTATATCACCCGCTGCCCTCTGCTCGTAGCGGGCTGTGCCGGGGTCTTGCTGCATCAACCAAATTGCACTTCACGACTGTGTCGGCCACCGCCGCATCCTGTCTGTCACTTTGCACATCAGCACCCAATCGACAGCGTGTTGTACTTCAAATTGGCGGTCCCTTCCGCTGGTCGCTCGCACGCGCGACTTCTTCCTCTCCCCGTCACCCACTGCTCGCGCCACTAACGGAGGTTACGAGCAAGGCTCATTTTCTAGCCGGCGCGGGCAAATCTCCCTGACGCGCGTCGATACTAGGCAGGCACGTATCGACAGACATGATCAGAGCCTCATTTCAATAGCGTGCGCTATGAACGATGTAGACCGAAACACTTGTGCCTCCACCAGCATTGTTCTCCGTTCTCAGGTCTGTGAGAAATCGCCGTCCACGCTGCTCCGCAGAGCGCACAACCCACCGAGCTCCACGTTCTGGCGCGTGTGGTGCTTTCATCGTCTTTCATTCACTTCTCACAGGAGCCCAGGAAAGTGGCACGCCAACAGCCACTCGGCTTCTCCGTTTCAGTGATGCTCAATCCCAGGTGCCATGCCATTACAATCTTATATCAGTGAATTTTCCTCATTTGCGGTTTACCCTCGGCAGAACGAGTCCTCATTCCTCTGACATCCGCTTGTACACTTTCTTCACGGCGTCATCTGCCAGCAACGTTGCTAGGCGGTATTTAGCCTCCCGTGGCCAGTGGTCATTATTTTTCTGGCTCCTCAGTGTACATGAAGCTATGGCCAAGGTAGAGAGAGGCGAGTTGCAGGTGAATATAGTTCAAATGGCTCTGAACACTATGCGACTTAACTTCTGAGGTCATCAGTCGCCTAGAACTTAGAACTAATTAAACATAACTAACCTAAGGACATCACACACATCCATGCCCGAGGCAGGATTCGAACCTGCGACCGTAACGGTCGCTCGGCTCCAGACTATAGCGCCTAGAACCGTACGGCCACTCCGGCCGGCTGCAGGTGAATAGTACCGAGGAAATGTATAGAAAGAGGAGATTGTTTACAGAACGTGTCCGAGCAATATTCCATGTACGTCAGTTAAGTGATGCAAAATGTTCACGTTGTAGTAGGTGAATTGGTTCCAGAGTTGCTTAAACAGAGGGAAAGCAGAAAAAAGGGTTATGAGCTCTCTCTGGAACACTCTACAAGGAAAACATTGTGCAGTACGGTAATTCCGGGACCTGACGCTCGATCATGACTCAAGTGATAATGCCTGGCTACGTTACACCCATGTGGAATATTAATGATACGGGGATTAAAGGGCGCGATTGGAAAACGGTGAAACCTGCAGATAATTTGATCCGAGATATTAGCACAACGTTTTTATGAACTTATTCTTCTACTAAGTGACAATATAAAATTGTGCAAACACTTTTTCATGTTGCATCATAAAAGGACAGTTACTGAACTTACTAGTTATTAGTAAAAAGAAATATCCATGAAATTAAGAACATTAAGCTAGCTGAAAGGGCATCCATAACCTAGGAAAAAATATAGGTGATTTTCTTTCAAGATGATAATTTGGAAGTCGGTATTACCCATGTTCTTAACAAGATCGGAAGCGGGACGTACTTCTTACAAGTCGCCACTCGTCTCCCAAAATATCCCCAGATCTTGCCACCTCCACTGTACAAACTGTGGTATGGGCGCTCTTTGCTAATTTAATTGATTAACAAATGAAACAACTTGTTACCTCCAATACCAGTAAGATCATTAAAGAATAAAAACAATAAAAAAGTTTATCTACTTGTATTTATTAGTCACTCTTCTTTCAGAACAATAATTGAAGTATACGGTCGTTGGAACACTCAGTCGACTAGCGGCTTCAAATGATAATAATAAGCGGACAGGGTAACAAATAATTGATCACTATAACTGGAAAAGCAACAGAATTAATAAACTCAGTTAGACAGCTAAAAATATTAGTACAAACACAAGCAAACTTGGCCAGTAAAAGCACGGGAGTTGCACAAACACATTTGTCTATAACTTAAAGACATTTAAAATTACAGCAGAATGCAACCAAGGAAAGTTAGGGTTGAGTGCTATTAACTGTATTCTGCTTTGGCACAATGATATGGTTGAAGAAGGACAAACAATACGCATATTAAAATGATTCGTCGGCTGAGATAAAGAAACACAATATTTAGCCATTATCGTACGACTCACAGAAATACAAGTGTCTATTCCAGTCAGAATAAATGATGGTGCGCGGTGTAGCAGTGCGGTCTCAGGCGCGTTGTCACGGTTCGCGCGGCTCCTCCCGTCCGAGGTTCGAGTCCTCCATTGGGCATGGGCGTGTGTGTTGTCGTTAGTTTTAGATTAAGTAGTGCGTAAGCCTAGGGATCGATGAGCTCAGCAGTATGGTCCCATAGTCCTTACCACAAATTCCAAATTCCAATAAATGACACTGTTGAATACAAAATCAGGATGTATACCATGGCTGACGGTAAAAAGATGAAGAGCAATGCTAGTCTCTGGTGTGATCCGAAAGGACAGAGATTAGCATAAGGTTCTCACCAAAATTATTCTCCTCTGTGACTAACGATTTCATGACCATCTGTGGCAATGTTGGTGCACTCGACCTCACATCCTTCTTAAGGCTCGTATCGAAGTGAACAGCCAGGCCTGGACTGCAGGAAACGTGTCTTCAAACAAAATCGACAAGTAGAAGCCTCCCGCTCGGTCACAACAGGTAGCGATATGACCAAGCAGCAGAATCTATCCGCACCTGACCCACGACACGACTGCGCCGGCGACCACGACTGCTCTGGTTATGTCGATATAAGCCGGTTGCCCCCTCTGGACAAGGGGAGTAAACACGTACTCGCGAGTCCAGCAAAAATACAACGACATACACGTTATCGTCTCCACGCACTCGCACGCGTTAGTTAGATTCGGGCTCACTTGGAAGACCTACGAAAGCCGTTGTATCATAAAATATGATATCGGGAAGCTTGATAGTCATTCAATATGTACCCTTGGCAATGCATCATAAGACGGTTTGCGAAGTACAGGAGTAGATTAACTTGTAGGCAGAGTGCATCAGTAGTAATTCTAGAGTGACTGAGGCACATCTCGACTGTCCTTTTTTTTTCTTGTTTATCTTCCCTTCCGTGGAGACAGATGAAACTAGAAATCAATAAAATTTTTGGATGCCTCATCTGCTTTAGTTTCTACGACTCAATTATTTTCCATCCATGTCTTACACGCTCCCTTTCTTGAAGACAGATGAAACTAGAAACTCAATAAAATTTATGGGTGACTCGCCTGTTTTAATTTTTAGAAGTTATTTTCCAACTACGTCCAGCACGAAATTGTTCAGTCGATATTTGTAACAAAAGTAATGGAAGGAGAATTTTCTAAAAAGTGTTTCGTTTAATTAAAAATTTCGCTCTCTTCAGTCACACTTGCTTAATAAATATATTGCTCTGACCGGTTATTCACTATATAAAGGCCATCTTCAAACAGCCTAAAACGCCACTCAGCGTCAGAACGGGATCTTTCTAATTTGCAGACCAATGAGAGGCGAAATCAGGAATCAAGAAGCTGTAGTTTGTGCTTACGGTGTAATGGCACGAACACCAAGAATTTATTATGTTTGCCTGCCAAACTATCGCGTCTAGATTCCTAGTATGTCAATAGTGACTGTCTAAATTAAAAATGAATGCTCCGCAGCTAAAATGAAACCGGAACATTTCTTTCATATGCAGAATTGTAACCATTCTGACTGATGCAATCCTGCAATAGTTCGAAGAGGGGCTTAGTTCTTTAGGCTCAAATATTTTTTTTTCCATGGCAAAATGATTGTATGTATGAGGGGGGGGGGGGGGGGGAATGGAAGGGTAGGGGAAGAGAGCGTAAATAAGGTAAATGCATCTGACCATCAATTGATTTCCCTCCCCCCTTGTTTCGATGAAAGCTTGCAAAGCAAGGATATGCCACTCAACGAAATTAGAGAAGAGAATCACTGTTATTAGCGATAGCTTATAGTGTTCGAACGGCTCGGAGGATTTTTGATCGGCAGTTTTTCATTTCTATTTACAAATAAAGCAACTGTTGTTTGCATTAAACAACAGATAGGAAACATTGATTCTATAGCTAGTTGGAGCGCCTCCTGCTTAATACTATACGAATAGTTTTCCATTTCCACCCAGTAAAGACGAAGGTCTGTTTCTAAATTTACTGTCATTGCTGTTTTTCCCTGGGTTTTTCTTTCTATTGCAGCTACTCCACTTTTCTTTTCCTTGCTTTTCAAATGTTGTTCCGAATAAATGGGCAGCGTGCTCGTGAGGTTTTCTCTGCTTTCAGAGTTCCTGTATTTTTATTTCAAGCAGGTCGACAGGCAACCTCTATATTTGGGACGTATCTGCCTTATTTTCTTATTATTTGGCAAAGCCTTTTCTGTTGGAAAAAAAGTTAACACTGGTGTATTAAACCGATGAAAAACCTATCATCCTTACACCACAATTCATATATAAATACAGTGTTAACCACCACTACATAGCTACTGTGCATATCTTCTCAATATGTAAATACTGGTTAGCGCAAGACTGTTGCCGCTTAGTGACGGTGTTGCAGTGGTGACATTGTGCGCCAATTATATTCCAGTTAGGTGTAGATTTTTACTATTTTTAATGTTGTAGTAATTTTATGACAAATTCGTATGTTTTTAAAAATTGTTTAGAAAGGTGGTTTTCTTGTTTGATTCCGTTGAGTGGTTGCTAATCAAACGAAATCATTTATCATGTAGTTGATACTCTATTATTTTGAGATCAGGACTATTAAAATTTATGTTAAATAATACAGATCGATGTGTCTCAGTCACTGGATGGCGGTTCGTGCTTCTCGAGGCACGGACGGGGATAGCATTGCTGACGATTCCAAGCGACAGCCGTGGTACGCGCATGCGCTCCCTCTCCTCTTGAAGGAAGCGTATATCATGCCAATTATGTCTCTCTCTTGCTTATGTAGAATCAAGTGTTGCCACCATCATCATCGATAACAACTCGCAACAAATGAAACAGAAATTCACTAAAGAAATTACGATCATATTTAATGCTCGCATTAGCTACGGCATTCAGAACACTTCAGAATGCTCATTGGCTGTCGGAGTATGCGCGACGTAGGTGAGCAGAGCAAGCCTTACTTCGACCGCTGTCATTCGTGATTCCAACCATTGTGTCATACGAATCGGAAATGCCTAAAGCTGCGTGTATAAAATCGAAGTTGGTGTGCATATTGCCTTCATATACGACGATAGTAGGAAGCGATAGTATGGACAGAGGAAATATTTGGGAGGAATGTTTGGGACCTCACCGTCACTCTGCATATTGTGCTTGGCGTATTTCCCAAATTTCCAGCAGAGCAGCTACCGGAGGACGTGTGGCTGCGACCCGCGCCACGCCCCCTCCTAGTGACGTAGGCGGCGCACAGGACGCGGGACCGGTGGGAACGAGGTTTCAGAGGCGACTGTCAGCGAGCCGTTCACTTGCGGGGCGAAACTGTGCTTCCCTACTTCCGGCGAAACGTGGAACAAAGCGCGCATTAATTCTGTGGCGAGGGACGCTCCCGGCAACGGCAGCAGCAGCAGCAGCGAAGGGCCGAGACGTCTGCTCGAGGAGGCAATGAATAATGGATGGCGGCGTGGCACACAATGGGCCCGGCGACGGCGGCGCCCGCAACCCGCCTTCGCGTCGCGTCGCGACGGGAGAGCGAAAGGCCCGTCCATCGCCTGATTGGCGGCGGGGCTGACGGCAGCTACCGGTGGGGCGCCACGCCCACGGCGCTCCCCAGACTGCGTCCGGGCCCCTGTCTGCTCCCTGCTCCGTCCGACATCGTCACCACTCGTTTGAATCCTTAACGGTTCCGCTATTAAGACTCGCTACAGGAGGGCCTCATTCGTCGTAGGCAGGTCAGGCAGGTGACTGAATTTCTTGTCAATTGGGATTCCACATTCGCTGTACTAGTACTCCTTCTGATGACTGGCTGAGGAGCACCGCTGGAGTGGACGCGTAGCCGCAGGCGCCGGTGCCTGTAACTTCGACAATCAGTTGTGTCGGTCGATGATGTCTACAGACATGGGTTTCTATCTCGTTTTGTTCCACCTACATCAAGTTTGGCGGTGTAATTTTGAAACAGCTTGTAGAATGTTGTCAGTAGGGAAATTGCAACACAGCATCCTCAGACGTTCACCATGTGCAGCTTATCATCATCTTCCTGACTCTGAGAAACGTCGAATAAATGGTACAAGCAATTGGCAAATACTATGCTGACAGATGGCACATACAGTTGCATATAGTCGTGAGGAGATGGAGTCAGTAGTGGGGCAAGACTGTGCCGGAATGACTCTGCTTCTAGAAACTAATGCCATTCAAAGATTAGATTAGATTAATACTTGTCCCATAGATCATGAATACGAAACTTCGTAATGATGTGGAACGTGTCAGGTTAAAGAGAGATGTCTGTACAAGATATTACATTACACAAAATATTGCATGACATTAATGCTTAAGTTAGTTTTTTTCCCCTCCCTTAATTTATATCCAAAAATTCAGCCAATGAGTAGAAGGAGTTGTCATCTAGAAATTCTTTTAATTTATTTTTAAATGTTGGTTGACTATCTGTCAGGCTTTTGATGCTGTTTGGTAGGTGACCAAAGACTTTTCTGGCAGAAAAATTTACCCCCTTCTGTGCCAAAGTCAGATTTAACCCTGCATAGTGAAGATCATCCTTTCTCCTGGTGTTATAGCCGTGCACACTGCTATTACTCTTGAACTGGACTGGATTATTAACAACAAATTTCATAAGTGAATATACACTCCTGGAAATTGAAAAAAGAACACCGTGAATTCATTGTCCCAGGAAGGGGAAACTTTATTGACACATTCCTGGGGTCAGATACATCACATGATCACACTGACAGAACCACAGGCACATAGACACAGGCAACAGAGCATGCACAATGTCGGCACTAGTACAGTGTATATCCACCTTTCGCGGCGATGCAGGCTGCTATTCTCCCATGGAGACGATCGTAGAGATGCTAGATGTAGTCCTGTGGAACGGATTGCCATGCCATTTCCACCTGGCGCCTCAGTTGGACCAGCGTTCGTGCTGGACGTGCAGACCGCGTGAGACGACGCTTCATCCAGTCCCAAACATGCTCAATGGGGGACAGATCCGGAGATCTTCCTGGCCAGGGTAGTTGACTTACACCTTCTAGAGCACGTTGGGTGGCACGGGATACATGCGGACTTGCATTGTCCTGTTGGAACAACAAGTTCCCTTGCCGGTCTAGGAATGGTAGAACGATGGGTTCGATGACGGTTTGGATGTACCGTGCACTATTCAGTGTCCCCTCGACGATCACCAGAGGTGTACGGCCAGTGTAGGAGATCGCTCCCCACACCATGATGCCGGGTGTTGGCCCTGTGTGCCTCGGTCGTATGCAGTCCTGATTGTGGCGCTCACCTGCACGGCGCCAAACACGCATACGACCATCATTGGCACCAAGACAGAAGCGACTCTCATCGCTGAAGACGACACGTCTCCATTCGTCCCTCCATTCACGCCTGTCGCGACACCACTGCAGGCGGGCTGCACGATGTTGGGGCGTGAGCGGAAGACGGCCTAACGGTGTGCGGGACCGTAGCCCAGCTTCATGGAGACGGTTGCGAATGGTCCTCGCCGATACCCCAGGAGCAACAGTGTCCCTAATTTGCTGGGAAGTGGCGGTGCGGTCCCCTACGGCACTGCGTAGGATCCTACGGTCTTGGCGTGCTTCCGTGCGTCGCTGCGGTCCTGTCCCAGGTCGACGGGCACGTGCACCTTCCGCCGACCACTGGCGACAACATCGATGTACTGTGGAGACCTCACACCCCACGTGTTGAGCAATTCGGCGGTACGTCCACCCGGCCTCCCGCATGCCCACTATACGCCCTCGCTCAAAGTCCGTCAACTGCACATACGGTTCACGTCCACGCTGTCACGGCATGCTACCAGTGTTAAAGACTGCGATGGAGCTCCGTATGCCACGGCAAACTGGCTGACACTGACGGCGGCGGTGCACAAATGCTGCGCAGCTAGCGCCATACGACGGCCAACACCGCGGTTCCTGGTGTGTCCGCTGTGCCGTGCGTGTGATCATTGCTTGTACAGCCCTCTCGCAGTGTCCGGAGCAAGTATGGTGGGTCTGACACACCGGTGTCAATGTGTTCTTTTTTCCATTTCCAGGAGTGTATATACTGTGAGGTTACTGTGAGGATCCCTAGATCCCTAAATAGATGTCTGCAGGATGACCGTGGGTGGACTCCAGCAGTTATTCTGATTACACGTTTTTGAGCAATGAATACTATTTTAGAGTAGCTCTGACGAATAAACGTATGACAACAGCAGAGATGCGGGCACAGCTTACATGCAGAGAATCACCAAGTACTGTAGGGAACAGATTACTGAAAGCGGGACTGAGGCCTCGAGCAGCCAAGCGTCATTCTTCACTGATACCACACCACTTCCCGCTGACACCGAAGCAAGGACAACAGAGACATCCTTGGCGTAGACGCAGAGTCATCGCAGACATTCCGTGGCATTATATGGTGCTCCGCAATGCATCTCTTTTCTGTCTGTGGTGGCTACAGATGCAGACTTGTCCGTAGACTGCCTGATGAAATGTCATGGGGAGCTGGGATTCTAGGGACCCACACGTCTCCAGTTCCTAAAATCATGGTGTGGGGAGTTATTGAATATGACAACAGAACTGATTTAATAACCGTCAAATGGATACTGATTGCTCGCCATTATGTGGCAAGAATGTCATGAGCAGGGTACCAAATAGGACTTCCTAGAAGGATAACACAGGCCCCACATTGTAGTCCTCACCACAGACACCTTGAGGAATGTAAGTATCCTAGACTGACCTCGTCTGCCTAGCTCCTTACTAGTTACGTGTAGAGCATATTTGAGAGCGATGGAAACACGTGTGCTTTCATACCATCCTCCAGACAGCAATCTTCATAAAATGCACAAATTGTTTATGAGGCTAAGAAAGAAATTTCTCAACAAAACATTCGGAGGCAGCCTGCTTTCACTTCAAAAGGCATACACTCTCACATCCGTCGATGTTTTCATGACACAAGAAGTTTCAAGATTTCATCTCTCATTCAAACGTTCAGTTCTTGAGAAGCCATTACCAAAAGCAATTAAAAGCCGCAGCCATGGAACATATCTCAGCGGATAATATCAACCTGTGGTGTGTCTGTATGAGGCGGTCCAGCAACTGAAGAATGTGTTACTCCAGTGTGGTAGTTGGCAGAGAGACCAGACGGGAAGCTATTTTCCTTTTTAGCTGTAGGACTGTGGAGTGAGTGTCGCGCGCTGCACATGTCGATGACGTTCAAAGACACGTCCACTTCACTTTTGCTACAACGCAGTTGTTTAATTTCACGCAAAAATCAATTAAACAATTTCTTCTGTTTCTCCGCATTTAGTTATCAGTATGTGTAATTGTCACTGTTACATATACAAAGCTAAATACATACGTATTCCTACACTGCAATTGGTCATTATGGTAGTAGAACAACGAAGGTAACAGTATTAACTATTATAAAGGACATATAGATTGCAGGCATCGCTGAACTGTGTAATCTAAGAGGACAAAAGTCATGCGTTGGCTACTAATATTGTGTCGGACATCCTATAGCCAGGCGTGGACTCAACAAGTCTTTGAAGTTCCCTGTAGAAATACTGAGCCATGGTACCTCTACAGTCGTCCACAATTGCGAAAGTGTTGCCGGTGCAGAATTTTCTGCGCTTACTGGCCTTTCGACTACGTCACATAAATGTTCGATGGGATTCCTGTCAGGCTATCGGGACGGCCAAATCATTCGACCGAATTGTCCGTAATGTTCTTCAAACTTACCGCAAACAATTGTGGCCCGCCAACGTGGTGCATTGTCATTCATAAAAATAACATTGTTGTTTGGGAACAGGGAGTCAATGAATGGCTGCAAATCGTCTCCAAGCAGTCGAACATTCTTAGTCAATTAGCAATTCAGTCGGATCAGAGGACCCGGTTGAGTCCTTGTAAGACGACCCCACACCATTATTGAGTCACCACCAGCTTACACAATGCCTTCTTGCCAACTTCGGTCCATAGCTTCGTGGGATCTGCGCCATAACATCGGCTCCTACCAACTGAAACGGGGACTCATCTAGTCATCTAGGGTCCAACAGATGTGGTCACGACTTCAGGAGAGGCGCTGCAGGCGATGTCGTGCTGTTAGAAAAAGCACTCGTGTCGGTCGTCTGCTGCCATAACCGACTAACGTCAGATTTCGCCGCACTGCCTTAACGAATACGTCCGTAGCACGCCCCACTTTGATTTCTGTGATTAAATGGCTCTGAGCACTATGGGACTTAACATCTGAGGTCATCAGTCCCCTAGAAAACTACTTAAAGCTGACAAACCTAAGGACATCACACACATCCATGCCCGAGGCAGGATTCGAACCTGCGACCGTAGTGGTTGCGCGGTTCTGCGATTATTTCACGCAGTGTTGCCTATATGTTAGCACTGACAACTCTTCGCAAATGCCGCTGCTGTCGGCTGGTAAGTGGAGGCCGTCGGCCACCTTGTTGTCCGTGGTGGGAGGTAACGCCTGAAATTTTGGTATCCGTTCTTGACACTGTATATCTCGGACTACTGAATTCCGAATAGTCCTTGCGTCTAGCTCCAAAAACCATTCAAACTCCGTTAATTCCCGTCGTACGGCCATAATAACATCGGAAACCTCATCGCATGAATCACACCAGTTCAAATGACAGCTCTGCCAATGCACTTTCCTCTTACACGTCGAGTGCGTGACACTTTCGCCGTCCGTGTAAGTGCATATCGCTGTCTCATGACTTTGTTAACCTCACTGTGCAACCCGAGACTCGAATGCTTTCCGAAAGAAACATTTCGATGAGATTTTTTTTTTCCTCGAGATTCTGAACATGCCTGCGCCACTGCAATTGTGTATATAAACAACTTCAATGGATTATAAACAACAGCAAACCAGTTGCAAAATACAGGTTGATGAAATCTTGACCATGCTTAAGACGGTTTAAAAACATTATATAAAAACAGTAGCCGTCCACTGCATGGTTGGGTCTCAAAACTTTTTAAAAGATGTCATATTTGAGGTTGGATACTACAACATATATTTCAAGTGGCATAGTAAATGTTGCTTTACCCAGCGTCTAAAATGTGATATCTTTTTTTTTATAAATGAGAAAAATGTATGTAATTTTAGTGGATGACATGTATTACACAAAAAAACGACTCCCATATTGGCTCTAGATAATGTGATTCTACGCACAATACCATTTAAAACTGTTGAAACCATGGTCAGGGTTTAATAAGCCTGTGTTTTGCAACTAATTGGCAGTTATTTCTAATTCAGTGAAAATTTCGATAAGGGTGTGTTTCTTGTAGTGTGTGCTCAGTCTCTAATGACGTCGTTGTAGACTGGACGTTAAACCCCAGACTTCCTACTTTCCTTTCCAACAGTGTGGGTAATTCGATACCAGAGACATTAGCGAGGACTCCCTGCAATATGCAAGAACCAATGTGAGGCACTCCAGAAGATATGCCTTACATCTGCATCTACAAGGCTACTCTCAAAATGAAACTAAAGTGCCTGGCAGAGAGGTCATCGAACCAACTTCTCAATAATTCTTTGTTATTCCACTCTGGAACATCGCTCGGAAAAAGGGAAAACCTGTACCTTTCCGTTCGACCTCATATTTCCCTTACTTTATTACGATGATCGTTTCTCTCTTCGTCGATAGGTGTCAATAAAATGTTTTCACATTCGAAGGAGAAAGCTGGTGACTGAAATTTCATAAGAAGATTAAGCCGCATCAAGAAGCGACTTTGTTTTAATTATATCCCCCCCAAGTCCTGCATCATGTCGGTGACTCTCTCTCTCTCTCTCCCTCTCTCTCTCTCTCTCTCTCTCTCTCTCTCTCTCTCTCTCTCCTATTTCTCGATATTTCAAAACGTGTTGCGGGTTCTTGAACTTTCTCGATGTACTCCGTTTGTTCTAACTGAGAAGGTTCCCACACTGCGCAGCAGTACTACAAAGAGAACGGACTAGCTTAGTGTAAGCAGTCTCTTTAGTAGATCTGATGCATCTTCTAAGTGTTCTGCCAATAAAACGCAGTCTTGATTCGCCTTTCTCAGAACAATTTATATTGTTCGTAATTTCAATTCCTAGGTACACTCCTGGAAATTGAAATAAGAACACCGTGAATTCATTGTCCCAGGAAGGGGAAACTTTATTGACACATTCCTGGGGTCAGATACATCACATGATCACACTGACAGAACCACAGGCACATAGACACAGGCAACAGAGCATGCACAATGTCGGCACTAGTACAGTGTATATCCTCCTTTCGCAGCAATTCAGGCTGCTATTCTCCCATGGAGACGATCGTACAGATGCTGGATGTAGTCCTGTGGAACGGCTTGCCATGCCATTTCCACCTGGCGCCTCAGTTGGACCAGCGTTCGTGCTGGACGTGCAGACCGCGTGAGACGACGCTTCATCCAGTCCCAAACATACTCAATGGGGGACAGATCCGGAGATCTTGCTGGCCAGGGTAGTTGACTTACACCTTCTAGAGCACGTTGGGTGGCACGGGATACATGCGGATGTGCATTGTCCTGTTGGAACAGCAAGTTCCCTTGCCGGTCTAGGAATGGTAGAACGATGGGTTCGATGACGGTTTGGATGTACCGTGCACTATTCAGTGTCCCCTCGACGATCACCAGAGGTGTACGGCCAGTGTAGGAGATCGCTCCCCACACCATGATGCCGGGTGTTGGCCCTGTGTGCCTCGGTCGTATGCAGTCCTGATTGTGGCGCTCACCTGCACGGCGCCAAACACTCATACGACCATCATTGGCACCAAGGCAGAAGCGACTCTCATCGCTGAAGACGACACGTCTCCATTCGTCCCAGGTCGACGGGCACGTGCACCTTCCGCCGACCACTGGCGACAACATCGATGTACTGTGGAGACCTCACGCCCCACGTTTTGAGCAATTCGGCGGTACGTCCACCCGGCCTCCCACATGCCCACTATACGCCCTCGCTCAAAGTCCGTCAACTGCACATACGGTTCACGTCCACGCTGTCGCGACATGCTACCAGTGTTAGACTGCGATGGAGTTCCGTATGCCACGGCAAACTGGCTGACACTGACGGCGGCGGTGCACAAATGCTGCGCAGCTAGCGCCATTCGACGGCCAACACCGCGGTTCCTGGTGTGTCCGCTGTGCCGTGCGTGTGATCATTGCTTGTACAGCCCTCTCGCAGTGTCCGGAGCAAGTATGGTGGGTCTGACACACCGGTGTCAATGTGTTCTTTTTTCCATTTCCAGGAGTGTATTTAGTATAACTTACGGCCTTTAGACTTTATGGTGTAACTGAAGTTTAATGGATTCCTTCTCACACTCAAGCAGATGACCCTCACACTTTTCTTTACTTTGTGTTAACTGCCAATTTTTGCACCATACAGATATATACTTCGTTTTGCAATTGGTTTTGATCTCCCGATGACTTCACTAGACGATAAACGACACCTTCATTTGCAAACAACCAAAGAACACCAGAGGGCCTTTAGCATTAACTTGGATAACGTCAGAAATCACTTCCGTTTTACTCGATGACCTTCCGGTCAGTTACTACGAACTGTGACCTCTCTGACAGGAAATCACTAATTCAGTCGCATAAGCACTCAATTTGATTACATGCCGCTTGTGAGATTCGATTTCAAAACTCTCCTGGAAATCTAGAAATACCGAATCAATTTGAAATTCTTCGTCGATAGCACTCAAGGTTTCTTGTGAGTAAAGCGCGAGCTGTGTTTTACAAGAACGATGTTCTGTCAATTGTGTTAACTATGTGTCAATAGATCGTTCTCCTCAAGGTAATTCATAATGCTTAAACTCAATATACATTCCAAGACCCTGCTGCATGTCGAAAATAATGGAAATTTGGAAATTTGTGTTAAGTCCAATGGTATCAAACTGCTGAGGTGATCGGTCGCTAACCTTACACATTGCTTAGTCTAACTTAAACTAACGGTAAAGACAACATACACACCCTTGCCCGCTGGAGGACTCGAACCTCAGACGGTGGCAGCCGCGTGAACCGTGACAAGTGACCCAAGACCGCACGGCTACTCCGCAAGCTACCTTAATGATATATAGACTGTAATTTAGTGGATCACTTTCCTGAATATTAATGTGACCTGTGCAATTTTCCAATCCTTGGGTACGGATCTGTATCCGTTTTGATGTTCGTTATTGCCGGCCGCGGAGGTCTCGCGGTTAAGGCGCTCAGTGCGGAACCGCGTGACTGCTACGGTCGCAGGTTCGAATCCTGTCTCGGGCATGGATGTGTGTGATGTCCTTAGGTTAGTTAGGTTTAAGTAGTTCTACGTTCTAGAGGATTTATGACCACAGATGTTAAGTCCCATAGTGCTCAGAGCCATTTGAACCATTTTTTTATGTTCGTTATTAGCTCAGGATTATTTGTTGCTAAGAGGTCAAGCCTGTTTTCACAACCGTTTACTGGTCAAGTGGGCACATGAACTAGCTGCTCGAAACAATTTTCAGAGAATGCGTTTAGCACAATTTTGGATGATGATTTCCGCGTACCTCCGGATTTAAACGTGTATTTTCGCCAATATATCAAGAGTAAATTGAGATCAGCACCAACTATAATTCTTTGGGCCGGGTTCGTGTTTGAAATTAAACTCAAGCTTTTTTCAACCTTTCAGAAATTGTATCATCCAAGTTGGGAGGTCGATAAAAGGATCCAGTCACCACCATATTCCGGTTGCCAAGGATAAAGTCTACCCATAATAATTTACAGGAATTACCTACTTCAGTTTCGCTACAAGGTAAACTACTTGTAACAGCAACAAACACGCCACCGCCAACTGAATGTGGCCTATCCTTTCTGAACGCCGTTACATGTTTCGCCAAAAATTCGGCTGAGCTTATACCCGACTTTAGTGCCTATAACGATTTCAGTATCAGTGCTTTCTAACAGTGCTTGGAGAGCTGTACTTTCCCAACAAAGCTATCATACTTTACAACTGTTGTACCGATAGTTTCTAGATTTACGTTCTTCCTGTGTTCGTCCTGTACACTCTGAGACTGAAGACCTCTATGTGTTTTCCCAGGTCTCACTAACACAAAAAGCTGGCCAGACCACACCACACGGCCTCCCACTACCCAAGTAGCCGCCTACTGCGAATAGTCGACTCCTGATCTACTTAGTAGCACCCGAAATCCGCAAGTCGAGGAATCTGCAGCGCACACGGTCGCAGAACCGTCTGAGCCTTTGGTTCAGACTCTCCTCTCGGCTCTTTACCAGAGGTCTGCATACGGTGCTAACGACTATGTTGCAAATGGTGAGCTCTGCTTTCATGTCGGTAGCAAGACTGGCAGCCTTTCCCTCTTCTGACAGCTGATCGAGAATCTCTTCTGATCCAAAACGAAACACATCATTGGTATTGACAAGAGCCACCACCTGCAGTTGGCTGCACCCTATGTTCTTCATGGCCTCTGGGTGGACCTGTTCCTATGTAGAATGACTCCACCCTATGCCCACTTCCAGCCATGTGCCTAAGGGGCCCAGTAAAGTGCCTACCATTGGAGCTCCCAGCTATCAATAAAAATTTCACCGTGACTGCCCAGATCTTGCAGACTGAGAGGTTTTCTCTGAAACAGAACAACCGACTGTATCTGGCTAAGGGATATTGTCAGCAATAGATAGGACATGTAACTTGTGCGGAGGCCTTACGTTCGGCCATCCGGGAAGTCTTTCACAGCCTGCCACTCCCCGAGGCGACGTCCCACTCGACCATGCATGAGTGGTCAACTTCATTGCGAGCAGAAACTGGGCTGGCCGACCTGCCGGACGTCCGCTGGATTCTTTTGTCTGGTCCCCAGCAGTGATGCCCATCCACTGAAGCCTCAAGCTGAGTAACCAAAGCAACCTGGAGCTGAGAGTGGAGTGCCAACAACTCAGCTCGCATCTGCACACAGCAATCACAGTTCCTATCCATACCAAAGACTGTGGAAAATACACTACACTACAAAAACACAAACAAACGACTATCGACACATGCTACAAAAGACTACTGTAGACACTGAAAAAACGCAAGAACTGTGTCTAATAAAATAGATTAATACACAGAGATTCAAAACCTAAACGACCAAAGCAAACAGGTGAGTTTAGATAATCTGCCACTGGTTCCGAATTTGTAAAATGTCACAAAATCGGCTACTTTCCAACACAAACGAAAACTCGAGAACTGTATTTATTAAAAATTAAATTAACAGCAAAACTAAAGTTCCAAAGCTCACAGAGAAAACTTTATAATTAGCTTCTGGTTAGGAACTCGTAAAGCGTCACAAAATCGTTTACTTCCCGACTGCTGCTCTGTCTTGACCAGCAGCTGCAGTCTGAATACTGCATAGCATAGCAATGCACTCACACTGAGGTCAAAATAGTGTCGAACAGGCAAGAGCTCAGACCCAGTTGGACATTTCAGCTACAGCAGTCGACATATCGTCTAGAACCAACGACTGCTTTAAGTTTCGGATGAACTTTCTCACTTGTACATTTCAAACATTGTACTTCAAGAGAGCAGGCTTTTAATGGTCAATATAGTACTCCCGTGACAAAGAAGTGTGTCAAAGTTAAGTTCATCTTTTTATTCATTCATGTAACACAGTTGGAGTAATATTTGATCTAATTTTTTATTCATTCATGTAACAGAGTGAACCAATATTTCATCTGTTGTAGATAAAAATGAACCATCTCACAGATCACTCAAAGAACCCACAGTTGTGGCCAGACCAGTGTAGTTTCGTCTGGTCACAACAGCAATGATGATACGCAATGGCTACGTTGATTCTGATATTTTTGTGAAGTGTAACTGCGATCAATCTAGCTGTCTTCGTACCATATGCCTTTGAGGGAACTGCACTTCCATTAAATTCCTGTGGCTGACAGTTATCCAAAACAATCTGTAAAATGTGCACACACTTTCATACGTGATTACATAAAGAAACTGACTATAAAGTGTCTATAATTTATGTAATCAAATTATGATAAACAAGAACAATGGTAAAAACTACAGCTGTAACAAGAGGCAAAGGCCCCTTTGAACATTAATTTTTATATGGTAGAGGGTGTGAGACAACTCCATTTGGTGCTATATCGTGTGTAACAAACTACACCTACTTGACGTTCAACTGTCTCTTACTTCACGTCTCACACAGGTACAAAAAGTCTGAACTTAGTGAACAATATACGTGGTTATTTAATGAGATATGTCCTTGTTAACTGCCATTGCAGTTGAAGTTAGATAGTTATAAGGTGTAATTACAAATACAAATTAGAACCTCTGCGGAAAATGTGGCTAATTTTTAAAAGTTTACTGTGGTGTCGAGCCATATACGCAAAAGCATTTAAACAGTATTTGGGATGATCCTACAAATTTGTCTATGTTGTTAGTTACTGTTCTGTCTGTCACCAAAACTGATGGAATATGAGATTTATCCTACGTCGTTTTTCCCTCGCGCAATCTGCGAGTGGAACAGACGGGGGGAAATATGACTTTGGCGCGAATTGTGCTCTCCGCCACACACCGCTTGGTGGCTAATGAAGTATGTATGTAGACGTAGATGTAGATGAACGTAACGCGCTGCTTTGTCTTTCAGAACTAGGGTCATCTTTAACTTTTTCTCGTTTCCGAAGAACTTGCATTGTTGTAAATGTCGAACATTGTCAAGAGAATAGTTTTAAATTTCATATCAGCCTGAAGACATTGACGAAAAATTTGTTTTATTCAACATATTAACGTTTGCTTGAAACGGTCGCCTTCTCATTAATAAGACCCTCGTTCCACTTCAGGTTTTCGTTTCGTTTGCTCTTCACGTATGCTCTACCTTTTGCTGTGCGTCTAAGTACTTTCCTTAAATAATATGTCCTTTTACCTATATATACATGGTACTATTAACTAAAGTCCTGAAATTCCTTCTTAATTTGGTGTGTCATGCTCTTCAAATAACCGTTCATAATCTATACTTCTGATGTTCCAACTGATGAGTCTATTTCTTTCTAGTTATGTATCTATTCTTATTCTTCATCTTACGGGTCCACTATCACATGAATATTTGAACTGATATAGAACCGTCAAATACTGATGCTCTGAACAGCAGTAAAATTTTCTAATACTTCTGTGCATACCACGCTCGTTTCTGTCCCTGTGTGACGCTCTTATGTGGCGCTGAGAGCCGTATCATGAAACTGAGATTTAACAGCCGGTGAAGGTGCTTTATGGGCGATCATGAATTAGTAGCCAGTGTTAGTGAATCAAGTGAAATCCGCTCCAGTGATATAGCGCTTTCACGTGATCTACGCTTCAGTTTGACACATGTTAACATGTCATGTTCCTTGAGCTATAATGTTTAGAGCTGCGTGACCGTTGTCCGTCAGATTATTGTCCATTGCTTCCATTCATAACATTGGAGGTCTGTATTCGTCATCGGAAGTCGACGTTAGCTGTTCGTTCTGTTCGTTTAAGTAACACTAGCATGGTGATGATCTCTCTCTTTATCGTGATTGTAAAAAGTAGGTTCGTTGGCTTCCGTCTCATTCCGAATGAACCTGGAATATATCAACATACGGAGAGGGGAGGAGGGGAGGGGGGTCGGTGGTTGAACAAAGAAGTGAATATATTTCTATAAACGCTCGTAATTTTAAGTCTTTCCCTTTCAAAATTTAAAGTTTGAGTCCATCACCGCTGTTTGATGTTAACAGATTTCCGAATTGCCTCTCTTACCTCTCTTGTGGTGACTGATTGCGTGTTTAAAACATAGGTGCTCGGAAGGCGTCACGGACACGGTGTAATAACACTGGTGGCCGTACCATTTCCGGTTCCACTAGAAAACTGAGCTGTTTATAAGCTTCTGTATGAGCCATAATTTCTCTCACTCTTGCCTTTACGGACCTAACGCGAAATGTGCGTTGGCAGCATTGAATCGTTCTGCAGCCAACCACGAGTCTTGACCTACATCTACACACAAAGTCCACAAGCCACCTTATGGCGCGCTTCTCTACATTCTCCCAGTAGTAAGTATCAAGAAGAAATTCGTCTACCTTCCAGGGGTTCCCATTTGAATCGACGGAGAATTTCAGTAATACTCGGGTGTTGATCAAATTTACAGGTAACAAACCTAACAGCTTGCCTCTAAATTGCTTCACTAAGCCAGTTGCTGTAGTGCTTACTTAGCTCTTCAGACTCGCATTCGGGAGGAAGACGGTTCACAACATCTTACAACCATCCAAATTTAGGTTTTCCACAATTTCCCTAAATGGCAAGTGACGGAATGGTTCCTTTGAAAAGGGCATGGCCGATTTCTTTCGCCATCCTTTCGCAATCCGTGCTTCGGCCGAGGTGCTAATGACCGCAATGCCGACGGGACATTACAGCTCTAATCTTCCTTCCTTCCGAACTGCTTTGATTTGAGGGACAGTTGGCAATACTCAAATTAAATTTCTGTACACAGTCTCCTTTATAGGTGAGCTAACCTTTCTTAGAATTCTGTCAGTAAACTGAAGTACACAATTCGCTTTCCCTACAGCCAACCTTACATGATCATTCCATTCCATACTTCTTTGCAATGTTACGGATACTTCTTTAATAATCGTGACTGTTTCAATTAGCACACCACCAATACTGTGTTCGATTATTATAGGCTTGTTTCTCCTACTCACCTGGATTAACTTCAATTTTTCTACATTTTGATTTCCTACTTACCGTTGGCCGTTGTGGCCGAGCGGTTCTAGGCGCTACAGTCGGGAACCGCGTGACCACTACGGTCCCAGGTTCGAGTCCTGCCTTGGACATGGATGTGTGTGATGTCCTTAGGTTAGTTAGGTTTAAGTAGTTCTAAGTTCTAGGGGACTGATGACCTTAGCAGTTAAGTCCCATGGTGCTCAGAGCCATTTGAACCATTTGAACCTATTTACCACGGGAAGCAAAAATTCTAACAATAGGACTGTGCCTACTCGTCATCACGGATTTCGTCCGAATTTATGGTACAGGCAGACGTGACCATAAATGAAAGTGACAGAAGTAGGAGCTTCAGATCGCGAAGCGTTTAGAAAATGAAAAAACATTTTTGGCGTGCGCCAGCCGAAGCATGAGCCATTTATGTTCACGTAGATTACACGCAGCAACTTCAGCAGCGATAAAAGTACACAACGGTAATCCGAGGATCGTAGGCCGAAATATACTGTATTTTCAACATGAAGGTGGATTTTCATCATGCAGCATTAAAATGCTTTCCCTCCACATGCATCCCTCTTGTGCAATCATATGTCGTCTGTTTTTATTTTCAGGTAAAGAATTTGACCAAGAAGCTTCAAAACCGCTCTTATCAAGAAATGACATTCCGAAATGCTGCATCAAAATACATTCCACTGCACGTCACCAGCTATCCTCGCAAATATTTGCAAAATTATACGTTGCACATGATTTGCTGCCGAGCTGCGCCATGAAAGAGAACGAATGTAAAGCACGTCTGTTTCTCTATAGAGACATTAAAACAACCATGCGACTGAATAATGTAGCTTTTATAGCGCTTTGGAGATTTAGAGAAAATCACTGCTTTCTCTGGTACTACAATGTGTATTACCCCAGCACGTGTAAATCATCAACTCTAAAATAAAATTATTTAGTTTTGTATACGAAGTTTTCGGTTGCGCCTCACAGTCCCTTACTGAAAATTTATTAGCAAATCAAAATACTCCTTTGATTTTTTTTTCTCATGCTTGTTATGAAAATATTAACAAGTACAATTTGCTGAGCATTGTTTCGGTTTATTTGCACTGCAAGTATCGGCCTGATTAGCTGGCTGGTAACGTGCTTGCCTCCCATGCACTGTGCCTGGCTTCGGTTCCCGGTCGGGCCGGAGATCGGCTCGTGAACTGGGCGTTGTGTTGTCCTCATCATGATGTCATCCTCATCATCATGTCATCCTCATCATCATGTCATCCTCATCATCATATCATCCTCATCATCATGTCATCCTCATCATCATGTCATCCTCATCATCATGTCATCCTCATCATCATGTCATCCTCATCATTGGCCACTTGTCTCCCAGTGTGGCGCCGACTGAAATAAGACTTGCACTTGGCGGCCGAACCCGAATGGGACATCCTGGCCAACAATGCCATACGACCATTTCATTTTTGCAGTATAAGTAACTTAAAAACTGAAAATAAGAAAAATGTTTCTCGATCCCATGATCCTCGGATTACCGTTTTCTACTCTTCCCGCTGCACCGGGAGCTGTCTGGAAACAAAGCAAATATAAATGGCTCTTGACAAACCAGCCGCGGGCCAAAATTATTTTTCTTTCCAAACGCTTGGACATCTGCAAGCCACACTTTTGTAACTTCCATTTCTGGCCAAACCCTGCATATACCATAAATTTGGACTACGTCGGTGATGTCGAGTAGGGGGTCACCTTGAAGTTGAAATGTTACAATAAATAATTTTGGATGCCGGATAGAATATTATTAACTCTGTAGAAAAACAGTTGATACGTTGAGGTTGATCTATTTTCGTCTCATTGTGGTATTTTTAGTTTCTACCTCTAAATGGAGCTTGGGCATATGTGAGAACGTACGTTCATTATTTACGAGGGTAACTCAATTATTATCCGCAAGGTAGTTATAAAATTTTGTTGTAATCAAGTAGGAAACTTACAAGAACATCATTTCTCGACATAGTCTGCTTGCATTTCAACGCACTCGGTGCATCGTTGTAGAAGCTTCCTGATGCCCTCACAAAAGAAGGTCCTCGGTTTAGTTGCGAGACAGGAATTCACCGCTTGTTTCACTGCTTCGTCCGAGGCAAATCGATTGCCCCTTAAGGCCTGTTTGAGTGGACCACACAAGTGATAGTCAGAAGGGACAAGATCGGAACTATATGGATGATCCAGTACATGAAATTTTGGTTTCTGGAGCGTTTCAGCAGTGTGGGCTGCAGTATGCGGACGGGACTGTCGTGCAGCAACACATCATCTTTTGACAGCAATCCTCGGCGTTTGCTTCGAATTGCAGGCTTTAGCTTGGCAGTAAGCATCTCACTGTAACGTACACTGTTTACTGTTGTATCCCTTTCTCCACAATGTTCCTGTACTGCACCTTGTGCGTCCCAAAAAACCGTAAGCATCACTTTTCGTGAGGACGGTTGGCTCATGAAGTTCTTCTTGCACAGAGAATTTGGATGTTCCCATTCCATACTCTCCCGTTTGCTCTCCCGCTCGTAATGATGGATCCATGTTTCATCAGCAGTAATGGTCCTGCGTAAGCCGTCCCCTTCGTTACCATAGCGATTCAAACGTTTTTTGCAGAGGTCCAAGCGCGTTTGTTTATGCAACTATGTGAGCTGTTTTGGGACCCATCTTGCACAAACTTTATGAAACCCAAGTCTGTTTTGGATGATTTCGTAGGCAGAACCGTTACTAATTTCCAGACGATGTGCATCTTCGTCAAGAGTTAATCGTCTGTCTAAGAGAATCATTTCACGTGAACGCTCATCGGTTTCTTCATTTGCGGCGGTGAACGGTCGTCCGGCTTCTTCATCGTAACACTCGTGCAACCATTTCGGAATTTTTCAATTCATTCGTAGACACTCCGTTCTGGCAAAACACTGTTCCCGCACCATACCTAGAGTCCTCTATGAATTTCAGCCCCTGAAACGCCTTGCATCTACAAAAAACGGATCACAGAACGTTGCTCTTCTTTGGTGCAAATAGACAGCGGGGCAGGCATAATTAACAGCAAGGCAGCGATAACGAAACTAATCTAGCAGCTTGAAAACTGCAGAGATATAACAACAAATAAACAAAGTATGCGTCATCGACTTAAAACGACAGTACTGCCAAAATAAACAAAACTATAACTAAATTACTTACAACGAAATAACTTACACTCGTAGAAATAACCATTCAAGTGAAGAAATCGGCGCACAGGATTATTATTGCCCTGTCGTACCTTTTACTTTAGAGAGGGCAAAGGAGTTAATCGGTTCTTCGAGGCTGTAAAACGAGGTAAGATAAAACGGATTAATTCCTGGCTGCCTTGGACTGTGACAAAATGACTGCTTGCGCAGTACGTAATGACTGAGGGAGTATTTCTCACCCTTCTCAAGAGCTTGCAGTTTTTAACTTTCCAATTTCACGGTCGATACATAAAAGGGATAATAGTTTTCTCCAGGCCAGCTCATCAGAGTAGCCTTGTGCCTCATGAAATATGGCATTAGGAAATAATCCTTTCGTACCTCTCTCACTAATGCTGTTTTGTATGCTGCAACTAAAGATTCCATCGAGAATCATCTTCAGATGGGATGTATCTGATTTTCAAAATTATTAAATTATTTTTCTCTCGCTAGGCAGTCAACAGTTTTTCTATTCCCGACAGCAAATGCAAGTCACAAAGAGGCAGATTTTACAAAGTCGACCTGTGTCCTCCAACAGTCACTCAAGGGCGACGCTTTTTCGTACACTACAACGTCATCAGCAAACAGTCGTAGATTGTTGCTCAGTTCTCCATGTCGTTTACGTACGTAGAGAATATTAGTGATCCTATCACACTTCTATGGGTCACTCCCGACGATGCCCTTGTCTCTGATGAACACTCGGAGAGCAGGTCAACGTATTGGACTCTCTTCCTTAAGAAATATTCGAACGACTCACATATCTGAGAACCTCTTCCGCGCGCTCAGACTTCTATTAACAGTTTTCAGTAATGCAATCTGTCAAATGCTCTCCGAAAATCTGCCTGTTTGTTCTTTAACCGTGATTCATGGGGTATCGTTCAAGGGGAGGGTAAGCTGAGTTTGGCATAGTTACGTGTTCCCTTTTGCACCAAAAATACATATCGTTCTCTAGCTCCCACTGAAAGCTAAGCAGGCTACAGTCACAAGAAATATGGGATGAACTTAGCCCTAAGTTCTATAGTTAATTGCGCAATGGTTATTCTATCAGAGCGGCCGCTCAGAAGATAAAATTTCATTATATGCCTTCTCATACATTTTCATTACAGGACAATTGGTTCTAATGAACTCAGGAATATTGGATGGTGTGCCAGAATTCACATTAGGGACATTAGGGACAAGTTTAGCCTACTAAGATGTTTCTATTTGTTTATAAAATAGAGCTTGCTCCTCAACTTCAGTAAACGTTTAATACGTATGAAGGGGTACGTTTTTTCCACAGATTACTCATCAGTATTCAGCGAGGATTTGATTAAGTGAAGGCTGCAACATAGACATTCGAGTGCTACAAAACTCAGGCACTCCAAGATAACGGAATCAATGTTCACCATATCTAACGTAGTTCTGGTTCTTAAAACTGCCTTACAACCCACAGTGGGAAGACAACACGAAATCGGGACCACGATGCAAGAAGTGAATCATGAGTGGACCAGGGACTAAGTCGGCCCCCACTAAATCCAGGGAAACTATCATCTGCGAGACTGCCGTAAAAATGCTTCCAACTGAAGAATTAACGAAACTTCCTGAAACGGAAAAACTGACTAACTCTCATCCTAAATCATATTCCAAGCCCACACAGTAGTGGCACGTCATAACTCACCACACCCCCAAAAAGCGACTGCTGCTTCTGAATAAACTTCTACCAACTCCAACTCCCTGTATACAAACAGGGAAATATCTAGCTGGGGGACGAAATAACCAGTCGCCAAAGCGAATCTGCAGTGGCACCAGGGGTGTTTGCCATCGGGAGATAGCAGACACAACGCCTGGCCCCTACATTCAGAATTTCCCACAGAGTCAAAGTCTAAAATTTTGCACATGGGCTGCACGTTGAGTAGGCAGATGTCCTGCCAAAATTTCAGAGACAAACACAACGGCCGATCCCAGGCCCTGCAACAAGGTGGAACCAAGAAAGCGTCCCTGAATTTTCCAATGTCCATTCGTTGGTAATTGCATTCACATTCATACAATCAGACTAGCATCCATGTTTACGAAAAACGTAATAAAAATGAAAATAAAAACCAATCAGTACCGTTCCCAGCGTTACCTTCACCCCTGGCAAGTTTAGAAATATCTGAGAAAACATAGGCAGAGAAAAAATACTTATCAAAACTTAACAAAATCTCAAAGTCAGATAAAAGTTTGACCTACTGCCGCTTATCAAGGATATCTCACTGTAATTCTATTTGTCCTTTCTTGTACTCATAATCAGGAGTCACTTGGCCTTTTTGCCAGTTATTTCGCAGTTTACACTGGTCCTGAGATCCGCGACAGACTAAAGCTAAGTAAAGGAAAAGGCCAAAGAGTACGCTCTCTAAAACCGAATTGGAACTTCGTCTGAACCTGGAGATTAATTTGTTTTCAAGCCTTTCAGCTGCTTCCCTCCGACCCGGATGCTTACTTCTATCTTCTCCATGCAGATGATCGTGGACCGTCAAACGATGGTGTATCCCTGTGAGACTATTGCGTGAATGATTTCTCAAATGTAATTTATAACTTCATCTTTAGTTTTGCCATTGTCTATTGCGACACAAGACTGGATACGAGTGACCGAACAGAACGATTTCGAATTCTTCTAGCGTTGAGCAGTGTAGGCTCCTCCTAAAGGGGTCAGAATGCCGACTGTTAGTGTAAGATCCCAAGCCCCTCCCACCCCGCCACAGACGAGACTATTAAAATACTAGTAGCGCACTGGGTGGTGAGGTGATTAGCACATTGACCTCGCATTAGAGAGGACGACGGTTCAAATCCCCATCCTGTCATTCAGATTTAGTTTCTCTGTGATTTCCCCATATTCATTCAGGCTTCCTTAGTAAAGTCAGGCCGATCTCCTTTCCCGTTCTTCCCTAATCGGAGCTTGTGATCTGTCTAGGTGATCTGTCGATGTGACGTGAAACACTAAGCCCACTATTTTTCCTTTTAAAATTGTACAAATTCGGAACGAACTGCCAGAGTTTGAAGAACTCCTAAAAAACAGAGGAGCTCACGTAATGCTAGGTACAGTAAGCTGTACATAACCCCAAAGCACCAAAGCTGAAATCGTTATAGGTACGGAAAGCTAGCTGAAGCCAGAGATATGCAGCAATAACAAAGATAGTAGTAACAAATCAGTAATCAAGGATGTTTACTGCATTACAGACAATTGTTAACGATTAACAAAATAACCAAGAAAGGCTGAGTGTTTAATTGGCGCACTGCATAGGTGTTCTTACCACTTCGTTTCTGAATTCTGTGCTGGTCGTTTGCAGAGGGAAAAGAGAGAACCCTGTAGCCATACATATCGCTAGTACAAAGAGATATTACCTATCAACTATCCTTGCTTTACATCACGAGACGAATGTGGCGTAACCGAGCTGATATTTGAAATACATTTCTGTTTTCTCTCTCTGTCTCTCATTCTCGCTTTTTATTTTTATTTTTTGAGGAAAGCATCAAGAAGCGCGAGTAATAAGCAAGTAAGCGTATAATCTATTTACAGTTGTTTTCATCGGGTTATATAATACAAAAATACACCTTTTAAGTGTATTATTGAGTAATTTCAATTATTGATAGTCTATTCATGAGCTTGCGCGCATTCAGTGGGATGAAACCTATCACAGAGGTAAGAAAAACACAAATATTTCTTGCACCATGCGCAACACACAAACGAAATCCTACTGCACTGACGTACTGTCCGATATATTGCTCGGAAAACATATCTGATTCATGTTGCTAAATACAGCTCTATCAGATATCAATGTTGACGCGTACCAAGTGTCTTGAAATACACAGAAAGGCACATAGCAGTGAACAAGATTGTAACTGGTGTCGACAGCATCGTCGTCTACCACCTTGACAACTCGAACGGTGACAGTGCTCGGCCGGTTACTTATGTTTAGTACGTTAGTGAGTGGCCATCTATTAAACCTGAAAAGAAAAAAATGTGCCAGTAGTTGGCCCTTTCTCCACATGCGACTATTTTGGGTTGAGAAGTGAAGGGAATTATGTTCAAAGTTCCAACAGACTGATAACTTCAGCAGACAGCAGTACTGCGTTTTAAAAAATGGAGTTCTGAATATATTTAAACTCCTGATGTTTTGTCTAGGGTGCACTACATTTACCATTACACTTCAAGCTGAACCGTAGCTACAGCACCTCCACAAGTCAACAACAATTCCTCCAGAACTTCTGCATTCCAGTGTTGTGAGATAATGCATATAGCCGGATGCAGACTTCTGAGAGACAGACTGTTACAGCTTTTCTTTTGCACCGCACGACATTTTCAACAAACAGACAGTGCAATAGAGTAGCTCCAGTGTAAAAAGGAACACTTCCTATTTAAATTTCTGCATCCTACACTGTTGGCAGTTCTGTGTAGGTGGCCGTTACCTGATTTTATTTCGTTGGTTCCAAAATAGTCAAATGTATACACTGGGTAGCCAAGGCAGCTAGTTCATGGCGATTTGGCCAACAAATGGTTCAAATGGCTCTGAGCACTATGGGACTCAACATCTGAGGTCATCATTCCCCTAGAATTTAGAACTACTTAAACCTAATTAACCTAAGGACACCACACACATCCATGCCCGAGGCAGGATTCGAATCTGCGACCGTAGCGGTCGCGCGGTTCCAGACTGTAGCGCCTAGAACCACTTGGCCACATCGGCCGGCCGTTCAACAAAGTAAATGAATGTACTGAACATGCTGCAAACCACTACAGGGAGCCTGTGTGTTAGAATGATGCTCATCCAGTGTGGCGCAACAGCGTTACAACAGAAAAATGATCCATAGAGAAGATGATTTAGTGGTCTGTTGGATTGCTGGTTGATTCATATGCTCATGGTCTGGGTTCAATTCCAACTTCTGCTGATAATTTTTGATAAGGAGAGACAGATTCTAATCTCTTCTGGCTACGCCAACTGAAGAACGTATAACGGCATTGTGGTCTAACATTCACATTAAACAGGATATTCTTTCTCTACCAAGTAGACATTAGGTTGAACCACAATAAAGTCAGGAGTGGCGACACGTAGAAACTCGATCACCAGTAACCTTCCTTATACTAGTTATTTATTTCTAGTGACGAAACAAACGGTATTCAGGGTCACAGGACACTTAGAAGGGAGACTGGATGGTAATTGTTGACATCAGATCTATCCCCTTTTTTATGCAAAGGTATAACAATAGCATATTTCAGTCCACCAAGGAAAATGACCTGTTCCAGAGAGCTATTACACAGGTGGCTGAGAATCTTACTTATCTGTTGAGAACAAGCTTTTAGTATTTTGCTGGAAATGTCATCAACTGCATGTTAGTTTTTGCTTTTAAGCAAGTTTATTATTTTCCTAGTTTCAGAGGGAGAAGTGGGTGAGATTTCAATTGTATCAAATTGCATAGGTATGGAAGAGGCGTCCGTTAAAAATGTTTACGTTGTGTAATTTAAAGTTTACATTTCCTAACTAATACTGTCTAAAATCAAGGTATATCACTCTCTGTATGCCTAGTCAGGAATGACTGTTAGTTTACGTCAGTCACGAAATCTTTGCTTAGTCTGCATGACCTGGGTTTGAATCCATATGCAGAACGAGACGGTTCGTCGTTTCATTTGAGGTTCATACATATTCTCAACCAGCAGCTCGCGAAAAACTTAAATTTTTAATGTACTTTTTTGTTAAATAATAAGTACGGTATGTTACTTTGAAGAGGAAATCATGAATACGACGAACTTACTACGTGCATTACCTATCTGACGTAATAATGAGAGTGGTAACATTTCAGATATGTTATTTATTGTGATAAATGTGAGCTTACAAGCCTTAAGAATAGTTTTATCTGTGATAAGGTGTTCCCTGATATTTGTAGTATCGTGGCATTACTTTACATCTTGAGTTATTGCGATACAGAGCAGTGTTTTCTAGTGGTGATTTGTTGGAACCATTTTCAATAGTCAAACTACTGTACCGAGGAGCGATTAGACGACCTACTAGACAGCTGCGTTATGAGGGTTGTATGCGAATGAGCTGAAATGCCATTCAGGTCGTTCGGATACTTTTGAACACGACTGTACATTTCGCGCAAGGACAACAAAGATAAGAAAATGTATGGCTCATTTGCGAAATGATTAGGAAAGCAAATGACTATCAGTGGTACAAGGTACCCTCGGCCATGCACCGTACTGTGGCTTGTGCAGTGTTTATGTGGATGTAAATGTAAGATAGAAAAGGTAAGTTAATATCTGCACAATGCATTCACAACTTTCTCCCTTCTTTACCTTTGTTTTTCGTTATTTTAACCAGTAATTTTGTATACATAACATCTGAGCCAATACTCACCTGATGTGCTGTTTTGCCTTGTATTCCTGTACTTTTCATCTTCGAATACCAGCAACTAGTGTGAGATCATGTTTCTTCGGTTTTCATTATCATTATTAACGCTACTTTTTGTGTCTATAAATGCTGTTCAGAAAGACGTTTTAGCGAACCTTCTGCATTATGACGAAACACACAAAAAGAAGGAACAGAATGTTAATTTTCCCGGTAAATGCTTAGCACGGGAGCTATGGGGCAAACAGTCTGCAAATACCAATGAAAAACCTGTCATTCGAATAACGAAACAACTTTCAGCAAATGAAACTATAGGGTTCCAGAGACCTTTTCAAGGGTTAAACTTCAAAGATACTAAGAAGCATGCATGCAGACTGAAGCGACGAATGACAATTTGTACCAAGGCAGGGTTGGTAACCAGGTATTCCGCTCACAAGGCAAATGCGCTAGACGCTACACCAGCCTGGCACAGTGAATATGCACAACTGCACGGACAGTCACGGTGCAAGGCTGGCGTAACGTTTAGTGCATTTGCCTTGTGAGCAGGAAAAGCAGATTCGAATCCCATCTGTGGTACAAATTTTCGTTTGTCAATTGTTCAAATGTTTGTGAATTCCTAAGGTACCAAACTGCTGACGTCATCGGTCCCAGGACTTACACACTACTTAAAGTAACGTATGCTAAGAACACACACTCACTCACACACAGACACACACACACTCACTCACACACACACACACACACACACACACACACACACACATGCACGAGGAGGATCGAACCTCCGTGGGAGAGGCCGCGCAATCCGAGACATGGCGTCTCAAACAGCGCCGCCACTTCGTGCGGCTTTTCCGTTCATCGTTTCAGTCTGTGTGTATACAGTAATCTTTTACTTTCGACGTATCTGTGGCTGTCGAATGTACTCTACTTTTTTGTGTATCTCAGTTGCGAGTTACTTTTGAATTTTGACACTTGTTGAAATTGGTTCCGAAGTAGCTCTTCATTCTTGACCTTTTACTTCTTCTGTCCCACTTTCTTCCTTTACTAGTGTTATGGTCTGGGTGTTGCCATGTCTTACTCTTCTTCCTTCGGTAAAAGCCTGCATCATCTTCAACATGAACAACCCTGTTGAAATCTATCACCCGCTAAAAAACTATTATTAGTTCACATGCTTCAGCCTCTCCAGAACCATGAAATGAACTAAATTCACTGAAATGAGATGATTAGGGCGTTGGGGGTGAAGTTAATGAAGATGAAATGATATGAAATTATAACACGGCAAATAGTTTGGATGTACTGCACTTGTTATAATTTCTAGATTGTAAAGTGTCGCTTCATGTCGTCGCTTTAACAACGATACATATAATTACCACTGTGAAAAGAAGCGGAAATAGCTGAGCGTGGTACCGAAGGTTATATCGCACATCTTTTTCAACAAGGTCACAGTCTCCGCAGGTGGCCCGCAAAGAAACCAAAGATTCACAGCCACATGTTACTCTCTTTTGAGCTGGAGTCTTCACAGGAGGAGCTCTAGCGTGTTAGATGTTTGAAGTGTCAACATTCTGAAAATGTTGCAGAGGTTTTCTGACAGTTCGTGGGCATAGGCATGTAAGCAGCAACCTAAGATTGATATCTACTCTCTCTCTCTCTCTCTCTCTCTCTCTCTCTCTCTGCACGTTCGTGTGTGTGTGTGAGTGTATATGTGTGTGTGTGTGTGTGTGTGTGTGTGTGTGTGTGCCTGCTTACGTATGTGTGTTACACATTACCATGTATTTTCTGTTTGCTTATTAGTTTATAATTTCAACTAAGTATGCGCTGCATTCGTCAATAGGTGTACATTCATGTACTGTGACGTTTCCATTAACAAACTCGAACTGTAGCTGGCGTCTAGATACACAGTGTGAGTCAGTAACTATTGCCTCCTAGAATAACTCCGAAACTGAAAAGTTTGTGGGACAAAAGTTGCATGTGACAATGGGGGCCATAATATGACCTTGGTTTTTTCTTGTTAGGTGGGGTCGCATCAGAGATATGAAGGTAAACTTTGTTTTTCTTAAGTGGGATGCTATAGTTTGGTGCTTATTTTCTAACAGAGACTATCGAGACGAATCCAGTGATGTGTAACAGTAAGGGCTTTGAAGGTCAACGAAGGTCAAAAATGTCGTATGAACGTCCCTTAACAGTAGGTGTTCGAAGTGATGACCAATGGTATCAATGTAGTGCTGCTGTCTCTTTATCGTGGATTGAGTGGTGTTACTTATCACTTCAGAACTTGTCGCAGCACATGGTCTCACAATTCTATCTTGTATATCGTTCAAATAGTAAATATTCTCCAAATATGGCGTATCCATCTAACGTGCTGTTGACATGTAAACACCATTCGACGGTTTAACAATACAACACTGATAGGAACTGTAAGACTAGTATAGTCAAATCAAGCGAATTTCAATGGTGTATTCCTTCGAAAAAGAAGTCGATACGCTTCTCATTTACGGAGAATGCAAACGAAATTCAGAGAGAGCTAGAGATTTTTACGCTGAAAGATACCCTCAACGTACTCACCCTACACGTCGTACATTTAAATATGTGTGTGATAAATTCAGAACAACTGGATCTTTAACGCATCGGAAACACATCCGGCAAAGGAAATTTACTAACGAGGAAACGGAAATTGGTACTTTTGCCACTGTGGTTCGAGATCCTTGTGTTAGTCCGCGTCGAATTGCAAGGGAATCTGGCATGAGCCAGAGTAGTGTTGTTCGTGTTCTGCATCGCCATAACTATCATCCTTACCGTATCAGTCTGCACCACGAATTAACCGGTACGAATTGTATGCGTCGTATTGAATTCTGCCGATAGGCTCAACTTCAGATTCAGAGGGATGACACATTTACTCATTCGATTTTATTTACTGACTAGGCTACATTCACGAACCATGGAAATGTTATTGGGCAACTGAAAATCCGTGTTGGTTGCGGCAAGTTGCACACCAAAAACCGTGGTCGGTGAATGTATGCCGGCCGCTATTGCTGAGCGATTCTAGGCACTTCAGTCCGGAAGCACGCGTTTGCTAGGATCACAGGTTCGAATCCTGTCTCGGACATGGATGTGTGTGATAGGTTTAAGTAGCTCAAAGTCTCGGGGACTGATGACCTCGGATGTTAAGTCCCATAGTGCTTAGAGCCATTTTTTGAATGTATGGTGTGGGATTCTGGAGGACAGAATTATCATCGAAGGAAATTTTAATGGTAGGAAGTACACAACATTCCTGCAAGAAAAATTGGGTCTGTTATTGGAAGAAATACCTTCAGGAACAAGGAACAGAATGTGGCATCAACACGATGGGTGTCCTGCACGTTTTTCGCTGATGGCTAGAAATGAATTACAGAGACAATTCCCAAATCGTTGGGTGGATGCGGAGGAGATGTGTCGTGGCCGGCTCGATCGCCAGTCTTGACGCCTCTGGATTTTTTCTTGAGGGGATTCGTAAAAGAGATTATTTATAAGGATGTTCCAACTACACCTGAAGATATGCGAGAGAGAATTGTCAGAGCATGTGCTTCGATAAGTGTCGATGTGATAAGGAATACCACTCAATCCATGATAAGAAGATTGCAGCACTGCATTGATACCAATGGTCATCACTCCGAACACCTTCTGTAAATGGACGCTCATGCCACCTTTGTTACCTTCGTTGAACTTCAAAGACATTCCTGTTACACATCATTGGATTCGTTTCGATAGTCGCTATCAGAAAATAAGTACCAAACTATATAATCTCATTGAAGAAAAACAAAGTTGACCTTCATATCTTCGAATCGACCCCACCGAGCAACAAAAACCAACGTCATATCATGGCCCCCATTGTCCCATGCAACTTCTGTGCAACAAACATTTCAGCTCATATCATGAGTTATTATAGGCGGCAAAAGTTAGTAACTCACCCTGTATAGTAGTAATATATAAATCAATAAGATGTAACTGTTTCGTTGTTTCATCGGTATTTGAAGGACCCATGATTAAGTTAATATAGTAGGAAAGCTTGTGGAAGTGATGCTTGGGGGGACACATGAAAGAAACAGTAGGTTGCCACTAAATTTCGTAGCATTTGTTATTGATATTTTTAGTTTTTATTCAGCATACCCAGTAACTGAACTCTGTGAATAATACGAGGGGCATTCAATAAGTAATACAACACTTTTGCTTGTCTCGGCCGGTTTCAGTTGAAAAATTGTAGAATTTGGTGTGGGACGTTGCGGAATATTCCCGATTGAGCCAGTACAGTACCATGAAATTCAGCTAGGTAGTGGCGTTATACGTAACATTCCAAATAGCGTCTGTAACTGAGATGGGTTCCACGCACAGTGTTGTCATTAAGTTTCTTTTGGCGGAAACCAGAGCAACGCAGGTATTCATAGGCACTTGCAGAATCTCGTCGGGGCCTGGCAGTGAAGAAAAGCAAGGTGAGTCGTTGGGCAAGGTGACTTTCATCATCCCACCTCCCCCATGCCGGTCAGCTGTACACAGTGAGAGTCCTCCAATGCTTCAACGTGCGGACATTCTTATATGACGAGGTAGATGGCTCACAGTCAAACACCTTGCTGCACAAGTTGGCGTATCCGTTGGCAGTGTTGACGCACTTGTCCATCAGTTGAGGTACTCAAAGGTGTGTGCCTACCAGCCGGCCGGAGTGACCGTGCGGTTCTAGGCGCTTCAGTACGGAATCTTGCGACCGCTACAGTCGCAGGTTCGAATCCTGCCTCGGGCGTGGATGTGTGTGCTATCCTTAGGTTACTTAGGTTAAAGTAGTTCTAAGTTCTAGGGGACTGATGGCCTCAGAAGTTAAGTCCCATAGTGCTCAGAGCCATTTTGTGTGCCTATTGGGTTCTTCGCCTCTAACAGAAGACCATAAACAGCAATGAAGGACCACCTGTGCCAAATTTCTTGCACGTTACTATGCTAATCGTCACTATTTATGTAGAAAATCGTCACAGGCGATGAACCATCCGTTTATCACTTTCAGCCTGAAACAAAAGAGCAATCCATTGAGTAGTGCTAAACAACTTGTCCTTGGAAGAACAAACCCGCACCCTGAGCCGCTAAAGTCATGACGACGGCCTTCTGGAACTCTGAATGGATTATTCTGTCTGATAACGAAGGACCATCCGTGCGGAATTGCTTGCGACTGATACATAGGTTCATTACTTCGATACATAAGCAAAACGTCAATTCATGGAGGGGGGCCACATCAACTCTCCTCTGAAGAAAAAATTCAGAGCTACACCATCAGCCAGTAAAGCCATGGCGACCGTCTTCTAAGGTTCTGGAGGGGTTATTCTGTTTGATGTGCTCCCTCGTTGTGCAACGATCAACTCTGAAGTGTATTGTGCTACCACAACTTCAGATTGTTCGTCGCCACAGAAATACAAACGAACTTCTCTTCTCCCGTGACAACGTAAGGCCTCACATAACTCTGCGCACAAGGTTCTTCGTCATGCACCTTACAGCTCGGAGTTCGCACCTTTCGGCTTCCGTATGTTTGTCCCAATGAGGGATGCACTCCGTGGGATGATGTGGGGGTCACTGATGCAGCGATACGCTGACTCCTCCCTCGACTAGTAGGGTAGCACCATGCGGGGATAAAGGCCCACCCAATTAAGTTGCACAAAACCGTCTCATTGAACGGAGGTTCTATTGAGAAATAGGGTTTTCTAGCCAATGACTGGAGAATAACGTGGAGTATTGGAATCCTATATTAAACTACGTTCTTGCAGAAAAAAGTATTGTACACACATCAAAAAAGTTTTGCATCATATCGGTTCCGACAGTTGCGGAACCAGTACAGAAAATTGGAATAGAGATCAATATAAACATCATTTTCGCCCTTTTTATTGCTCATGAAAACCACACACTGCATGTTGTACCCCCATATTCAGAAGTGGTGATCCAGACTGCTGTACACACGGATTCCTCTAATATCCAGTAGCACGTCCTCTTGCTTTGATTCATGCCTGTATTCGTCGTAGCATACTATCCACAAGTTCATCAATGCACTCTTGGTCCAGATTATCCCACTCTTCAACGTCGATTCGCCGTAGATCCCTAAGAGTGGTTGGTGGGTCACGTCGTCTATAAACAGTCCTTTTCAATCTATTCCAGGCATGTTCGATAGGTTTCATATCTGGAGAACATACTGGCCACTCTAGTCGAGCGATTTCGTTATCCTGAAGGAAATTCACAAGATGTGCATGATGGGGAAGTGAATTGTTGCCAATATGCTGCCGATATGGTTGCGCTGTCGGTCGGAGGATGGCATTCACGTATCGTACTGCCGTTAAGGCGCCTTCCACGACTACTAGCGGCGTACGTCGGCCACACATAATGCCACCCCAAAACAGCACCGAACCTCCACCTTGCTGCACTCGCTGGTGTGTCTAAGGCGTTCAGCCCGACCGGGTTGCCTTTAAACACGTCTCCAATGATTGTCTGATTGAAGGCATATGCTACACTCATCGGTGAAGAGAACCTGATGCCAATCCTCAGTGGTCCATTCGGCATGTTTTTGGGCCCATCTGTACCGTGCTGCATGGTGTCGTGGTTGCAAAGATGGACCTTGCCTAGGACGTCGGGAGTGAAGTTGCACATCATGCAGTCTATTGCGCACAGTTTGAGTCGTAACACGACGTCCTGTGGCTGCACGAAAGGCCTTATTCAACGTAGTGGCGTTGCTGTCAAGGTTCCTCCGAGCCATAATACGTAGGTAGCGGTCATCCACTGCAGTAGTAGCCCTTGGGCGGCCTGAGTGAGGCATGTCATCGACAGTTCCTGTCTCTCTGTATCTCCACCATGTCCGAACAACATCGCTTTGGTTCACTCCGAGACGCCTGGACACTTCCCTTTTTGAGAGACCTGGCGCAAAGTAACAACGCGGACGCGATCCAACCGCGGTATTGTCCATCTAGAAATGGTTGAACTACAGACAACACGAGCCGTGTACCTCATTCCTGGTGGAATGACAAACTGATCGGCTGTCGGACCCCCTCCGTTTAACAGGCGCTGCTAATGCATGGTTGTTACATCTTTGAGCGGGTTGAGTGACATCTCTGAACAGTCAAAGGGGCTGCTTTTGTGATACAATATCCTCACTCAATGTCTCTCTTCAAGAATTCTGGGAACTGGGGTGATGCAAAACCTTTTGATGTGTTTATTACTTATTGAATGCCGCCGTACAGTACTAAACACAAAACGAGATCATGCTGGCTTCCACAAGACGTAGTTTAGGAGAATCACTAAGTAAATGCGAAGTTTTGCGTCTTAATTATTGATTAAAACTGGGACACGTGGACACAGATTTAAGAGTAGTCGAGAAATATGATCAAAAAAATTTTTTCTCAGTGAAGTGTGTGAGTGTGCATCCATGTGAGGATAATCGTTATGATTGTACGTATGCAACAAGATTCTATTGTGGATAGTTATATAAATAGATGGAAGGAAGATAGTGAAGCCCCATACTGGTATAACATCCGAAGTAATGGTCATCTACAATTTCGTACGCAAAATTCCATAAGAAGTTATGGAACTGTTTTGAATTCATCCACCTCACCGCGCTGTGTAGTGAACAGCTTAAGGTCATATCAGTTCGCCTTACTGACAAAAATAGGCAATAATCCTCTGCAAATCGAATTTAAATCAACTCTTTCTTGATCGAGTACTGCTGAAATGACTTTGGCGAAAAACTTCAACTTCATTTGTTTTCATTTCCGCGAGCCTCCTAACGTTGTGCCGCGCAGGATGAAGGCGTACCATGGTTACACCCGACATTGCGTCAAAACTAGTGATCCCGTCCCTGCAGAATCCAGCAAGAAGGCGAGATCCAACAATTGGCCTGGAAATCTCCAACTAGTTCCTACTAACAAGCCACAGCAAAGACAAAATGGACAATTCAAACTCAGTAGGACAAAAATCACATAGTAGCACCACAATACAAGTTTGCACGAAATAAACGTAATTTACTACCTAACACCTCCACATACGGACATGATACCCTGCCTACCGAACACATGCTGTCACACGGAAAACCACCACTCCCTCTAGAATTAACTACGACATTTTTACAGTAGTATGATCAACGATAATCACCCACAAAAAGAAACTATGATTCATGAATAACGCGATCTGGAATTTAACTGGTAACAAGCAGATGGCAAAGCTTCCTCAATATACAGTAACTGGGAAAAATTATTTGTCCGTAATACTATCTGAACACTGAATAGTTAGTGCAAAACTGTGAAGTCCACGCTGCACGAATTCAGAGTGACTATGGTGCAGCTCCAGTAATGTTCCTTACTATCTGTCATCTCTTACCCCCTATTAAGCTGAAAGCATAACTGATATTGCAAATTAGTCAGCTACATCGTCGGATGACTTCGGACAGCTATATCAACATCTAACGTGCCTTAACTGCTGAAAATTACTTACAAAAAATAAATTTTGTAGGAACACATGTCATTGTGACCATTAAGATAATACGCCCAGTGGGCCCAAGTTCTGAAATTCAGACATGAATGAGATTCACATGGTGGTTATTGTTGTGGTCTTCAGGCTGAAGACTGGTTTGATGTTGCTTTCCAAGCTCCTCTGTCCTGTGCAAGCCTCTTCATATCCAAATTACTGCAACCTACATCCTTCTGAACCTGCTTGCTATATTCATCTCTTGGTCTCCTTCCGAAACTTTAACCCCTCCTCAATCCCGTCTCCCACACACACACTTTCCATCAATTCTAAATTTTCGATCCCATGATGTCTGAGAACGGGGCCCATCAACCTATCCCTTCTTCTAGTCGTGTTGTGCCACAAATTTCGTTTCTCCCCTATTCTATTCAGTACTTCCTCATAAGTTACTATATATAGACTGAACCTTTGCACTTCCCTTTCCAGATTTTCTAGTTTCCCTACCATGTTCAAGCGTCTGACATTCCACGCCCCGTCTCTTAGATTATTCAATCTTTTCCCATGGACTCCTCCGCCTTGGCAGTCCCGTCCTGGATACAGAGTGATGTCCAATTTTTTCGGTGTGCTTGTACATTGGTGACCAGTAGTTATCCTGATGCTGTTGCTTGGACAGCATGGCTCACTAATTTCGTTTCTAGTCTTGTCACTTCGTTAAGAAAGCTGTCCTGGGTACTGTTAGGTAGGTATACGATTGAACAGCTAAAATGGTTACCATTTTCCTGTCACCCAGTTCCATTTGTAAGCTGGTTGTGTAACGGTTTCCAGGGCAACTAAAATTTGACTTTCAGTATTTGATGTGATCATTTACCCAATTTAAAGAATTAAATTGTTCTGATTATCCACTTATTATGAGTTATAATCTTAAGTTAAAGGTTTAGTACAACAAATCAAGAACGAAAATTGTAAATGCGTGTGTCTTGAGGCAGTGTAGCTCATGGCGTGCAAGTTACCCAGACTATACTCACCCATTAAATATGACTGTGAGCACTTAGTGCCTTCCAACACAGTTTACATGTTATGTAAGCATTTTCGAAACTTTTCCTCGCTGATACCCCCTACGACGTAATGATTCGCAAAATGGTTTTCACCGAGCTCCTCGCCAGGCCATGAACGTCCAAGGGCTGTTTGCCGCCTGCCGTGTCATCCCCTACCTTGGAGCGTCATACGGATGCAGTATGAAGAGACGCATTCAGCGCACTGCTCTCAGCGTCGGTTTGCATACTTTCCAGAACTTGGAACCACCACTTCTCGGTCATGCAGCTCCTCAGATAGTATCATGAGGCCGATTGCACCCCGTACGGCTTCTCCAATCGACGAAAAGTCTTGGTAGGACCACTAATCGATTTCGGGTCCTCCACACACTGCATGACGGCTATCAGCGCTGACCCCTCAGCCACGGAGTCGGACGAAAAATGCTTTTTGCTTGCTACGGTTTCGCTGTTCATGCAGTAAAACTTCAGGTCAGGCATGACGTTGTAATTTATTATTTCTTTACCAATAACTCTGTACAACATATCTTAAGCCACCATTGTCCTACGTATGTATGCATGTATTAAACCGGGAACCTAGACACCTAGAAACGACGGAGAGGCTTCGTTCCGCCATAGCCCCCAGTGGTACACAATCCCACAACAGGTCACATCACTCCACCCACCCCACCGGCGCCCACAACTGTCCCAGGGTTATTGTGCGGTACGGCCCACAGTGGACCCCTCCCCCCCCCCCCCCCCCCCCCGCCCCCATACCAGACGAGTGTAACCTCAAAAGATAGCGTGGTAGAATAAATATGGTGTATATGTACGTGGAAACTGTGTTTGCACGGCAATCGCCAACATATTGTAACTGAGGCAGAATAAGGGGAACCAGCCCGCATTCACCGAGGCAGATGGAAGACCGCCTTAGAAACCATCCACAGGCTGGCCGGCACACCGGACCTCGACACTAATCCGCCGGGCAGATTGGTGCCGTGGATCGGCACGCCTTCCCACTCGGGAACAGTTGGCATATACTACAGAACGTGCCTGGAAAATTGTATCACTGTACGACACTCATTTCAGATAATATGCGATCCAGTCAGATTAATGTGGCCACTCGCTATGTTCGACGACAGTGTGCAGTAACCACCCACAGACAGCACCTCGCTGTACTAGCAGAGGAGGCTGTCGTATATAAAGCGTGTCAGGAAAACGTGGAAAGCAGTACAGTCGTTGTTGTAATGTATAAGAGGAGCGCTTTCTGTTAGGTCCAAAAGGGCATGATCATTAGGTTTCGGGCTAACTGTGGAAGTATTTTCGCAAAAGCTAAGTTTCTAAACTACGCATCAGCAACATCTCAAAAGCTTCTATTCTCTTCTTGTCTCGTGGCCGAGCGGTTCTATGGGCTTCAGTCTGCAACCGCGCGACAGCTACGGTCGCAGGTTCGAACCTGCCTCGTCATGGATGTGTGTGATGTCCTTAGGTTAGTTAGGTTTAAGTAGTTCTAAGTTCTATGGGACTGATGACCTCAGATGATAAGTCCCATAGAGTCAAAACCATTTGAACCATTTTTTCTAAACTGTTCGCATGCCGCCATTGTTAAAGTATAGTGTATATCGCAAAATTATGCTTTTCAAAACCAGCGCCGAAGCAACTGTGGTGCATAGATGGTTCAAATGGCTCTGAGCACTATGGGACTTAACATCAACGGTCATCAGACCCCTAGAACTTAGAACTACTTAAACCTAACTAACCTTAGGACATCACACAACACCCAGCCATCACGAGGCAGAGAAAATCCCGCCGGCATAGATGACAGGGGTGAACGACAGCTGTGGAGAGTGTACAGGCGCTCAACAGTTGATCAACTGACCACCCAGATGAACCACTGAGCATTAAGCAAAAGTTTCTGCCTACGGACCTCCACAACAGGTGCCTGGTTCATGCATCCATGCTGACTGATGCTCATCGCCAACGGAACTGGATATCCACTGGGTGTTAACAGGTGAGTGGCAACATGTGAGCTTTCCAGATGGATCACGTTTTAAGCTTCATTGGACAGATGGTCATTACAATGTACAGCGTGAAGCATCTGAAGGCAAACACCCTGCAACAATCGTCCGAAGGGTCCAGACAAGAAGAGGTACTACTACAGCCTGAGGAATATTTTCGTGGCATTCTCTGAGCGATCTCGTCATTCTGGAAGGCGCAGTGGATCTGCACCAGTATCCATCTAGCCTTGGGAGCAATGTCCACTTCTACATGCAGTTCGTTTTTCCATGGCACGATGGCAGATACCAGCAGGACAATGCAGTCTGTGGCAAAACTCACAGAGTACATGTGTTGTTTGAAGAGTATCTGGGTGACTATACTGTACTCATTGTACCTAGTCCGAATAGAAGATCTGTGGGACCACCTCGCTCAGATTGTACGCGCCATGGTTCCTCACACGAGAAATCTAGTACAGCTGGCCACAGCACTGACTCGACATGGCTGCATGTCCTCGTCGGTACCTTCCAGAACCACAGTGACCATCTTCCTGCACGTCTCGCAGTGGTGCACGCTGCAAAAGGTGGTTGTTCAGGCTTTTGATGGGTCGCCCCATTAATGAGACTGGACAAAGTATGAAGTCTGAAACATTTGAGAGCTTTGCTCTCCATCGGATTCACCATGTCTCTGGGATGAAAACGAACAAGCTATGACAGAATATACATTACTGGCCATTAAAATTGCTACACCAAGAAGAAATGCAGATGATAAACAGGTATTCATTGGACAAATACATTATACTAGAACTGACAATTAATCGTTCAAATGACTCTGAGCACTATGGGACTTAACATCTATGGTCATCAGTCCCCTAGAACTTAGAACTACTTAAACCTAACTAACCTAAGGACAACACACAACACCCAGCCATCACGAGGCAGAGAAAATCCCTGACCCCGCCGGGAATCGAACCCAGGAACCCGGGCGCGGGAGTCAGAGCTTGGATGGCGTGTACAGGTACAGCTGCCCATGCACCTTCAACACATTACTACAGTTTATCAAGAGTAGTGACTGGCGTATTGTGACGAACCAGTTGCTCGGCCACCATTGGCCAGACGTTTTCTATTGGTGAGAGATCTGGAGAATGTGTTAGCTAGGGCAGCAGTTGAATATTTTCCATATACAGAAAGGCCCGTACAGGACCTGCAACATGCGGTCGAGCATTATCCTGCTGAAATGTAGGGTTTCACAGGGATCGAATGAAGGGTAGATCCACGGGTCGTAACACATTTGAAATGTAACGTCCACTTTTGGCACTGTTGAAAGTGCCGTCAGTGCGAACAAGAGGTGACCGAGACGTGTAACCAATGGCACCCGATACCATTACGCCGGGCGATACGCCAGTACGGCGATGACGAATACACGCCTGCAATGTGCGTTCACCGCGATGTCGCCATACACGGATGTGACCATCATGATGATGTAAACAGAACATGGATTCATCAGAAAAAATGACGTTTTGTCGTTGTTGCACCAGGTTCGTCGTTGAGTACACCATCGCAGCCGTTCTGTGATGCAGCGTCAAGGGTAACTGCGGCCTTGGTCTCCGAGCTGATAGACCATGCTGCTCCAAACGACATCGAATTGTTCGTGCAGATGGTTGTTCTTGCAAACGACCCCATCTGTCGACTCAGGGATCGAGACGTGGCTGCACGATCCGTTACAGCCATGCGGATAATATACCTGTCATCTCGAATGCTAGTGATACGAGACCGTTGGGATCCAACACGGCGTTCCGTATTACCCTCCTGAACCCACCGATTCCATATTCTGCTAACAGTCATTGGATCTCGACAAACACGAGCATCAATGTCACGATACGATAAACCGCAATCGCGATAGGCTACAATACGACCTTTATCAAAGTCGGAATCATGATGGTGTGCATTTCTGCTCCTTACACGAGGCACCACAACAACGTTTCACCAGGCAACGCCGCTCAACTGCTGTTGGTGTATGAGAAATCGATTGGAAACTCTCTTCATGTCAGCACGTTGTAGGTGTCGCCACCGGCGCCAGTCTTATGTGAATGCTCTGAAAAGCTAATCATATACATATCACAGCATCTTCTTCCTGTCGGTTAAAGTTCACGTCTGTAGCACGTCATCTTCGTGGTGTAGCAATTTTAATGGCCAGTTGTGTATATGCCAAACATAGCACGAAAAAGATTGGGAAATTAATCAGACGTTTGAAACTATTTTATGTCTCTGAAACGAATCTCCTTAATTAGCTCTGTTACTAGCGCGAACGACCTGTCCGCTGTATTGTGTAACAGGGTCACGGTTCCGGGGGCAGCGCACCGTAAGCTACAGAGAGGTGATATGTTTGCAGGACGGGCGCTGGCTCCTCGCCCACGGACGCTGTCGCCACTGTGGCGATACGTGCAGCTGCACAGCTGCAGCGGGTGAGGCGCGGGCAGCTGGCCGCGCGCTGTTTACACTTGTCCGCGCGCCAAATTGCCGGCACGGCGGCCAAAGGCTGCGTCGGTGACGGCGGGAAGACGGCCGTTGTCAGCCACACCCACCCCAGCGGCGGTGGGCGCGAGCGAAGAGACAATGGGGTCCTGCCAACTACTGGCGTTTAGACGCGCTGAAGGCGAAAGAAAGTAAATGCCACTAGGTGTTGAGACATGGGACTTAGGCACGATTTGGTGTGGAAGGGGCCTTTCTCAGTTACCGCTGGTTGCTCAGCCTTTTTTTTTTAGTCACGTACACTTTACTTGAAACCAATTGCAGATGAGGTTGACAATAAGGAAGAATTATCACATTTGACTATTAAGACACAATGTCTAATAAAAAATATTCTTAAACATCTTGCACTCACGGCTAAAGGCCTCATTGACTAGAAATTCAAATTATTTGGCGGATGAAGGCCTAGATAGAAAATTCTTAAGAACAGTTAAACTTCTCCAAGGGATACTAAAATATTAAAAAAAAAACACGATCTTCAAAGTTTCACTGTTAAGAGACAATATCTAATTAAAAATTCTTTAGACAAATTGCATTCACAGCTGAAGGCCTTATTGACCAGAAATTCAATTATTTGCCGGCTGAAGGCCCCAGTAGTAATGTAAGACGTGTATATTTCTATTGTCTATTGTCAAACCACAATTTATGAAAGATGTTTATATTTTATTAATAGGATTAAGTAGGAATAATTAATATTTGTCATGTTGGAAATAATTGTGGTAGAAATAATTGTGGTAGAAATAATTGTGGCAGCAGGGAATGTCTGCACCAAAGTATTGTTGGCAAGAGAGACCGCAAATTGATATAAATTATAAAAGGGCGGGAGAGACCGCGTGTTGATACATTTTAAGAAAAGAGCAGGAAAGACCGCGCATTGATACATTTTGTAATGGTAGCAGGGATTGTCTGCACCAGAAAGCAAAGCAGGAGAGATCGCACTTTAGCTTTCGTAGGAAGTCAGTAGTAAGCGAGAATTGGAGCGAGTCGGTAGAAGGTCTGAAGCGAGAGTTTGAGAGGAGTTGTGTACCTGCCAGCCACCATCTATGATTTACAAAAGATTATAAACCTATGTACAGAGACATAAGCTAACTATAATCAGAAGAGGAACTAATATTATTGATTTTTTTTTTTTTTTGAGAAACTCAGGGCTACGGAAGGTATGTTTGCGCATTGCTAGTTGTAAGATTATTGTAAAAGTAGCCGGCCGCTGTGGCCGAGCGGTTCTAGGCGCTACAGTCTGGAACCGCGGGACCGCTGCGGTCGCACGTTCGAATCCTGCCTCGGGCATGGGCGTGTGTGATGTCCTTAGGTTAGTTAGGTTTAAGTAGTTCTAAGTTCTAGGGGACTGATGACCTCAGAAATTAAGTCCCATAGTGCTCAGAGCCATTTTTGTAAAAAGTAAGTCCCATTTGAACGTTTGTAAAATCATTTCATTCAGACTATAATTAATTTTTGCCAGCAATATTGCATTACTGATTATAATCCATCCCAAAAGCCATCAACGTAAAACTTTGCAAAATTGTATTGTTGTCAAGAAAAAGTTTAACTATGAATTACGTAACTTCAGTCAAATTAATTAAAGAATAACGTCAGCTTTGGTAATAAATACTGCAACTTATTATGGCAACCCACCAGCAGCTAACAGAGTATAGTAAAACAGACTAAGTATATACATGTCGCAGTTCGATGTAACAGTCAGATGGCGATCCAGTAACAGTAAAAAAGGTAAGGAACAGTTTTGGGTTATTGCAGGTAACGACTGAGGGCCGCGACGACGACACATTCTATGTTTCGTCGAAATAATCAGAGAATAACTTTTAATAAGCAGCATTTAAATTTGTATGCGAAGATTGAGAAAGAGGATTAATTTCAAAAGGAAGATTTCATTTGTTATTATTAAGCAAGAGGTAGAAATCCTAAGGGATGGTTTTATAGGTTATTGTAAAAGAGAAAGTTGCGTAACAAAAGAGATATAGAGGAGACGGTTATTGAGCAACAAAAAAGAGATATAGAGGAGACGAGAAGGCTTCAGTAATAACTCAAAAACAATTTAACGGCTGAAGGCCTCCATAACAATTCTTAAGAACAGTTAGACCTCTCCAAGAGACACTAAAATATGTTTTTAAAAAACCACAATCATCACAATGTGATCAAACCAAGAGAGAAGTGGGCCTCAGACAGTGTTCCAAGGATCGGCTCGGGAAAAATCGCTCAACTTCGTAACCGACAAGACAGGCAGCCAAGACTTGTATTCACTTAACCAGATGCCAACTCAAACTAGTGACAGTTAAAACGCAGACCAACACTCTTGCAAAATCTACCTAATGTCTGGGAACCAACACAACGATGGAATAACCCAGATAAGGTGGAACCGGCAGACGTCACTGCGTCTTCAGAAAGCGGTGTTTAGAACATCCCGAAGTAGAAGGAACTATACGACCAACGTAATCCAAAAGAACAAAATATCCGAACCACAATCAAGGAGGCTGTCGAACTACACGCTTTATCAGACAGCAGCGGCAAGGTGAGGAAAAGTGCACAGCCGCGAAAATACGCTAACTTCCGGAGCAGGTAACTGGGGCGTTAGCGGCCACTAGTCAGAAAAATACAGCTGGTTAAACTTCATGAATAAACACAAGGAATTCAGTGATTAATGATAAGAAGTGGAGGATGGCTAATTAATTTCGCCAACATCAAACACTCCACTCGTTGCTCTTCGTCTCAGCGACCCTGCCATCAGCAACACGCGAACAGACGGCGTGATCTCAAAATAGTGGAGGTTTCACTCAACTCAAACGTCCTGGGTCCGGTGGACAACGAGGCTGTGGCCCTCACAACTACTACCCCTCGACGCGGCGTGCCGTAGCGGTCCCGGCACGTCCGCGCGCTCCCGGACCTCCCTTCAGCTCCATCCCAACCGAACTACCAACACACCCGACACGGAAAACACTTAACTGTCCTCCAAAGATAGTACCACCGTACTAGATATCGATAACCGCTGCTGTTGCCGTTTGGGGACAGACAACGCTAGCAAACGTAGTGGCGCCAGTAAACACAAGAAGAAAACGTGACGCCACTATCCCTATTACATGATGCCAACCTACCAACGGCACCAATGTAAGCTGCAACACGGGTCAGGTGTATTACTGGAAAAGTAAAGGATGTCACTATTTTATTGAGATGTGACACATACGCAATGTGATCAGAAGTATCCACACACCTGGCTGAAAATCACTTTCAAGTTTGTGGCACCCTCTGTCGGTAATGCTGGAATGTTGGCCCACACTTAGCCTTGATGACAGCTTCCACTGCATCAGGCACACGTTCAACCAGGTGCTGTAAGGTTTTTTTGGGAAATGCCAGCCCATTCTTCACGGAGTGCTGCACTGAGGAGAAGTATCGATGACGGTATGTGAGGCCTGGCACGAAGTCGGCGTTCCGAAACATCTCAAAGGTGTTCTATAGGATTCAGGTTATGACTCTGTGCAGCCCAGTCCATAACAGGGATGTTATTGTCGTGTAACCACTCCGCTACAGGCCGTGCATTATGAACATGTGCTCGATCGTGGTGAAAGATGCAATAGCAATCCCCGAATTGCTCTTCAACAGTGGCAAGCAAGAAGGTGCTTAAAACTCGAATGTAGGCCTGTGCTTTGGTAGTGCAAAGTGTGCAAGGTGTGCAAGACCCCTCCATGGAAAACACGTCCACACCTTAACACCACCGCCTCCGAATTTTACTGTTGGCACTACACACGCTGGCAGATGAAGTTCACCGGGCATTCGCCATACCCACACCCTGCCATCGGATCGCTACATTGTGTGCCGTGATTCGTCACTCTACACAATGTTTTTCCACTGTCGAATCGTGCAAATTTTACGCTCCTTTCCCAAGCGAGGCGTCGTTTGGCAGTTACCGGCGTGATGTGTGGCTTATAAGCAGCCACTCGACCACGAAATCCAAGTTTCATCACCTCCCGCCTAACTCTTATAGTACTTGCAGCGGATCCTGATGCAGTTTGGAATTCCTGTGTGACGGTCTGTACACTTTTCTGCTGCATGTGTCCCTTCACGTATCCACGTTACTATCACATCGGAAACATTGGACCTAAGGATGTTTAGGAGTGCGGAAATCTCGCGTACAGACGTATAACACAAGTGTCACCCAATCACCTGACTACGTTCGAAGTCCATGAGTTCCGCGGAGAGCCCCATTCAGCTCTCTCACGATGTCTTGTGACTACTGACGTCGCTGATATGGAGTACCTGGCAGTAGGTGGCAATAAAATGCCCCTATATGTTTTTGGGGGTGTCCGGGTACTTTTGATCGCATGGTGTAGCATTAACCCTAGAATACTATACCAATTTCGATGCCTTCCATACCTGCACCTTAGTCTATTCGACTACCACACCTAGGTGTGGCCAGGAAAAATGACTAAAAGCGACGCAGCGGTAGAAATAGAAATAATTCCTGTAGGAAAGTTAAAGAAAAATGCACTTCACTGGTTACCCGGTCTTTCTGTTGCAATAAATCACAAAAACTCACATGGCGTAGGTTCACAAACAAAAGGGCACTGATGCCTATTTTTCTCCCGCCGGAAACACAATGGAATAACTACAGAAAAGAAAATTTCGTCAACTCCTACACGACACTTTCAATGATTGCGTGCCAGGAGTATTTGATATAAACAACAGTTCCATAAACAACAGAAGAAGAATTAACTCAAAACATTTTAGAATGTCACACGTATATGCAGTGGAAGTAACCCGTCCTTGGCACTTATGGCCTATGTTCATTGCTGTTGTATTACGCAGACTTTTTCATTTTCCAGGCCAATCCTAACTTAGACATTAGCTCGTCTTTAGATGGCACAAAGAACGACGTTGTGACTGACGACTGGGAAGCTGCTGAGGAACTCGTCTTCCTTGAACCATTCTCGTTACTCATGTTATGCACACTTTTCAGGACAGTATTTTCGGGACGAATAGTTGACCGTTTTGCCCCCTTCTTGTCCTTGCCAAAAGATTCCTCCTTCTCCATTTGCGCCACCGTTGCGTTGAGTGTTTCTTCATTCCAATCTGAAGCAGAGTCGATAATGTTATAAGATACGATGTCTTCTTTTTCGACGTTGTTATCTCCGTCAGAATCAGCAGATGATTACATGTCAAGATCTGATCCATTACTTTCGGCTTTGGGTGATTCGTCAGGACCTGAAAAGAAAACGAAAGTTATGAAATGCGTATTACAATGCACTTCGAACCTAAACATTCTTCTCAACAAATATCCAATCACATACCTATGCAAATTGGTCGCTCATTACTCAACGTTCGTCGAATCCACGAGTCCAGTTTTTTCGTTAATACTACGCGTTAGTCGTCCCAACAAATCAGAATTTACGTACACACCTATACCTTAGTCAGTTCAACACTTCGGGACGACATATGGTTTACCTGATCGAACACCGGCGTAGATCACTTACGCCGGCGAAATCACAGAGCCAACTAGACTCCCCAGGTACTGCTGACAATGGAGGTTACTGAAGGCAAATACGTTCGTCGAATTGACTACTAGTTATATTCTAGGATTAACGGAACACACACACACACACGCACATTTTCTTCAGTACGATATTGTTGTTTTTTGTTTAATTCCATACCATTATCTTTAAAAACGACAAAGAACCGTTTTGTCTTATTTGCCCTCTCCTTACCTAACCTAAGTAACAGCTGCGACTTCAAACGCAAATACGAGGGTGTAATGAAGAGCAGTGCCTCCTGTGGTATCATATAACGGCATCTCACAATTGGCAGCGAGAAAGCATGTTTCTGGCGCACGCCCACGTGATCTAATGATGCGTGCCCACTGAGAAACGCCTTCCACAGCTGCGACTTTGAACGCTCTCTGCCGCCACGATACAGGATCGCCAGTGGCAGCTATACGTCCCACTATTAGTCAGCCTTCGACGTTTCGCTTGTGCATTAGTAGCAGGGACCTCATGCTCTTTAGTTTGCTTCTTGTGATAGGTAGGCTTTATTGCTGTTTGTTCTTTTGTACAGTTTCTTTGCAATGCTTGGAAAAAGCTGTAAGTTACATAAATCTTCCGCTTCCTGTATTTACATGTTCACTAATCGTTTCTGCTTCTGTTCAGCTTCCCTACGACGGCAGCTGCTGCATTATGGGTCGCCGCGAAAGTCGGATGTGCTTCAGAGCCCCAGTACGGTGAAAGTTATGGTGTTTCTCGTGTACGACTGTGATGATATTACCCTAACGCATTGCGTTCCTCCATGGCAGATCGTCAAAGCACAGTATTACTGTTCGTTTTTGGAGTATCAAATGCGACCAGCTTTACTAAAGAAGCAGCGACACTTTCTGCGCAACCCGCCCTTCATTTTGCGCGACAACGATGTCCGTTGTTATTTCTTTTATTGGTTCAGTCACGACTGGTTTAGGGCGAGTATAAGCCCCTTGTCAGGTGAACAAGAACCATTAGGCAGGTAGCCGCCGATCGCTGGACAGAAGATGTGCAGTGCCCGACTCGCCGAAAACGGTTGTGATTGAACCAAGAAAAGTATTTACAACTGAAGTGGTTTATTATCTGCTTCCACGATTCTCAGTTGCGCGTGTTCTGTCGGCTAAATTCCATGGTGATACTAACTGTTGCTTCCCACATATACACTCCTGGAAATGGAAAAAAGAACACATTGACACCGGTGTGTCAGACCCACCATACTTGCTCCGGACACTGCGAGAGGGCTGTACAAGCAATGATCACACGCACGGCACAGCGGACACACGAGGAACCGCGGTGTTGGCCATCGAATGGCGCTAGCTGCGCAGCATTTGTGCACCACCGCCGTCAGTGTCAGCCAGTTTGCCGTGGTATACGGAGCTCCATCGCAGTCTTTAACACTGGTAGCATGCCGCGACAGCGTGGACGTGAACCGTATGTGCAGTTGACGGACTTTGAGCGAGGGCGTATAGTGGGCATGCGGGAGGCCAGGTGGACGTACCGCCGAATTGCTCAAAACGTGGGGCGTGAGGTCTCCACAGTACATCGATGTAGTCGCCAGTGGTCGGCGGAAGGTGCACGTGCCCGTCGACCTGGGACCGGATCGCAGCGACGCACGGATACACGCCAAGACCGTAGGATCCTACGCAGTGCCGTAGGGGACCGCACCGCCACTTCCCAGCAAATTAGGGACACTGTTGCTCCTGGGGTATTGGCGAGGACCATTCGCAACCGTCTCCATGAAGCTCGGCTACGGTCCCGCACACCGTTAGGCCGTCTTCCGCTCACGCCCCAACATCGTGCAGCCCGCCTCCAGTGGTGTCGCGACAGGCGTGAATGGAGGGACGAATGGAGACGTGTCGTCTTCAGCGATGAGAGTCGCCTCTGCCTTGGTGCCAATGATGGTAGTATGCGTGTTTGGCGCCGTGAAGGTGAGCGCCACAATCAGGACTGCATACGACCGAGGCACACAGGGCCAACACCCGGCATCATGGTGTGGGGAGCGATCTCCTACACTGGCCGTACACCTCTGGTGATCGTCGAGGGGACACTGAATAGTGCACGGTACATCCAAACCGTCATCGAACCCATCGTTCTACCATTCCTAGACCGGCAAGGAAACTTGCTGTTCCAACAGGACAATGCACGTCCGCACGTATCCCGTGCCACCCAACGTGCTCTAGAAGGTGTAAGTCAACTACCCTGGCCAGGAAGATCTCCGGATCTGTCCCCCACTGAGCATGTTTGGGACTGGATGAAGCGTCGTCTCACGCGGTCTGCACGTCCAGCACGAACGCTGGTCCAACTGAGGCGCCAGGTGGAAATGGCATGGCAAGCCGTTCCACAGGACTACATCCAGCATCTCTACGATCGTCTCCATGGGAGAATAGCAGCCTGCATTGCTGCGGAAGGTGGATATACACTGTACTAGTGCCGACATTGTGCATACTCTGTTGCCTGTGTCTATGTGCGTGTGGTTCTGTCAGTGTGATCATGTGATGTATCTGACCCCAGGAATGTGTCAATAAAGTTTCCCCTTCCTGGGACAATGAATTCACGGTGTTCTTATTTCAATTTCCAGGAGCGTATATACTTATTCCTTAATGGAATTTGTTAGAAATAATGCATTTCTTTTGCAAATCAGTAACTCAGTTCATGGAATCTGTATTAGATAGAAGTAATAATCTTCACTTCGATTAAATGTCGCTTAGTTTGGTCCAGAAAGTGGTCCACTATCCAGAAATATTAATTTTCAGTAAACTGTCAGCGTATGTAAAAAGGAAACCTGTAAAAAAGTTCAGTCTAAGAAGACCCAAAAGGATCCATTGGTGGTCTTAGAATCCATTTCTTAGTAATACCGACAGTGGCGTTTGTATTATGAATAACATCAAACAACGTGAGCTCTACATAAAATGTAACTTCTATATTTCCTCAGTGTAAATGCGTCCGCCTCCATAGCTGAATGGTAGCTGGCACGGTAGCTGAGCGTGTTCGGTCAGAGGGCTCCTCGCCGTCTGTAATAAAAAAAAAAAAAAGAAAAAAACTGAGTAAGGGAATCAAGGATCAACTTGAACGGATATCTTGTGACCTCCAAACAGACCAAACGCGACGAACAATACTGAATAAAATGCAAGAAAAAAAGTGATCATCGCGACGGAATGTCATGCAAGGGGTCCTGGTTCGATTCCCTGCTGGGTCGGAGATTTTTCACCGCAGGGAGACTGGGTGTTGCATTGCCCCCATCGACACGCCAGGTGCCGAAGTGACGTCACCTAAGAAGACTTGCCCCAGGTGACCTGTCTACACGAGGGCAGGCTCTAGCCACACGACGTGTAACTGTAAAATGTGATACTACGGCCTGTTAATTTGACCAGGAAGGGCTAGAGCAATGGGCATTTGACATAGTTCATTCACTGTTATAACATACACATTTATTTTGCACAGGCTGAATTCATTAAAGCCAATTAATAATTTAACTAAAGAACAATTAATCTGAACACTGAACAGCAATAATTGACACGCAATCGCTGTTTGCCAGACCATAAGATAAAAGCCTAATGATGGAAACTTCAAGCCAAATATAATCAGCCATAAAAATTATCACAACTTCATGAGCAGAAGAATTGGTTCAAATGGCTCTGAGCACTGTGGGACGTAACTTCTGAGGTCATCAGTCCCCCAGAACTTAGAGCTACTTAAACCTAACTAACCTAAGGACATCACACACATCCATACCCGAGGCAGGATTCGAACCTGCGACCGTAGCGGTCGCGCGGTTCCTGACTCTAGCGCCTAGAACCGCTTGGCCACTACGGCCGACACATGAGCAGAAGACACCAAAAAAATTTTATAATAGGCCACTACCAAAAAATTCCTATACCAAAGTACAATGATGATGATGAGATACCATACTCCGAGGAGCGTAGGAAACGGTGCGGAAGACCCGGACTGCCGACTACGCCAAGTCCTCGTAGCGCAGGTGGTTTGCCGTTGCCTTCCTCCGACCGTAATGGGGATGAATGATCATAAAGACGACACAACAACACCTAGTCATCTCGAGGCAGGGAAAATCCCTGACCCCGCTGGGAGTCGGACCCGGGACCCCGTGGGCGGGAAGCGAGAACGCTCCCGCAAGACCACGAGCTGCGGACTGCTAAAGTACTAAATAAGCAAAGAAGGAGAACCAAAGATTTAAAACTTCATAAAACAGACATGGTACAGGATTCGACAATAACGTTCAGATAATTAAAATTTACGTTAACTAAGAATGACAGTTGAGATCTCAACTACTAGTAAAATGTTTAAATAACTAAAAGAAGCAATAAGGTTATAAAATTGGAGCCACGATTAATTATCAGATAAAATGGCCCAGAATTGCTATAATTTCAAATTAACATTAAACATCAGTATTAAAGGTCACGGCAATGCTTGGAAGAAATAACACTGCAGAAGACGGATAGTGCGAACTTTCGCTGGTCAAGGCCGGGGCACAAAATAGCATAAACAGACGGCTGTGTAGGCCGACTGGGGCCAGAATGAGTGAGATTGATAAGAATCGGTAAACTGCACCGACGCCAGAGCACGAACAGTCTTAACAAAACTCACTGCAGCCCCATATAAATTCCAGTAAGTGAAAGCTCAAGTCACAGCCAAGATAATGCAAAATAATGATTATGCAAGCTCAAGTCACAGCCAATTCAAAATAATGATTACGCTCCCCATAGTTAGTGTAATTTCTTACGGAGTAATACCTAAAGATAAAGATATAATCATCTACCTAAAGATATAATCACTTCTGTTCATAATCTCTTACTATGTAAATATACAACATGTGTGATGTGAACTGTCAAAGAAATTACAGGAAACATTTACACTATTACATCAAAAGGCTACGTCACACTGTATAAAACAGTACAAACTCGACATGAAATCAACATTTTAGAATTTCACGTGAAATATATCGAGAACAGTCATCAGATATAGTCACAACAGATGTTACATGTAACTCAAGAAACGTAGACGTATGTCCCCCTGTTACCTACATAATTTAGAAATAGAAAAATTAATTACAACATGGTTATTTGCGTAATTCGTGACAGTGAAAATTATGACTCCAATTTCAGTTATACGTCAATACTTCACGAAATTATACACTTATTAAAAAATTACGTCTTACATTCTAATGTAACGATACCACATCGTAATTCTCAGACTTTGTATATTCAGGTACTTGAAAATGGAAATCTTACGAAACAGCTCCCATAATAATCAACAAAATTTTTAATCAGTAATACTGAAACCTTACTTACAATATCTTGGATTAAATTCTCAACCTCCCCACAATGTCTCATGTGGCGATGACAGGCGCCACTGTTGTAGTGTCCCGTTTGTCGGATGGGTACATCAAGCCCAAAGCACACTTGATACTATTTGGAAGGAGTAGGCTGTGTCCAACGCTGTTTTTCACTCTCTATCAGCTATCTTCAACAGACAATAAAAATGCGACCGTGCACTACAGAGTGAAGAGCAACCTGATTAAATGGGGACATCGAACCGAACAAAATTTTCCAAACAATACATCGGAAGAAATTCCGCTGTGGATCTACTGTCATAAAGCGACAGCCAAACAGCGAAGAAAGCGCGGAAGCTTGTGCATTTAAACTACATTGCCCCAGTTACTACCCGTAATGTTAAGAGCAGAGCTACTACCGAAATTAGCTGGAGGTAATGGTATCATCTGAACAGTGAAAGTCTGGAAAACTTGAAGTTGCTGTATCCGTGGCTTGTTCTTTTAGATGAGAGTTTTCTCTATGTTTATGGCGTAAAGCTTAGCCAATAAACAAGCTACTCTAGAAAAACCGTAATGCCACTAATTTATTAAGATAATAAACTGTGCTGCAGAAACAGCGCTACAGTAAGAGAGTCGGCATGTGGTAACTTAATTAAAACGTTATTAATAAAAAAAAAGAGTAAAGGCCTCCTGTTTTAATTTTTGCTAACATATAAAGAGCACGAATGAACTGTTTTCTGACAGGCACATTAGGCTGTAAGAGTGAAATAAGACAACGAGGGAAAATAAAACAAATTATATGAGTCTTTAAAAGGTTTTTTGTTTTTTAAACACACTTTTACAGCAAATGCCCGACATTTCTGCCTCCATAACAGCTATTGAGTTTGCATTCCGGAAAAACGATTGACGCAACCTCTTGAAACGTAGTCGAGCGAAAGTGTGCTGTTAGACACACCCAGACAAGGTCACTTAAAAAGTTGTGCGAGCTCTTCGTTGATTGGCTGTTTGTGGGACGAATCGTTGAACTTTTTACACAGTCCAGATTTCGTTTTGTGGAATTTTGTTCCGGTTCACGTAGAGCTGCAATTATCATGACGCGAACCGGAGCACGGAAAAGAGTAAAACATCAGTTAATGAACGTGTCAACCTCGCCGCGACTAATTTGAAACGAGCGAACTCAATATTCAGTCCGTAGAGCGTGTGTCATATTATTGCTAATCGCATATGCATGGTAATTGTTAAGCGAGACCACAGACACACAACCATTAAAAATAGAAGATCCGCTTTCATTATTATTCTTGGTTTCAGGATTCAATGCATGTAGAATGACAACATCCGCTTGCAAGCTCGTGAGGTTGTTTTCCTGTCGCTATGGTTTTGCCACTGTACGGAACATTGAAAAAAAATTGAGGACGCACCTGTCCGATGTCGACAGTTATACGGTTAAAAAATGAATGAAACACGGTTTTGAATAGCCTATAGAAATCAGAAAGCTCTTTCATCGTCTGGCCGTCTGTGTCATAATGCATATTTGACGTTAGCTGAGTTAACACTTTTTAGTTCACTGGACTTTTGCAACGTTACTGCGATACACCGCTTACATGTCGAATCATAATGTGGTTATCGCTTTTTATCATTAATGCCAACAGCCCTTTTATTTAAAATTTACCGAAAACGGTATTTGTGTGTGGTTCAAAATGGCTCTGAGCACTACGGGACATAACATCAGAGGTCATAAGTCCCCTAGAGCTTAGAACTGCGTAAACCTAATTAACCTAAGGACATCACACACAGCCATGCCCCGAGGCAGGATTCGAACCTGCGACCGTAGCGGTCGCGAGGTTCCAGACTGAAGCGCCTAGAACTGCTCGGCCAAGTGTGTTTGGGAGAGTGTGCGTGTTTATACATATGTGTGTCTAGTGTTGGGGAACTTCAGCAGTAAGTTTTATTTTCGGAAAAGCGCCGTGTATTAATTAACATGTCCAAGTGATTTAGTGAAGCATGACAGTGCAGTGATTCAGCCTCAGTGTCGGTACTACACGGTAATCCAGCGGCGTTGGATCTGATGATAGTCGAGTAAAATACTGACGCATTTAGTTAAAAGTGAAGAATTCGGGTGAAGTTGAGAGGTTCCATGCCCTCTTTTGCTTGTCTTCTCTCATTTTCATCAATTTTAGTAATGTTCTATGTCATTTCACGGTAGAAACAGACCGAATAAGGTTATTGTAATGAGAGTATTTGTACTGAGAGAGTCCTAAACATTTTGGGTTATTTCCCTGGATGGCCTGTGCAAGACAAGCATCGGAAGACGCGACACACGGCATTTCCAGTTGGGGGCTGCACTTCCCTGAATTCTGAGGGGTTCGTACAACAGGCTTAAGCACCTGGCGGAGCGATTAACGTCGGTCCAGTTTCACCAGTTGTATGCAGGGCGAAACGACCTGCTAGACGTCTGAATGTCACCGCAGTTCATGTGTTTACCGTCCCGGCGCGTCTGGAACGAAGATTCCTGCCACCTACTGACTGCATTGTACTCTTGATTCTGAGAATACTTATGGACCGTGCCCTGCTGGGTGCGACTGTCTGGCGCCGGATGGCCGGTGATCTAAGCAGGTTGTTTTCGTAGCCGGTCAAACGGCAGGTTCAGTGCCCTCTGCTGAATAGCAGAGGTATGACTGGTCAACCTAAACTGAGGCTAGCTGACGTCATAAAGCCCTGCTCTAAATTCGAGGGAACGGTCGCTATTGGCGCGAATGATGTTCCGAGACAGTGTGGGGGAATTTAGGAATCAGCACTCAATGCTGATTTGCATCGCATCACAGAGTGGAATTTTAGATATCTTCTTCGGAGTCTGTCGGTCTTGCGACTTGGTCACTCGTTTTTGGAAGAACTTAGAATTATCGGACAGCCTTCGCTTTCAAGGTTTGACACAGAGTTCCTGCACGGCAGAAGTCGGCGCCTACATCATCAGGACACTGCGGATTTCAGTACTGTTACAGTATTTTGCGGCTCCGGGAATTGCAGGACCTTGTCAGATTTACACTGAATCCCTCAGCAGCATGCGCGCTCGCTATGCTACAAGTCCACCTTGCTTGTTTCTCCATGTGATCGCATTTGAGCTCTCATTACTAATTGCGATACTGCTATATAGTTGGGAGATTAATATTTGATTGATTAGGACCTCCAGTCATTATCGTCAGTCTATTGCATCACAGAGAGTAGGTGCCCCTTGTTCTCGAACCAACTCTTATTCTCATAATATTTCAGTATACCCTATCCTTTAACCTACTGTTTGTGTCGATAATCATGTGCATTTATATTCTGATGTATAATAAATCTCATTGTAATATTTAATACGCATATCATTTCGTGGATATATACAGAATCCCATTTCCTGTTGTTTATTACGATAAAGTTCTCTTTTTTTGAGTAGATACGACATTTATTAAATTATTGTGAGTGTGCACTCCTTATTTTACCAACTAGCAGGGTCCACCATCATAATTAATTGGCTGGTAGATAAGGAGGGGTTGAGTACATGTCTCGTTCTCATGCTAATTCGTCAGAATTAAAGAGGTACAAACTCTTCCCCACCCCGGTACCTCGCAAAGCTGGTGTTGAAGAAGAGGAGAGCAGGCAATGTGATAGCACGAATTCCATAGCCTGTGAACAAACAATAAATTTCAGCAGTGATTTTCGGCGCGAAAGGACGTGACACTGATGGTTGTTAGCTGTCCGTCAGACTGGGACGTTATGCTTGGCAGAGCGTATCCCCTGATGCTTATCGAGACGAGTGCGTTAATGTGACAACAGCGTTCGTCATCCTCCCTCTTCTTTTTATTTTCGTAACCATCATTACAACATAAACATTACGTTATAGTGTAGAAGCACTGATATAATTGGTCTGAACGATACTGGTACACATGTGGCGCATTAACCATAGATTGGAGGAAGACGATGGTAAAACAATTATCCCTGGAGCTTGCTGTGAGAACAATCTGCGGTATTCCATATTGATGGCCGTCTCAGTAATTAGTAGAAGGGTTAGTTCATCAGTTTCGAGGTATCCTAACATATTCGTTTGTGGACTATACATCCGCTCTGTAAGAGTACCGTATGTTATTTTCCAGCCCTCTCAGCTAAGCGGACATTTACTTGTCGGTGGATGTGTTATGCGGTTTTTATGCGTCTTTGCGAACAGCGCTGAGTGCGGCTCGACAACGCAAAGCTCCGAGTCATAGCAGAGTCATTTAAGGGCCTTGTGTGACACAGAATAAGGCTGGCGGTGCGCAGTAAGCGCTAACGATGTAGACTGATAACGTTCACTGTTCAACTATCAATAAAATGAATTTGTGGAAGGCGGGTGTGACGCCATATAATGGATGCGTTGAAAACTCAGCAGACCAGGAGCAAGCCTTTTCTGTGTTTCTAGGGTAAGCCCCATGTCGGCAACATGTACTGCATTGAGGTAATGTATTTTTAATTGATGATGCTGTATTTCAGTAAAACCTTTTTTCAACTCATCATGACAGTTTGGTTCGATACATTTCATAAACTTTACCAGTTATTACCTTTAAAATTGTGACGAACACCCGCTATAAATTCGTAAGGACAGCAACTGAAAGAAGTACTTCTAAGGACAGTGCCTTGTCGCTGCAACCATTCTCCCACATTTTCTTCTGTTCTCCTCAATTCTTCATAATTTTGGCATTTTGTTTAGAATCATCTCCGACTATATTTCCTTTTGGTCTCCCATTGGTTTCCTTTCACAAAACTTTTCCTTCCAATTTGTGTGCTTTATACTTATTGCGTCTCAAGAACCGTCCAAAAACTTTTGTCTTCTAAACGTGCTGTTGCTGGTTAATCCACTCATCCGTTTCATTCATTGATAGTATATACTTCACACGATCGATTTCGAAATAACTCAGTTTTATCTATAAACGGTCTTGTAGCAGACCAGCTCACCGGAAACACTGAAGCATATAAAGATATCCAAACCGTAACCGCATAGGAAATCAGTAGTGCTACCGTAAGCGTAAGATATTCCTAATACCTGCAGTATCTGTAGCCTCAGAGAACTTTGCACCCTACTTCTTTCCGCCATTTATTCATTCTGACTGTCCTCTTAAACCTCCGCCAACACTTCATCGCTACTGAATTGTGAACTGAGTCTATATCTCCTCCTGAGTACGCCTTACAATCCAATATCTGATTTCGGTATCTAGGCCTGACCAAGATGTGATCTAACTGGACTCTTCCCACATCTCCTGGCTTTTTTCACATATAGGTCTACCTCTTGTGATCCTTGAACAGAGTATTCGCTATTACTAGCTGAAATTTGTAGAAGAACTCAATTAATCTTACTCTCCTCTGATTCCTACAACCATTTCCATAATCTCCCGCAGTCATTTCTTCCACCCCCCCCCCCCCCCCCCCTGTTATTTCTCTCTTCATCTCCCTCTTTTGACGTCGGCTTGAATATCAGAACTATTTTTGTCTGTGCCAGTTTGTTGTCGATTCTGATAAAACAACTCTGTCACTGACCTGTTCACGGTAATATATTTTCTGTCGTACCTTCCTGTTCGGAATGAATCCAGCTCCCTTTACACCATTTTCAGCTGCTGTTGATATTACACTCTTCTCGTCTGCCCAGATATCCTTGTCTTCTTCCCATTCCACTTCACTGACCTCCACCGTATCTAGATTAAGCCTTGGAATTTTCCTTTCCAGATTTTGTAGCTAACCTACTACGGTCACACTTCTGACATTGCCGGCCGGTGTGGCCGAGCGGCTCTAAGCGCTTCAGTGTGGAACAGCGCGACCGCTACTGTCGGAGGTTCGAATCCTGCCTCGGGCATGGTGTCCTTTAGTTAGTTAGGTTTAAGTAGTTCTAAGTTCTAGAGGACTGATGACCTCAGATGCTGAGTTCCGTAATGCTCAGAGCCATTTGAAGCATTTGAACTTGTGACATTTCATTCCTCAATTCGTAGAACACTATCCTTTCGTTGGTTATTAATTGTTTTTCTCATGATTACCTCCCCCTTCGCAGTCCTCTCCTAGATATTCGAATGGGGAAATAGCGCGGAATCTTTTGCCAATCAAGGGGTAGTGATGAAACTTTCGCAGTAACAGGCCACATGTCCTGTGGACAATACTATATGTCTTTAATGGAGTGGTTTTCATTCCCGTTTGCATCATCAGGCCGTTGATCATTGCTGGTGCTTTCGCTTTTAGGGGCAATTTCCCACCCCTGTGACAAGCTGGGTGTGACACCACATAGTGGATGCTATGAGGGCTCAGCAGAGCAATGGGCAAGCCTGTTCCTTGTTTGCCTGCTCCGTCGGCATTATGTATTGCAAAGTTGTAACGTATTTTAATAGATGAGGCTATATTTCAGTAAAATTTTATTTAACTCTTCACAGCAGTTTATTCTAATACATTTTATAGTACCCACATCAAAAAAAGTTTTGCATCAGCTAGGTTCCGAGAGTTCCGGGACCTTGACAGAAAATTAGAATAGAGATCAACAAAAACATCATTTCCGTCCTTTTTATTGTTCATGAAAACCACACACTGCATTTTGTACCACCATACAGTGAGACCTTCAGAGATTGTGTTTCAGACTGCTGTACACACCCGACCCTTTAATACCCAGTATCACGTCCTCTGGCATTGATATACGCCTGTATTCATCGGGGTATACTATCCACAAGTTCATTAAGGAACTGTTGGTCCAAATTGTTCCACATCTTAACGGCGATTTGGCGTAGATCCCTCAGAGTGGTTGGTGGGTCACGTCGTCCATAAACTGCCTTTTTAAATCTATCCCAGTCATGTTCAATAGGATTAATGTTGAAACGTCCCCTTGGAAAAATTTATAAATTACTGTGCTGATAAACCCCTTACGTTATTTGATTTTCAAACAGGTGAGCAAAACTGAACGTACTCAGACATTTCTCTCTTTACTTATTCTGATCATCACTAAACTGACACATAATATTTTTTAGCGCAACGCAATCTGACTTTTAATAATCCCTACAAAAGAATGGCCCTGACCTATAGCTTTCATGAATCTCTTACCTCACAAAAATCTTCGTTACTCGAACTACTGCAATACAGCGAGCGCCAATACTGCCAGCAAAATAAAAGATTCTAAATACTGATGTCACAAACTACTGATGGGCATAGTTAGCAAATGAAAGATTTTGATAAAGAACAAACAATGTATTTACCTTAATTGTGTTCAAAAGTCATAATATATGGACCAGTTCATGACATCCAGTCTTACAAATTTACTCTTTCTGTCGGACACACGTCCAGATCATCCGTTCTCAAAACTCCGCCATCTCTCTCCCCACATCCACCACTGCTGGCGACTCCCCTCCAACTGCGCAACGCTACGCGCTGTTCAGATCAAACTGCCCAACACTACAATAGCGAATATTACAACAATGCAAACCAGCCACCGACTGCACCCAGCACAAGTTAGTGATTTTCATATAGAGCGCTACATGGCGTTACCAACATGAAAACCTAAACAGCTTACTTACAATGTCTGGAGAACGTGCTAGCCGCTCTAGTCGAGCGATGTCGTTATCTTGAAGGAAGTCATTCACAAGATTTGCACGATGGGGGCGCGAATTATCGTCCATGAAGACGAATGCCTCGGCAGTATCCTGCCACTGGGATTACACTGTCGGTAGGAGGATGGCATTCACATATCATACAGCCCTTACGACGCCTTCCATGACCACCAGTGGCGTACATCGGTCCCACATAATGCCACCCCAAAGCAATGACACACGAAGTACATAGTTTGCACCATCATAAGTTAGCGAAAGATTTTGCTGAGTATCCTAGGAAATTCCAGCCCTACGTAAAATCACTAAAATGGTCGAAGGTTTCTGTTCGGGAACACGTGGACCCGTCTCTTGCAGTAGAAATTTGCAGAAAAAACCTGAAGTTTTCAATTTCGCGTTTAAAAAATCATTCAACCAGGAGGATCATACAGACATATTTTAGTCTTTCCGCCACACATACTCCTGCATGTATTATATAGGTTTCCTGGCGTGAAGCTGACAACAAATAAGTCGGCACGTTCTTACGGAATCCCAATTCGGTTTTATGGAGAGTACTTTCCGGCGTAGCCTTGGCACTGATTTATCGTGAATCTCTCTCCCAGTGCAAAGTCCCAAACGCCTAGAAGAAATTACAAGATAAAAGAACGGACCCGTAAAATTACAGATCAATATCCTCGACGTCGGGATGCTGCAGAATTCTTGAGCATATACCAAGTGCCTATATAATAAATTAGCTTGAGAGAGAGAAACTTACATCACCAAGCATTTAGAAACCAACGCTCGTGCGAAATTTAGTTCGCCCTTTCCTCGTACAATATCCTGCAAACCAAGCTTGAGAGGCAACGAAGAGATTCCATATTCCTTGTTTCTCGGAAAGCATTCACATAGCGCCACGCTGCAGATTGTTAACGAAATAGATAGGGAGTTCAAAGACTTTTTAAGTAATAGAACCCAGTACGTTGTCCTGAACGCTGAGTGTTCACTGGAGAGAAGGGTTTCGCAAGGAGTGCTCCAGTGAAGTGTCATAGGATCGTTGCATACTATGCGTGTAAACAGTACATGTCTGTTGATGACCCTGCAGTGTGCGGGAAAGTGTGGTCTTTGTAGGAGAGTGGAGGACGGTTTCAAATGGTTCAAATGGCTCTAAGCACTATGGTACTTAACACCTGAAGTCATCAGTCCCCTAGACTTAGAATTACTTAAACCTAACTAACCTAGGGACATCACACACATCCATGCCCGAGGCAGGATTCAAACCTGCGACCGTAGTGTTTCCGCACAGGACAGTTTCAATAGACTTAATATGTTGTCTGATACATGGCAGCTTGCACTAAATGTGGTAAATGTAAGTTAATGAGGATCAATAGGTATGCCATCCCGTAATCTTCGAACACAGTATCAGCGTTGCGCTTCGTGATACAGTAGAGCCTCGTTTTATCCGAAGTAATTGGGGGACATGTGTGTTTGGAAAACTGGTTTGTTCGGGTAATCGAACTGTACATGTTTATTTGCCAAAAAGAAGTACTGTACAGTAAATTTATTCATAGAAACAGGCATTTCTTTTAGTATTACAAAGTAACATACAAAGGCAACTTCAGTAGAAATATATAGTATGTGGCACAGTTTATTAAACAAAAATATATGCATATTACATACATATATACAAAAATATATACATATTACATACACATTTTGCATGAACAATACACACAGCGTACAAAATTAACGTTTAAAAAAATCCTTTATTTTGGTCTGTCTAAGCAAGCCTACACGCTTACGAGCAGCTAAGTCAAGTTCACTTCTTCACGTAGCAGCACACGAGTGGTCGTAATAGAGAACAGAATGTGACTGTTTGCACCGTGAGAAGCTCTTCTTGGGGGGGGGGGGGGGGGGCGCAATCCTTCAAACTGCGCGGAGCTGCACGCCTCACCTCTAAGCTGGCGCAGCTGGCGCTGTTAACAGCTTTGATACTGCCGCTACTTCTACTGCCAGTGCCAAGCCGACAGAAGTGTGCTGGTTGTTGAAACACAGCGACTGGCGGCTTGGCCGGTCAGCAGCGCCTTGTGAAGGCCCCATTGGAAGCAAAGTTCCGCCAGCGGTGGCCCAGTGCGGCGACTACTGTGGGAAACTTGGTTTGGGAGTGAGGGGGATGATGGACGATAGGGTGGGAGAGTGACAGGTGCGAGCGAGTACACAGTTCGGTTAAGCGGTCGTTCGGTTGACCGACGTTCAGATAATCGACGCTCTACTGTACCTCTACGAAATATTTAGGCGGGACGTTCGAAGCGATAGGAAAAGAAATGACCGTTACATTTGGTTGTGGGATAGGCGAATGGTTAACTTCAATTTACTGGGAGAATCACCGGAAAGTGTAGCTGACCTGTAAAGGGGACCGCGTTCAGAACACTTACGGGCCCATTCTTGAGTACAGCTCAAGGGTTTGGGATCCTCAACAGCTCGAACTGATTTCAGACAACGAAGCAACTCAAAGTTGTGCTGCTAGAACTGTCCAGTGCGTTTGACCGGCACACGAATACTACGGAAATGCTCTGTGCACTTAAGTAGGAATCGTTGAAGGAACTACTTAGAAAGTTTAAGGAACCGGCATTTGCTTCAGACTGCAGAACGATCGTATTACCAGCAACGTATATCTCGCGTACGAACCATGATTCTAAAATAAGAGAAATCAGGGCATACAGCATTTGTGAGGTTCAGAAACACAGAAAGAGCTAAATCTGCAAAGTGGATGGAGCCCTCTCCTCACAAATGCTAGCCAAGTACCAGCGGTTTCTCACTGAAACCACCATTTTCTTTAAATACCCGTACCACTAGCATGAAACCACCGACGCTGCTGGAAGTCAGAGCCATACAGTATACGCTGAGGTACTCAAGTACCGGTGATTAGAAAGTCAGTATGAATTTGAAAACTTAATAAACCACGGAATAATGTAGAGAGAGAGGTAAAAATTGACACACATCCTTGGAATGACATGGGGTTTTATTAGAACCAAACAAAAAACAAAAAACAAAGTTCACAAATTATCCGACAGATGGCGCTGGACAGCAAAAAGTCAGTGACTGCGCGTGACAATCTTGTATAAAAGGAGCTGTAATAAGAGAGAGAATCAGATGAACGAGCAGTCGCAGCTTGTTAACGTTACCTGAAAAGGCGCTTTTAGTGAAGCTGTATTATCAGAATGGGGAATGTGCTAGTTCAGCGTTACGATGCTATCGCCATAGGAAGGGGATTTGAACAGGTAAAGGTCCGTTGACAAATGCAGCTGTGGCGAGAATGAAGTTCGAAGCCACGGACTGTTTAGGCGATAGACCCCGTAGTGGCCGACCGAGCACAAGGCGTAATGCTGCTGAGACAGTTCAGGAAGAAATGGAGACTGTAGCGGGTTCGTCTATGCACGGGGAAGTCAGCGCTGATGCAGTCGCACGTCGCAGCGGCATTCCAAACACTACTGTTTGGTTGGCACTGAAGCGTACCCTCCGATGCTATCCGTAGAAAATCCACCGGCATCATGAACTGTTACCTGGCGGTTTAGTGAAGCGGAGGGCATTTGCTGTGTGTGTTTCAAAAGATGGCGGAAGATGACGATTGGTTGAGTAACGTGTGGTGGACCGACGAAGCTCATTTCACGCTCCGAGGGTCTGTCAACGCCCACAGCTGCAGAATTTGGGCTACCGAAAATCCTAGAACTGTCGTGGAAACTCCATTGCAAGACGAGAGAATCACGGTATGGGTTGGATTTACCAGATCTACCGTTATCGGGCCTTTTTTCTTGGACGAAATGCGTGATTCTGGTTTTGTAACTAATACTGTGACGGGTGAGAGGTAAGCCGATATGTTACACAATCGCATCATCCCCAGTCTGGCTGATAAACACCTGACGGAACGTACGAGGTTTATGCAGGATGGCCCTCCACCCCATATTGCTAGACGCGTGAAATATCTCTTGCGCGCGTCGTTTGGTGGTGATCGTGTGCTCAGCCGCCACTTTCGTCATACTTGGCCTCCCAGGTCCCCAGACCTGTCCGTGCGATTATTGGCTTTGGGGTTACCTGAAGTCGCATCGTGATCGACCGACATCTCTAGAGATGCTGAAAGACAACATCCGACCCCAACGCCTCTCCATCTAACTCCGCACATGCTTTAAGTGCTGTTCACAACATTATTCCTCGACTGCAGCTATTGTTGAGGAATGGTGGTGGACATATTGATTGTTTCCTGTAAAGAACATCATCTTTGCTTTGTCTTACTTTATTATGCCAATTATTGCTATTCTGATCAGATGAAGCGCCATCTGTCGGACATTTTTTGAACTTTTTTTTGTTCTAATAAAACCCCATGTCATTCCAAGCATGTGTGTCAATTTGTTCCTCTCTATCTACATTATTCCGTGATTTATTCAGTTTTCATATTTATACTGACTTTTTGATCACTCGGCACTTCTACGAATTGTAGCAGTCAGCGTTCATAGCGTTCACAGCGTTGAAAGCAACAGTCGGTGCTGCATCATTGTACACGATTGCAGGAGATTGTGCCATGCGGTTAATTTTTTTCTTTTTTTTCGGCGGAAATAATGAAGAGTACACTCATAGTGAAAGTAAGTATATATAAGATTACTGTAACGTAAATTTACATTTGTAACACAGCTTTTGTAAGTGGTTTCGTAACACAACCAGGCCAGTGTTTAGTTTTGATAGAAAATCTAATAAATTTTTGGCCCATCTTTGCTTGTTACAATGTTACGAGTTCATAGATGTTTCGAGATGAGGGACTGTGTCAATGAAAAATGCGAATTTGCTTCAAAATATATCACATGAAATGGTGAGTCGTTAGTGTCCAAAGTGAAACCACCTACTTCAAAAACAATTGTTTATTCGTTCCCAATCTCTTCTTATATTCGTTGCATAGTGCGACGTCTCCCTGTGCAGCGAGGATCTGCCACTTCCATGACTGTCTCAGCCAGCAACACTGGCCACATCCGGAAGAGGCCGCCGCTGTAAACAGGCTGCGTGAGGAAATGTTTGGTGGGGCGCCCGCTGTCAGCTCGCCAAAGTGACATTCCGCGAACTGGACGCAAGACCAACGCTGACATTACGCCTTCCCTTTCCGTGACTGCAGGCAGGTAGCTAAGGCGAACAGTTTTGATTTCATACTGGTTACTACATGCCTTCCCAATGGAACACGCCCATCTCACCACCGACTACTAGTGTTAGCCACTTAGGATCGCTATCCACAAGTATGGTGAGTTACTTGTCAAATGTTGTCTACTTAGGCGTCCTAAACGTCATAATAACGAAGCACGACCGTTACTGTTACATCACTTTTAGAATGACTTAGCTTCCTTGTATAGTTAATGTCAGCTTGCTTGACGGTACTTGAACTGTTTCCCCGCGTGTACAGATTGCTCTGTTTAATACAGATTATAAGATAATAGTTCACGTGTTTATATCTGCTTATACCTACTACAGAGTTCAATATGCCGTCACTTCGATGAGTAACTTACCCTCCTTAGACAGATTTTATACTTGGTACATTACCAACTTCCGTTATTAGAGTCAGTTTATTTTAATCAGTAAATTGGTCTTATAGTCAAAATAATTTTGCTTCCAACATTCATGCTCGTTTCTTGTAAATCAGTGGGTAGCCGATATGCTTTAACTACCAGTTCTATACAACAACTGAATTATAAAGTAAAATGACTGAATCCCAATGTTGTAGTAGCGATTGGTCCAGTAGACTATTTGCCCATAGTAAATAGAGATTAAGCGCGTCATTGATCGTAATTGACTCGAATTGACACTCGACGAGATCACATACTTAATAGAACAGTGTATTAAGTATTTTACTGAGTGTCTGTGTCTGTGTGTATTTATTAGAGGAACAACAAATAGGTTACATATATAACCGTTTATTTCAACTGACATTACCTAGATTGCTTCTATTTAGAGCATTGCAATGTACCTGATCGTGCTCTTGACCATGTAAATTTACTGCAATTGATTATTTTAGACCTTGGTCATAGCCTTCGATGAGACACCGACATTGAAATTGTTTTGGAAACGTGTTAACTTATACTTTTATTGGAATGAATAGTTTTTTTAAATTGCTTAGTATGTATTTTACACTATTGAATACCTTCTGTCAACTGGATTTCACACCATTTTTTCGATCCCTTACCATTTCTTTCGTGGTGTTAGGAACGAAGTTGGCTAAGTAAATTACGCCACTGTTACTTTAGTATGACGACAGTACAGAATTTTGCAAACGTAACTCTAGCCTACCTTGCCCACCGTTCACTACTAGTAAACAATGAAGTTCACGTAACATATGTCTGTTTGCAATTCGTATGTTCTTTTTATATTTCATTATTTTAAAAAAAATACAATGTTCCACGCCTATATTATTATCCATTAGAATAACGGCTTGTCGCTTAAGCTTTTATATGCTCCCATTTTTAATACCTGATGTTGACCTATAATAAAACGATTGTGCATATACAGCTTCATTTTTATTTAGTGATACCACATAAATGGCTAATGTCCAGAGTGATGGCATTGTAACGGAAATGAACAAAAATATAATTAGTTTCATTAAAATTATTCATTATGTAATATGGTTATAATAAAATTGTTTTGCGTAATAACTCATAAATTACTATTGTTGCATTGGGTGTTTATGTATGGTAAGTTGTATTTAGCGCCTGAAGATAATGTAACAACATGGAAAGTAGTTGCCAATAAAACCAACACCTTAAAACAGCTGGAGGAATTTCGTCATTTTTTAACATATATTATACTAGCTGACGTCCCAAGCCGTCCGTTTCAATTATATCAATTATGGATAAAAGAACTTATCATGAATGTAATCTTCAGTCCTGATCGCCTATTTTTCACTCATTTTATAAACGTCTTCCAGCGTTCCATCTTAGACTATCACCACACTCTCAACGTGAACTATCATTAACAGTTACCACGAGAACGTGGTAGAGCTGTGCGTGAGAATCTGACGAAATACTACGTGCCGCCGTTGTTTTACAATTATTTTGATGACCACTTAAGCCGAAACGACTAAAGGCTTGTACCTTATGATATTAAAAAAAAAAAAAAAACGAGCAACGAGAAAAATTACTTTAACTGGTGATGTAATCGTGGCAGACTTTAAAAATTTTACGAAATTTATTGACTGAACAATTTTTCATGAGTTGCAACCGTATACAAATATAAACCATCTTTACACTATTCTTTAGTTGAACTATTCTTGTACAAGAGCCCTTTAATTCTTTGTTGTTGTTAACGGTTTTAGTGCATTAATCGTTGTCTTACCTGTCTTCTCACATTTCCGAAGATGATTCTCGCTTTCAACACTGTACATATCAGATTGGACATGATACCAATAATAGCTCGTGTGCACATTCAGATCAAGCTTTCACAAAAGACTTCTCCATAAAACATTCGATCTGTATTCGGATATCTCCTTCGAAAGGGACTGGATCATAACGTACGTGAGCCAGTACCGACAACGGTCGTTTAGCGCAAAACTCAACATTTGCTAGTTCACTCTCGATTCCATAAATATTATTAATAAACAACGGATTAATGTATATGGAATTTATATTTAATTTTGGTTTCTACAGAGTGTCGGAAATGAAGAAACGCTGAATTTTTTCAGACCTTTTTCCTGAAAAAGTCAGTAAGACGTGCTGTAGTGATGTGGGACGATTCAATAGACATGCAATTTACGTAATTCGTTTTTAAACATAAATTATGGTGTCCATCCACAAATGAGAGCAATGAAAACGACTTGCGACACACTGTTCCAGGACCTCAACGAGAAACCTCGGGGAATGGTACGCCGCATCAGATCATTTAAGAAACAAGTTATTTTTAAACCGTCCTTTATCAGTTGACTTCGTTGATCCATTATGGGCTGTGGGACAACGGCTGACATGTATTTCTTGATGCAATAATTTACCAACAGCGGTATGTATTGTAGAAATTTATTTTATGAACTTCTTATATGCTACCAGTTTCGGCATTACATTGATGCTATCTTCAGGCCCCACACGTCATAGTCGTAAAATCGCTATACACGAAGGATCCATATACCTGGAACCTCAACGAGAAACCTCGGGGAATGGTACGCCGCATCAGATCATTTAAGAAACAAGGTATTTTTAAACCATCCTTTATCAGTTGACTTCGTTGATCCATTATGGGCTGTGGGACAACGGCTGACATGTATTTCTTGATGCAATAATTTACCAACAGCGGTATGTATTGTAGAAATTTATTTTATGAACTTCTTATATGCTACCAGTTTCGGCATTACACTGATGCTATCTTCAGGCCCCACACTTCATAGTTGTAAAATCTCTATACACGGAAGGAGCCATATAACTGGATCCGTGAATCAAATCGTTATGCAACAGCTCTTGGTGGCCAGGCGACACAGACCGAGGCGGTTTACAACGAGAATCAGCTGAATAAAACAACTAAAATTCGTGTTTTGTATTGGTGGCTGATCACTTGATAAAAGAACAGTGGCCGAGCCGTCAAGTCAGGGATGACTGACTTCATCTCCCCAATACTTCAGGTATTTCTTAAACTGCGTGCTAGGTTGTTGCCGTAGACTTTCCCTACCTCCCTCCGTTCCAAAGAAAACAATTTGGTGCATTAATCATGCAAACTCTCTGACATCAGGTTCTGACCGACCTATCTACTTTTTCCTGAAGTCGACAGCCAGCTGCACTCGTGCGATTTCCGTAGAAAACCCATTTCTTCACAGACTCATTCTAAGAGAAAAAAACGACGCACCGCAAAGGAATTATCGGAATTGGACGGAAGTCTGTAGATGTGATGTACATATACTGACAATCAAATGACTATAGTTCCAGAAAAATTGGATTATTTATTCAAGAGAAAGAGCTTCACAGACTGATCAAGCCAATAACGCGTTGGTCCATCTCTGGTCATTGTGCAAGCAAATTTTTTGGCTTTCCGTTGACTTACGTTCTCCTGAGGGAAATCGTGCCGAATGTTATCTAATTGCCGGCCGCGGTGGCCTTGCGGTTCTTGGCGCTCAGTCCGGAACTGCGTGACTGCTATGGTCGCAGGTTCGAATCCTGCCTCGGGCATGGATGTGTGTGATGTCCTTAGGTTAGTTAGGTTTAATTAATTCTAAGTTCTAGGGGACTGATTACCACAGATGTTTAGTCGCATAGTGCTCAGAGCCATTTGAACAATTTATTTTTTATTTTTATTTATTTATTTATTTATTTATTTATTGTTTTCTAATTGGCACGTTAGATCGTCAAAATTCCGAGCTCGTTTGAAAGCTCTGCGCATAATTCTATAAACATTCTCAACTGGGAAGATATCCGTCGACCCTCCACATCAACATGAATACTCTGCAAATCACATTTAAGTGCCTGGCAGAGGTTTCATCGAACCTCCTTCACAATTCTTTATCAAAACCTATTTCGTATAGCGCACGGAAAGAACGAACACATGTATCTTTCCGTACGAGCTCTGATTTCCCTTATTTTATCGTGGTGATCGTTTCTCCATATGTAGGTCGGTGTCAACATAATATTTTCGCATTAGGAGGAGAAGGTTGGTGATTGGAATTTCGTGAGAAGATTCCATCTCAATGAAAAACGCCTTTCTTTTAATGATGTCCATCCCAAATCCTGTGTCATTTCTGTGTAACTCTCTCCCATATTCACGACAATACAAAACGTGCTGCCCTTCTTTGAACTTTTTCCATGTACTCCATCAACCCTATCTGGTAAGGATCCCAAACCGCTCAGCAGTAGTCTAAAAGAGGACAGACAAGCGTAGTGTATGCAGTCTCCCCAGTTGATCTGTTGCATTTTCTAAGTGTCGTGCCAATAAAACGCACTCTTTGCTTAGGCTTCCCACAACAATTTCTATGTGTTCCTTCCAATTTAAGTTGTTCGTAATTGTAATACTTGGATATTTAGTTGAATTTACGGCTTTTAGATTAGACTGATTTATCGTGTAACCGAAGTTTAGCGAATTCATTCATGTGGATGACCTCATACTTTTCGTTATTGAGAGTCAACTGCCAATTTTTGCACCATCCAGATATCTTTTCTAAATGGTTTTTCAATCTGTTTTGATCTTCTGATGACTTTATTAGCCAATAAACGACAGCGTCATCTGTAAACACCCTAAGACGGCTGCTCAGATTGTCTCCCAAATCGTTTATATAGATAAGGAACAGCAAATGGCCAATAACACTACCTTGGGGAACGCCAGAAATCACTTCTGGTTTACTCGATGACTTTCCGTCAATTACTACGAACTGCGACCTCTCTGACAGGAAATCACAAATCCAGTCACATAACTGAGACGATATTCCATAAGCACGCAATTTCAAAAGAATATTCAAATGTGTATGAAATCTTATGAGACTTAACTGCTAAGGTCATCAGTCCCTAAGCTTACACACTACTTAACCTAAATTATCCTAAGGACAAACACACACACCCATGCCCGAGGGAGGACTCGAGTCTCCGCCGGACCAGCCGCACAGTCCATGACTGCAGCGCCGGAGACCGCTCGGCTAATCCCACGCCACGCAATTTCACTATAAGCCGCTTGTGTGGTACAGTGTCAAAAGGCTTTCGGAAATCCGGAAATACGGAATCGATCTGAAATCCTTTGTCAGTAGCACTCAGCACTTCATGTGAGTAAAGAGATAGTTCTGTTTCACACGAAAGGTGTTTTCTAAACCCGTGTTGACTGTGTATCAATAGACCGTTTTCTTCGAGGTAATTGATAATTTTGGAACACAATATACGTTCCAAAATCCTGCTGCATATCGACATTAACGATATGGGCCGGATTACTCCTACTACCTTTCTTGAATATTGGTGTGACCTGTGGAACATTCCAGTCTTTGGGTACGGATCTTTCGTCGAGCGAACGGTTGTACATGATCAATAAGTATGAAGCTAATGCATCAGCATTGTCCGAAAGGATCCTAATTAGTATACAGTCTGGACCAAAAGACTTGCTTTTATTAAGTGATCTAAGCTGTTTCACAACTCCGAGGATATGTACTTCTACGCTACTCGCGTTGGCAGCTGTTCTCGATTCGAATTCTGGAATATTTACTTCGTCTTCTTTTGTGAAGACATTTGCTGGTCAAGCTAGGGTTTGGCAAGTACGGATATAAGCAACAGAAAGTCTAGCAGTGTGCGGGCGGGCATTACCTTGCTGAAATGTAAGACCAGGTGGCCTGCCATAAAGGGCGACGGAAAGGGTAGAATATCATCGACGTACCGCTGTGCTCTAAGCGAGTTGCGGATGATAGCCAAGAGGGTCCTGCTGTGAAATGAAGTGCCACCCCAGACCATCACTCCAGGTTGCCGAGTCGCATCCCACCACTCTCAGGGGCGTCTCGAGACACGTCTTCGTTGGTCATCGGGGCTCAGTTCGAAGCAGCACTCATCGCTGAAGACAATTCTACTCCAGTCAATGAGATTCCAGGTCATCTACACTACTGGCGGTTAAAATTGATACACCACAAAGATGATATGCTACAAACGCGAAATTTAACCGACAGTAAGAAGATGCTGTGATATGCAAATGATTAGCTTTTCAGAGCATTCACACAAGGCTTGCGCCGATGGCGACACCTACAACGTGCTGACATGAGGAAAGTTTCCAACCGATTTCTCATATACAAACAGCAGTTGACCGACGTTGCTTGGTGAAAAGTTGTTGTGATGCCTCGTGTAAGGAGGAGAAATGCTTACCATCACGTTTCCGACTTTGATAACCGCGATTGCGGTTTATCGTATCGCGACATTGCTGCTCGCGTTGGTCGAGATCCAATGACCGTTAGCAGAATATGGAATCGGTAGTTTCAGGAAGGTAATACGGAACGCCGTGCTGGATTCCAACGGCCTCGTATCACTAGCATTCGAGATGAAAGGCATCTGATCCACATGGCTGTAACGGTTCGTGCAGCCACGTCTCGATCCGTGAGTCAACAGATGAGGACGTTTGCAAGACTACAACCATCTGCAAGAACAGTTCGACGTCGTTTGCAGCGGCATGGGCTATCAGCTCGGAGATCATTGCTGCGGTTACCCTTGACGCTGCATCGCAGACAGGAGCGCCTGTAATGGTGTACTCAACGACGAACCTGGGTGCACGAATGGCAAACCGTCATTTTTTCGGATGAATCCAGCCTGTGTTTACAGCATCATGATGGTCGCATCCGTGTTTGGCGACATCGCGGTGAACGCACATTGGAAGCGTATATTCGTCATCGCCATACTGGCGTATCACCCGGCGTGATGGTATGAGGTGCCTTTGCTTACACGTCTCGGTCGCCTCTTGTTCACATTGACGGAGCTTTGAACAGTTGACGTTACATTTCAGATGTGTTAGGACCCGTGGCTCTACCCTTCATTACATCCCGACGAAACCCTACATTTCAGCAGGATAATGCACGACCGCATGTTGCAGATCCTGTACGGGCCTTTTTGGATACAGAAAATGTTCGACTGCTGCCCTGGCCAGTACATTCTCCAGATCTCTCACCAATTGAAAACGTCTGGTCAATGGTAGCCGAGCAACTGGCTCATCACAATACGGTAGTCACTAATTTTGATGAACTGTGGTATCGTGTTGAAGCTGCATGAGCTGCTGTACCTGTTCACGCCATCCAAGCTCTGTTTGACTCAATGCACAGGCGTATCAAGGCCGTTATTACGGCCAGAGGTGGTTGTTCTGGGCACTGATTTCTCAGGATCTATGTACCCAAATTACGTGAAAATGTAATCAGATGTCATTTCTAGTATAATATATTTGGCCAATAAATACCAGTTTATCATCTGTATTTCTTTTTGGTGTAGCAATTTTAATGACCAGTAGTGTAATAACTGTCAACCAACGTCAAGCCGAGTAACTGAATGCGTTAGGGCCAGAGGTGGAACTGACTTGCTCAGCCTGTGAAGCTCGTTCTGTTGACTAAAAAATACAACTTTTCTAAAATTTTATTGTTTTGTCTGTGCATGTACATCACAACTACCGATTTACGTCCCATTCTTCGTGCTGCCCCCTCCCCTTTTTGTCTTATAGTGATTTTTCCTAGTTTTATTTCCCCCATCGTCTACTATGCACCGTATGTACGAGAGACAACCTAGATCGCTCGCATTAGCAAGTGAACTTTTGTCAGAAGAACATCTGAGTGAATTGTAGTAAGCTTATGTTTATACACACAGCTCCTTCATAATGGAGTGGGCAAAGTGGGGAATTACATCTACGAAGATATACCAGTAAAAACGACCGGACGTGGTAGCAGTAAGTAAGATTCTAAGCTTCTGAGCTGTCTGCGCTGGAAAGTTTACAGTCAACGCGTTTTACTACTTTTAACTTAAGGCAGTAAGACATTGTTTTGTGTGAGGGAACTGTTTTGATGAAATCGGAGATATAACGAAATGACTGAGAAGACGGTATACCGAAAACATCGCGAAGTAAGTGCAGTTGGAGACTGAACTGCATTATCTAGTATTGTGTGTCACTAAATATGCCACAGAAAACGAATACGGCATTTTAGAAAACTGTTATAGAATCTGAATAAAGTATGTAAAATTTTATCATTAACGTCTCCTCGACATAAAGGCCAATATACAGTAGTAGATGACGTCAATGAAATATGCCACAAAGCGCTTTAAATCTGTGAGTTACACACTAGTGTTTCTGTATGAAATTTAGCCCAAATTTACCTCCCACACTATAAAAAGCCTGCATGTTACCAACACTACGTACCCACAGTCTGTCATCCAACTTAAACTCGTATGTTAACCTTTGACTCAACAAAAAATTATTTGAACTGAGATGTAACTGGTCTCAATGCAACTTCTCTTTATATTAAATGAACAACTGAGGTAAAACAATTATCTGATCCTAATCAAAATTTCCACTTATCTCGCGTCTTTACAACACTTACAGATGTCTCGAAAGCACAACAGCAAACGGCGAGTAGCCAGCGGTTAAGCTAGATTTCTATTTTTAAATTTCGTTGCATGCCATATAGAGCAATGTAGTAATGCCTAATGATAAACCTTCTTTAAACAGTAGAATGTCTAGAAATGATATTCCAATAGAATGATTTTAGAATGAGGTATGTATATAAAAGCACAGAGTAAAACTTCGCGTCATCTTCACACATAACATTGGTCAGAACAATACTGTGCTTAACAGAGGAAACAATGGTTTAAAAAGGGTATAATGTTAACAGAGAATTTTTTTTAAGAAAACAAACCGCTTAATCAGTTGATATGTTAATGCATGACTCAGGAAAGTGGGGTGGTCTTCCTTTCAGCTCTGATAACGTTAACAAAGTCAACTAGTTGACAATAATCACTCCGACAAACTAGCTCCGCAGAACAGCGGTGTTATCTCTAACTTCTTTTATTAAAAAAGAAAACGACATTCTTGAAATTGTTTTGTACTTTTCTCATTTCAATGTATTCATCATAGCCATCCTTGCTGTCCTTCACAAAAAATATTTCTTCGTCTAACAGGCTCAATGACAGGTCAACAGAGCACTACTGGATACGTCCATCACCTGCCACAGTTCACCTGCGAGTGTATCAGACGGCGCAGAGGCAAAATCTGTTCCACAACAAGACCAAAGATTGTTCAACAGTAACATAACTCGCTCTCTTTCTCTCTTAGGTGCTCATCGATAACTTACAAAAACCAAAATGACATGCCCAAGTTACAAGTAGTCCGGCAAGCGACAGATATTTTGAATCATGGTTGGCAGAAAGGAATTTCAACCTCGTCCTGGTGGACCACGAGCCAAAAGTCTTGAGGACGACGGCTCCCTGTCGGTAGCTACCAAGGAATGCGGACGCAGATGCGTGCCTACAACTAAGCGACGGGTAGGAGTCAAGCTGGAAGAAAAGAAGGTCAACAAAGACATCACGCCCCTGAAAGATATACGGCACTTGTAGTTACTTTAAGTTTACAGGTCGCATCCGACTCTGTCTGGTGGAATAAAAATAAAGCAAAAACTCGATCTGTCGAAAGACATTTTGCTGGCCAGGACGTGTTACGCGTGAAATAGCGCTAACGTTGACAGGAGGTGTGTCCGAAGTCCTGCGATTCTCAGAAGAAATACGACTGTGGCACTCGAGTTGCCAACGGAGACGGGGAAACAAGACGTCGCTGAAAGATCTATTTGTAACAGGGGCGCCTTATGGTGGACGTAAGCGCACATCAAAGGAACACGATTTCCTCGGCAGCCCGTTAAGCCTCCACAACATCAAGATACCCATAAATCCTGAATTACGCATGTTTATGTTGAGTCATGCGTGAGACTAGTGAAAGCATCTATTCGTAATCCTTTCCGCTATTACGAGCTGTCCTTTCTGTCGGACCTGGTGTACCTAGATTCTACTCTATTACTTCTAGAACACAAATCTTCTTTTGCTTGTACCTTTGTCTCGCATACGCACAGGGTCGGCGTGGTTATTGGCGGATGTGGCGTGGTTAGCTGAAGGGGTGCCCCGATGCTCTTCCTGAAATCACCCCTGAATGAAGTTGCTCTGCAACCTCCTTGTTATTGGAGGAAAGCCAGAACTTTCTACATCTTTACGAACTTAATCTTATTCCACGTGAAATATCTTCTGTTTGGTTTGTTATTCCACACTGAATTTTTGTCTTGGAGGTAGATGCGTACGAAGACGACTTTCATAGTCGCTTATAACTGATTGGATGTTTTATTTTAATTTTGGTATCCACAAGTGTTGGTACACGTAGTTGGATTACCGAACATTCTACAACTATTAACGATTATAAATTCTTCGGTATAATTGTATTTCTCAATTTTTTACTATCCGCTTCCGTAATGCAAATTTTATAACTTAAAAAGATGTACTGGAATAGTCCCTGATATGCAAAGGATATATAGTTTCTTGCCTGTTATTAGTTAAAACAGTAGTAATTTTGACGGTATCCTAAAATCTGCAGGATTCTAAGGGAATACTTCTGTACGCCGACGTACTTTTCAAGCATTTTATTTTAAGAGCTGACACAGAAGACGACGGAATTTTGGTAGATATTTGATGCACTGTAGCCTAAGAAGTTGTTTTTTTATGACACAGGCTAAATACAAAAAGCACGAAATACTGCATAGCACAATAAAATTAAGTATGTCATCTGACGAGTCTGAACTTCATCAGCCACTCACAGCGCAAGTAACTGACGATCATTAATATCAGACCAAATAACTGTTGCCGAAATAACTTTAATTGCGATAACTCATCTCTGCTTTCCGCTACCCCTAGAGTGCAGCACAGCTTTCATTTCAGTGCTACATTTGTCATTTGTACGTATACAAACAATGGCAATGCAACGTATTTTAAACGTACTATTTATAACGTAGAAAAATAAAGTTTTTGTTGCGATTTATAATGCAGAGTTTATTATTTAGTTCAGAAGTTCATAAATTTGTGTGGCCTTACCCTAAGTGACATGATGTTTCACCCATTACATGAGTGCACGAGAGATCAGTGTGCGAGCGATTTTAAACTGGAACACAGATGGCAATTGTCCATAGGTAGTATACGAGAGACATTCAATAAGTAATGTAACACAATTTTTGTCGGTAAATTTCGAAAAGCAAATGCAGAATTTGTTGTTGAACATCGTAGAATATTCCCGCTTTAACCCCTGTAGTTCCATGAAGTTGCGGTAAGTGACGACCTTCAAAATAGCGTCTGTAACGGAGATGAGCTCCAAGCAGAGGGCTGTCAATGAGCTCATTTTGGAGGAATATTCATAGGCGCTTCCTCAGTGTCTCGGAGACCTGGTTGTGAACAAAAGCACGGTGTGTCGTTTGGAAAGGTGTCTGTCATAACTGAAGCAACATCGCGAAAACCTGTCAGATCTCCCTCATGCCGGTCGGCCGCACACAGCTGTTACTCCTCCCTTCAACATATTAGTGTCCACAATAATGCAAACGAACTTATCCTATTCCATGATAATGCAAGACTTCATTGGACTGTTCTCCCTCATCCACCCTACTACTCAGACCTCGCACCTTCCGGCTTGGCCCAAGCACTCTGCGGGAAGCAGTACGTGGATGATTCGGAAGTTACTGATGCAGCAAGACGTTCGCTCCAACATCGACCAGCAGAGCGGTACCAGGCTGATGTACTGGCCCTACCAGTAACGTGGCGTAAATAGGGTTCTACAGCCAAAAGAGTGGGAAATAATATGATGTTTTGGAATCCAGAATAAAACCAACCCTATTTCATAAATAAAAGTGTTGCATTACTTATACATCGCCCCTCGTACGTTGCTCCAGTGACGAAAGTGCGTTGGACCCAGTTAGAGTTCCACTTCAACATAAAATTTTTACTTGTGATTCGTAACTGCTGCAGAGAAGGATCTACTAGGATTCAGTTAACGAGCTAAGGATATTGGCCTAGCTGTTACAGGGCGTCCAGAAGGGCAGAAAGTAAAATCAAAAGTGCAACATAAACGTACAGGGTGACAATTAAAATCGTCATAACTTCTGAGAGGTTTGCGTTAGGGCGTTCAAACTGCACGGTTGGCCGCGGGGCATACTGGGAATTAGTGTGCCCATGTGTGGTTTGGTTTAGCTACGAAGCCCAATTTTATTTGGATGGGTTCGTCAATAAGCAAAATTGGTGCATTTGGGGGACCGAGAATACGTATTTCTCGATCGGGAAGTCTCTTCAGCCTCAACGGATGGCCGTGAAGTGTACAATTTCCAGTCACGGAATAATCGGTACGACATTTCTTGAAGGCACGGTGACTACCGAACGGTACGTGAAGGTTTTGGAAGATGATTTCATCCCCATTGTCCAAAGTGACCCCAACTTACACAAGAGATGGTTCACGCAAGACGGAGCTCGACCCCATCGAAGCAGCAGAGTCCTGGAAGAGCACCTTCTACATCTACATGACTACTCTGCAATTCACATTTAAGTGCTTGGCAGAGGGTTCATCGAACCACAATCATACTATCTATCTACTATTCCACTCCCGAACAGCGAGCGGGAAAAACGAACACCTAAACCTTTCTGTTCGAGCTCTGATTTCTCTTATTTTATTTTGATGATCATTCGTACCTATGTAGGTTGGGCTCAACAAAATATTTTCGCATTCGGAAGAGAAAGTTGGTGACTGAAATTTCGTAAAAAGCTCTCGCCGCGACGAAAAACGTCTATGCTGTAATGACTTCCATCCCAACTCGTGTATCATATCTGCCACGCTCTCTCCTCTATAACGCGATAATACAAAACGAGCTGCCCTTCTTTGCACCCTCTCGATGTCCTCCGTCAATCCCACCTGGTAAGGATCCCACACCGCGCAGCAATATTCTAACAGAGGACGAACGAGTGTAGTGTAAGCTGTCTCTTTAGTGGACTTGATGCATCTTCTAAGTGTCCTGCCAATGAAACGCAACCTTTGGCTCGCCTTCCCGACAATATTATCTATGTGGTCTTTCCAACTGAAGTTGTTCGTAATTTTAACACCCAGGTACTTAGTTGAATTGACAGCCTTGAGAATTGTACTATTTATCGAGTAATCGAATTCCAACGGATTTCTTTTGGAACTCATGTGGATCATCTCACACTTTTCGTTATTTAGCGTCAACTGCCACCTGACACACCACACAGCAATCTTTTCTAAATCGCTTTGCAGCTGATACTGGTCTTCGGATGACCTTACTAGACGGTAAATTACAGCATCATCTGCGAACAACCTAAGAGAACTGCTCAGATTGTCACCCAGGTCATTTATATAGATCAGGAACAGTAGAGGTCCCAGGACGCTTCCCTGGGGAACACCTGATATCACTTCAGTTTTACTCGATGATTTGCCGTCTATTACTACGAACTGCGACCTTCCTGACAGGAAATCACGAATCCAGTCGCACAACTGAGACGATACCCCATAGCTCCGCAGCTTGATTAGAAGTCGCTTGTGAGGAACGGTGTCAAAAGCTTTCCGGGAATCTAGAAATACGGAATCAACTTGAGATCCCCTGTCGATAGCGGCCATTACTTCGTGCGAATAAAGAACTAGCTGCGTTGCACAAGAGCGATGTTTTCTGAAGCCATGCTGATTACGTGTCAATAGATCGTTCTCTTCGAGGTGATTCATAATGTTTGAATACAGTATATGCTCCAAAACCCTACTGCAAACCGACGTCAATGATATAGGTCTGTACTTCGATGGATTACTCCTACTACCCTTCTTGAACACTGGTGCGACCTGCGCAATTTTCCAATCTGTAGGTACAGATCTATCGGTGAGCGAGCGGTTGTATATGAGTGCTAAGTAGGGAGCTATAGTATCAGCGTAATCTGAAAGGAACCTAATCGGTATACAATCTGGACCTGAAGACTTGCCCGTATCAAGCGATTTGAGTTGCTTCGCAACCCCTAAGGTATCTACTTCTAAGAAACTCATGCTAGCAGATGTTCGTGTTTCAAATTCTGGAATATTCCATTCGTCTTCCCTGGTGAAGGAATTTCGGAAAACTGCGTTCAATAACTCCGCTTTAGCGGCACAGTCGTCGATAACAGTACCATCGGCACTGCGCAGCGAAGGTATTGACTGCGTCTTGCCGCTTGTGTACTTTACATACGACCAGAATTTCTTCGGATTTTCTACCAAATTTCGAGACAATGTTTCGTTGTGGAACCTATTGAAGGCATCTCGCATCGAAGTACGTGCCAAATTTCGCGCGTCTGTAAATTTTAGCCCATCTTCAGGATTTCGCGTTCTTCTGAACTTCGCATGCTTTTTCCTTGGGGAACGCATTTTGGCTGTGGGGTACCCAGAGGCCACTGGCATGGGCTTCGATTGGCCGCCATATTCTCTGGATCCGAACACATGCGACTTCTTTTTGTGGTGCTATATTAAAGACAAGATGAACAGCAATGACCTCAAAACCATTTGCTGAACTGGAAACACACATTTGGGAGGTCATCGGCAGCATCAATGTTCCGACACTTCAGCAGGTCATGCAGAATTTCTCTTTTATTCGGCACCACTGAGCCGTGCTGCGGCTCGCGTTGGTGCTGTTTTAGGTTTCCATCCTCTGCTGGAGGCCACACTGTATCGTCGTGTGAGTATTTCGGTCGAGGACTCCAGAGGACCCACGAGTGCGGTGCGGGACACGCCAGGACCGCTGGCAGCACGCATGCACTGCCGGATGGAATGGCTGTGGTCGCGAGGGTACACAACCTAGTCGTCAACCAGATCCGACAAGCCTTAAGTTGTGTGGATTTTGATCCGAGTCGTGAAACCTCCACCATTGTTAAATATCGCGATTGTCCAGTGACTTGAGTTCGTGTTGCTGCTCGCAGTGTCGCTGAGACGTAGAGCAGCGAGTGAAGTGCTTGGGCATTTTATACGGATAACGATCCTGGCTTTCTGGCAAGGTCGTTCAGGCTATGCTGTTTTGGCAATGGGATAAAACATGTTGCCACCACATCTTATTACCCTCAGGGTTCCTTCGCCGAAAGAATTAACAGGAACTAGAAGGCAACGTAGATTATTTTCCACCATAAATCCCCCAAGACGTGGGATACCACCTTGACCTCGTTGGCGTTTAACTCTGTGCGGCATGAAGCATCCCAGGCCATCCCAGGCACTCGCACATTCCATGAATTCCCCTCTCTCCAATTTATTGGGGATAAACGATCTTTTCCTCCAACTATTCTGGAGATTCTTAGGGAGAAATGGAGGCGAGCTCGGGAAAATATTAGGAAGGCTCACAATCGTCGGGTCTGTCGCCATAATCGAAGCAAGAAACAGACCTCTAAGGATAATCGCTTAGGGAAACTTGCCCTGCGTTCTTTCAGTCCATATTCCATTGACTAAATTTTAAGCTCGGTCAGTCTATTGGTCAAGGACCCAGGAAAGGGGAAGCTCATAAGGGTTCATCTCAGACAGATCAAACATTCCAGCGGAGTGAGGGGTTCTTAGTCCCGGGGAAAGCTTGTTCAGGTTTGAGAGGGGGAGATTGAGCCTTTGAGTTAGTAGGCGTTCTGTCTGGCGCCACTGGCTCGGGTGTAGTATGGACTATCCCTCTTGCGGCCCCATTGCCTGCCAATATCTATGAGGAAGAGTTGGTATCTATGGCCTGTGTCTTTAGAAGATTTTTGCTTCACCGATATATACAGGGTGGTCCATTGATAGTGACAGGTCCAAATATCTCACGAAATAAGCATCAAAGGAAAAAACTACAAAGAACGAAACTCGTCAAGCTTGAAGGGGGAAGCCAGATGGCGCTACGGTTGGGCCACTAGATGGCGCTGCCATAGATCAAACTGATATCAACTGCGGTTTTTTAAACAGGAACCCCCATTTTTATTACATATTCGTGTAGTACGTAAAAAATATGAATGTTTTAGTTGGATCACTTTTTTCGCTTTGTGATAGTTGGCGCTGTAATAGTCACAAACGTATAAGTACGTGGTATCACGTAACAATACGCCAGTGCGGACGGTATTTGCTTCGTGCTACGTTACCCGTGTTAAAATGGACCGTTTACCAATTGCGGAAAAGTAGGATATCGTGTTGATGTATGGATATTGTGATTAAAATGCCCAACGGGCGTATGCTATGTATGCTACTCGGTATCCTGGACGACACCATCCAAGTGTCCGGACCGTTCGCCGGATAGTTACGTTATTTAAGGAAACAGGAAGTGTTCAGCCGCATGTGAAACGTCAACCACGACCTGCAACAAATGATGATGCCCAAGTAGGTATTTTAGGTGCTGTCGCGGCTAATCTGCATATCAGTAGCAGACAAACTGCACGAGAATCGGGAATCTCAAAAACGTCGGTGTTAAGAATGCTACATCAACATCGATAGCACCCGTACCATATTTCTATGCACCAGAAATTGCATGGCGACGACTTTGAGCGTCGTGTACCGTTCTGCCACTAGACAGAAGAGAAATTACGGGACGGTTACAGATTTTTTGCACGTGTTCTATTTAGCGACGAAGCGTTATTCACTAACAGCGGCAACGTAAACCGGCATAATATGCACTACTGGGCAACGGAAAATCCACGATGGCTGCGACAAGTGGAACATCAGCGATCTTGGCGGGCTAATGTATGGTGCGTCATAATGGGAGGAAGGATAATTGGCCCCCATTTTACCGATGGCAATCTAAATGGTGTGCTGTATGCTGATTTCCTACGTAATGTTATATCGATTTTACAAGATGTTTCATTGTATGACAGAATGGCGATGTACTTACGACGTGGTGGATGTCTGGCACATAGCTCGCGTGCGGTTGAAGCGGTATTGAATGGCATATTTCATGACAGGTGGATTGGTCGTCGAAGCACCATACCATGGCCCGCACGTTCACCGGATCTGACGTCCCCGGATTTCTTTCTGTGGGGAAAGTCGAAGGATATTTGCTATCGTGATCCACCGACAACGCCTGACAACATGCATCAGGCATTGTCAATGTATATGCGAAAATTACGGAAGGCGAACTACTCGCTGTTGAGAGGAATGTCGTTACACGTATTACCAAATGCATTGAGGTTGAGGGACATCATTTTGAGTATTTATTGAATTGATGTGGTATTTGCAGGTAATCACGCTGTAATAGCATGGGCTCTCAGAAGTTGTAAGTTCTCAAAGGTACATGCACCACATTTGAACAACCAAAATAAAATGTTCAAACGTACCTACGTTCTGTATTTTAATTTAAAAAATCTACCTGTTACCAACTGTTCGCCTAAAACTGTGAGCCATATGTTTGTGACTATTACGGCGCCATCTATCACAAAGCGAAAAAAGTGGTCCAACTAAAACATTCATGTTTCTTTACGTACTACACGAATATTTAATAAAAAATGAGGGTTCCTATTTTTAAAAGAACCGCAGTTGATATCCGTTTGATCTATGGCAGAGCCATCTAGCGGGCCAACTATAGCGCCATCTGGTTCCCCCTTCAAGATAGACAAGTTTCGTTCTTTGTAGTTTTTTCGTTTGACGCTTATTCCGTGAGATATTTGGCCCGGTTACGATCAATGGACCACCATATATATGGGGTTCGCTAGGCCGAGAGGGACGCACCAAGTTTGGGGATCGGCGGTAGCGTCACGACAGAGGTGGTCACGAAGGCCGAGCGGCCGAAGCAGAGCGAAGGCGGCGGAGCACTTCACCTGGGTCCGCGTCAACACCAAGCAGCAGCCCGACATTCCGTCGGTTGGTCGGCTACATTCGTTTCGGACGACCGCTACTTGCCTCGCTGCCCTCTTCTACCTGGGTTTAATTGGCACCACTCATTAGCCGCTGCAACGCGCCATGGATCCATGGAACTGCTTGCTGATGAAGAAGAGTAACATTCTGAAATCCTCGTGGTGATTTGTTTCTTTGTCTACCTGCCCTCCTTATTGTATTTTGGTTTGTACCCGGCCCTCAGGGTTTTACTTGGTCGGCTCTTTGGTCGTAAACATAGGCAGTAGTGTTGTTCTAAGACACTAGTTGGCGTTTAAAAATTTGTCCCATTATTATTATATTGCCTTTCCTTTCTGGTAGGTACCCGATCGTTAATGTTCTAATTAATCAGTTCTTGGTTGTAAATGCAGCCAGAAACATTACACTACGGCACAGGTTGCCGTTAAACAAATGAAGGACCTTGTTGTTAGATTTAGCTGTTAACCGGTTCAGTTCTTTGATTGTAATGGCATTTCTCACTCATTAGTTATAATCTGAACTGTTGTACTAAGTCGTTCATTTCCGTGGTTGAAAGACCGTGTCATTATTGGTGTATCTGAGCTGGATCTTATGGTTCCGTCAAGTGAGTTCCATTGTAATAAGTGTTCACAAGTGATGTCTTAAGACGTTCCTTCAGAGCGGTCTTAATAACTGACAATCACTTTAATCTTGAAAATATTAACAGCCAACTGTCACCAGGGCTATAGTCAATTGTCAGAAGGGACAGGTTAGGATCCAGTCGCACCTTGAAGTTAAGAGGTTGGTTGCTTTGAAGTAAGCCTTATCATTGTCATATTGTTTGCTAATCTGTTTAACCCTTAAGCACAGTTGCGCATCTTAACCCCGAACCTTTCGACATACAGCTTTCAAAATAAAGTTAAGTCATTTGTTTTGAGTATCGAATCACTCCTGTTATCGATGGTGCTTATATAGTTTTCATGTGTTGCGAAAGGCCATTTAATAAGACAGACTGCGTCCAACGTGGTAGTAAACACCGCTGCTTCACCCGATAACGGGCGGGCTGTAGGTCCGACCGTCTTGTTCAAAATGTGTGTGACATCTTATGCTACGATCATCAGTGGCTCTGAGCACTATGGGACTTAACTTCTGAGGTCATCAGTCCCCTAGAACTTAGAACTACTTTAACCTAACTAACCTAAGGACATCACACACTGAAACATCCCCTTAGAAAAATTATACATGACTGTATTTAAGCTGACACACAATACTTTTTAGCGCAACGCAATCTGAATTTCAATAGTCCCTACAAAAGAATGGCCCTGACTAACATTAACCTATACGTTTCACAAATCACTTACCTCACAAAAATCTTCGTTACTCGAACTACTGCAATTCAGCGAGCGCCACTACTGCCAGCTAAATAAAAGATCCAAACTACTGAAGGCACTAACTACTGATAGGCATAGTTAGCAAATGAAAGATTTTGATAGAGAACAAACAATGTATTTACCTTAATAGTGTTGAAAAGTCATAATATACATAGCAGTTCATGACATCCAGTCTTACAAGTTTCCAAACTCCGCCATTTCTCTCGCCACATCCACCACCGCTGGCGGCTCACCTCCAACTGTGCAACGCTACGCGTTGTTAGCATCCAGCTGCCGCTGCCCAACACTGCAATGGCAGACAACAATGCAAACCAGCCACAGACTGCACACAGCACAGCCAGTGATTTTCATACAGAGCGCTACGTGGCGTTACCAATAAGAAAACCTAAACAGCCTACTTACAACACATCCATGTCCGAGGCACCATTCGAACCTGCGACCGTAGCGTTAGCGCGGTTCCAGACTGAAGCACCTAGAACCGCTCGGCCACCCCGGCCTGCAAAGTCATCCGTCCCTAAACTTACACAGTACTTAATCTAAATTATCCTAAAGACAAACACAAACACCCATGCCCGACTGAGGACTCGAACCTCCGCCGGGACCAGCAGCATAGTCCATGACTTCAGGCCGTCTTGTAATAATTGTCATGTTGTTTCCTGTTTTGCAACACAGCAATTCAGATTTCTTCTGCGAAGACTAAAAGCTTATTCAACTTTAGGCTTAAGGTAAAAGAATTTTTTAATTTGTTCATTTTCTTAAAGAAAATTATATGCTTAAATGCTTCGATTATTTGTAAAACACAGTTTATATATTGTTAAATAAACATGTTTTGTAAAAATAAAGTTATATTGTCGGGTCCTCCCTTCCACGTTTTCCTTAATTCCAGTAAGTATCACGTATCACAGGTGCTTCCTATTGGTCTGAACCATTGCAACAACATGTCGTTTGGATGACTTGTATTAGGACTTCTGGCGTTGTGACTGAGGGTGGCAGAGCATGGTATTTGGTTGGTTTGGAAAAAAACGGGAAAGTGACGATAAGCAGAAGGCAGTGAAGATGTCGTGGAAAGGATAGGGTTGGTGACAGAAGTTATTGTAGATGCGGATGTGGTGGATTGCGGGAAAATCTCCATGTAGTGGTGATTGAGTGGACGTCTTTTACAGATGACATACATGGTAGGACTGTCCATAGTGGGACTGCCAGTGACAAAGTGTCCTCGTTGTGACTGGATTACAGCACCGTCTCAAGGGTGATAGGCTGGTAACGACAACAATGCAGTAATGGCACCAGATTCAGAGATTGTGGAGGAGGTGGTGAGATGACAGTCACGAGGCAGTGAGACGACCGCGAAGTCAAACAATGATGATCCATAAAGCGAGGCAAGGCTGCAGGTAGCAGACAGTAATAAAACACAGGGGTGTTCTCGGTAGAAGATGATCAGCGCGTAACCCGAGAAATTCTTGACGACAATAGACACTGTGTATAGCACACACAGTAGGTATTACTTGTGAAGTAGAGTAGAGGGCTGCCTCTTGGTTATGCACTGCAGGAGAGGCTAGTGAATTGCTACTATGGAGCTACCAGTAAGGAATAATAGTATGTTAATGGGCGAATGAGCGCGATGCAGTAATGGCACCAGATTCCCACTCAAACTTTTGCTTTTAGGCAATTGTGCGAGCACAGTCCAAGGTCGTATTCTGCCCAGCTGCCCTAGTACAGTCAAAGATCATATGACGTTAGGGGATTACCCAGTTGCCACAGTTTTGGAGCCAGAATGTTTCATCGTTTTTCAACAACTTTCGACACGCTTAATGATTAAACAATTCAAGCACTACCCCACCACCATCGACAACCCTTGCCACACTTGCTGTTCACCCATCAGTACAAATATGAAGCCCATCTAGACCAAATTACTAGTTCATTTCAGAATGTTTCTTTTCATCAGTACATATGTATTCATGTTAATAGCATGTGGGCTGAAACGTGTAAATGTAGGTACAGCACCAAATAGTAAATGAAACCTTTATGGAAATCGAGATGGGGTGGAACCATGTATGTAACAAGCTGTAGTGCATTGAGCGTCTGACGATAGAGTACGGCAAATCTCATACCCCTCCACACATCATCATCTTTAGCAACAGGGCATCCATTATCCACATCTACTGAGATCCAACACCAAAGCTAACGGTGCCTTTATGTCCAACATTCAAGAGTGAACTTACATATTTACACCAGGTACAGGCTGTGTACGTTCCTAGAATACTACACCAGCACATTGCTTCCTCCTACGTATGCCTCGCTAAAAGATCATCAAAATAAATTTAGAGAAATCCAAGGCCTTGCGGAGCCTTACCAGCAATTGTTCTTCCAAGCGACCGTAGCAGGGAAAGCGGGAAGTGATACTGTTAGACAAAGTGCCTTCGGCCACACACTGTAAGGTCGCTTGTGGTGTATAGAAGTAAATACAGATGTATATAAACGTCCGCTAAGTCAATTTTTAGAAAAGAATTGATTCCCTACTAATGTAGCCAACAGTTCTTGTGGACATGGAGTGGGATAGACATCTAAGACTGGGCGTTAAAAACTGCCTTAAAATCAGCGAGAAAACGTAGATAACCATTTGGTTTCTTGATAACTGAGGTCGTCTGTCCGACTAGCGGAACTGAGCGGTAAGACCCTGAGGCCTTAGAAATATTTAAGCTCCGTATTAACTACGTCACCCGTGGCGGATGGTATCTGGTGGATGCGACAAAAACGGGACTGCAGTCCTTTTAAAGATAGGTGCACAACAAAATCCTTAGCACACCCCAGTGAGGGGCAAAACACTATTAAACTCTTCATATAACTTATTTGAGTCACTGGCTGATATACAAGTTGACTATAGATTCACATATTCGTCTATGCATACAAAGAAAATATATCAAGTTGTTATGTTATTAGCCAATGCCGAAGAAACTGCTACAAATATTATCTGGAGATCTACATTGTTATACTTAGCTGTTAATGACAGCTCGTTTTTTAACGAAATATGTAGATGGCTGTAGTTCATTACTCGCCGCTGTGTCTTGTGCAGTGGCGTGATAGCCTCCAAGTCGACCTAATAGTTCGTGTTGTTCAAGGCTCAGATGATGATCAACATGACCGGAGTTCCGCTGGCTGTCACTGATACTGGTGTAACAGCACTGGCATGGTCACCAAATCACGATCGAGCCGCTTTACGGCCGATACAAGCACTACATACATACTCTATCCTCTGGTAGTCGCTATATGTTGCGTCACAATACGGCCATCGACATCTAGCGTCATAGCGTGGTGGCAGTCTCGGCTACTGTGTTGGTTAACAGCAGTGATGTAAAGGGGCGGCATCCATCCGCTGGCTCATAGGTTGGACGAGATCGATGTGGTGGCAGTCTCGGCTTACTGTGTTGGCTAACAGCAATTATGTAAAGGGGCGGCATCCATCCACTGGCTCATAGGTTCGACGAGATCGATGTCGTACACTACACTCTCTTTCCCGAGCGTCTACCGACGGTGGAGCACACTTTTTCCCCACTAAGGCAAATGATACTTTTCTAGACTTGCACGAAAAGCTGCAAGCTCTTTTTTAAGGGACCAAGACATGATAATCGCATGGAGGAATATATGGACTTCAGGGTAGATGTCCAAGTGTTACCTACATGAGTAGACGCAACTTCTGCGTTACGACATTTGCGATATGTGGACGTGGGTTATCATAAAGCAGCTGCACCACTTGCCACACGATTCCACACTGTCATTTTCTGAACACGTGCTGCTCCACACACATTCTTCGTTCTCCGATGGTGTCTATCCTTCGGCAGCCAAGAAAAGAATAACAGCACATTGGTCCCATTTGGACGCATTTGGTAATAACATCCACATACTTCACGTTTCCGTATTTACCGCAAGTCCATCGGAAAGATACGAATGCCACACTAGTTTCTTGCCTAAATGTCAGTGCTCATACACCCGCATCGGGCAGGTGCTACGTTGCAGTGCACTCGAAGTGAAACTTTTTGAACGCCGCTTGCAGCAAGGCACTTTGACATTCGGGATCCAAAATGTTACTTGCAATGGAGAAGGAAGAGACGCAGACGGATGTCCAGGGTTTAATTTGCATTCTGAAACCAGAAAACGCCGCGGGCGGAGGCACTGCTGGCTGCGTTGGCTTTTGTTTGATAAATAGCTCTAGCAGTTCATTTTGCTGCCGCTTTTGTTGTTCTTGTAAGTTTACCTGCTGCTTTCACAAGTCTACAAACTGTTGATCCAACCTTTCGATGTTTCTATTACACAGTGAGTGAGGTCCTCATTGCCAATGTAGCAGCGCACTACAACACAAAAGGAAAACCTGGGATTCACGAGCGTGAGCAAGAGATTTGCGATCACTGTGAGTTTAAATACCGGCCTTGCAGGTGAACTGTATCTGGCAGTGACTAAAACAAGGTATGGAGAACCAATAAGAGAAACCAAAGCCGTTGTATGCCAAACACAGATATCCATTAGTAAAGAGAGCCTCATACAAAGTGTCTTTTAGTGCTTTTTTGCTTTATTGTTATTTCGATTCCCCACGAAGGGGCAGACTGTAAGCGAATAAAATCGTCCTTCAGCCAAAGAATACACAAGCTGAAAAGATGATTAAAAAGAAAACATAACACAATAAATGATAATTTGACAACGAAGCCCTTAACGAAGGCGCTGTTGTATAAAAGAATATCGGACGTCTTGGCGCGTCAAAATTGTTCAAATGGTTCTGAGCACTATGGGACTTAACATCTGAGGTCATCAGTCCCCTAGAACGTAGAACTACTTAAACCTAACTAAACTAAGGATATCACACACATCCATGCCCGAGGCAGGATTCGAACCTGCGACCGTAACAGTCGCGCGGTTCCAGACTGAAGCGCCTAGAACCGCTCGGCCACATCGGCCGGCCTTGGCGCGTCACTCCAGGACAATAAAAAAAAAAAAAAAAAAAAAAAAAAAAAAAAAAAAAAGGGTCAAATGGCTCTGAGCACTATGGGACTTAACATCTATGGTCATCAGTCCCCTAAAAATTAGAACTACTTAAACCTAACTAACCTAAGGACATCACACAACACCCAGTCATCGCGAGGCAGCGAAAATCCCTGACCCCGCTGGGAATAGAACCTGGGAACCCGGGCGTGGGAAGCGAGAACGAACGCTACCGTACGACCACGAGCTGCGGACTCAGGACAAAAGCTCGAGCTTTAGATTATCACTTATCGGCTTGTCAACTGCCACTGACTGTCTAAAGTGCTGCTGTGTTGGTTTTACATAATCCACGGACTGCTTGTGATTGGTCGGTAATTACGCAATGCTGTCGAAAGTAGTGTCACATCTGTGGTGATCACTCCAACGCTTCCGTAGTAGCATAAACATTGCGAAGAAGTTCCCTACCCCTTCTCTGCATCGATAATTCGCTTCCAGGCCCCACTTATTATTTCTTCTGTCACGGTTGAAGCTCTTCTCGAACATTCTCATTTCAACCGCCTCTTTGATTACAGGATCCCAGTATGTTGCCGCCGCAGAAAGGACGGAACAGAATTGGTAGCTCATCTCGTTAATGGTCAACGTTTTCGCGTTTCATTTTCTTCGAAAATACTGACTTCAAATCACGTGAATCATAGCCGATCTTTCGGAACACATACTTCAAAATACCAGTTTCGGAATCCAAGTGGCCCCCGTCTGAAACCGGCCTTGCTTTGTGTACCAATGAATTTTAAAGTACTCTCTTCTGGACTGGAGGATGAAAATTCTGGCCACTAAGATATAAATCAGTGTGCGTCGGCTTGTGGCACATTCAGTGGTGGAGACGCCCATCTCGCTTTCGTTGCACCAAAACATCTAAAAATGGCAGCTTCCCACCTTTCTCTGGCTCGACAGTAAAATCGATATTTGGGTGCATGCTGTTCAAATGAAGGAAGTGATATTCGTATACGCTACTACAGGAGCTGTGAGGCCCACAGCGCAGAGGTTGGCATCATCTACGCATTAGGTAATTACCGCCAATCATAAGCAGTTTATGAGTTAAATAAGGCCACCACAGCAGCTGTTTAGACAGTCAGTTACTCCTCACGAAATCGATGGAGATAATCGTGAAAGCTAGAGGCATTACCCTGCACTGACGCGGCAAGAAGGCAAGATACCTCACAAGGAAATACATTTTTGGGCAATATTTAAGATTTTTTACACAACAATGGATGACAATGAATGAAGGTTGTTTGAAAATCATACTCATGAACAACGCTGTTGATTTTTAAAATTTTATAGTCGATTTAACTTAAAGTATGATTATTGATGATAATGTTAATGCTGCTATGGTGTAATTGTGATGCATGAAAATGATCTTGCGACGATGGAGATGGAATGATAAATATGACTGTGAGGCCGTGCTGAACCGCAACTAGTGCGTACAAGTCAGCAAGCTGGAGGAGAGTGGAGAGAAAAAATGGAAGGATGATGTGAGGTGGAGCGTTGTGACAGGGTTGGGAGGAGAGCTGTATCTCAGGGCGGGGACCGGGAGATATTTGAAATTCTGGCATGAGAGGGTGAATGAGGTAATAAGGTGAATACAGGCTGAATTACATGTGTAGAGGCGCAGAGGATACCTGGAGGAGGAGACTAGTTAACGTAGCGTCGACAACGAGGTCATTAGAGACAAAGCGCAAGCTCGGGTGAGGGAAGGATGGGGAAGGAAATCGGCTGTGCCCTTTCAAAGGAACCATCCCGGCATTTGCCTGAAGCGATTTAGGGAAATCACGCAAAACCTAAATCAGGGTGGCCGGAGACGGGATTGAACCGTCGTCCTCCCGAATGCGAGTCCAGTGTGCTAACCACTGCACCACCTGGATTTGTGATTAATGGGTGGTATATTTGGTACCAAGATGGGGTTTTGCAATTAATGTATTGGATCCGGAGGTGTCCTACGAACAGAGGGAGATGCGGGAAGTTGATATGGTGTTGGATACGAGACGGAGAAGGTAAGCGGATGCTGAAGAAGAGATTGAGTAGGATTTCGGGGGAGTTTAGGGAAGGCGAGATACAGGCAGTGTCGGCTTAGGTAAGGGTGGAACAGATAATGGTATGTTAGTGCGCCGTGAAGACGGCCCTGTATCCTGGTCTCTGGCACAGACTGTTGCTAATGTAGCCGTTTCGTGCGCCTTCTTGCAACACGGGCATCTACACCTGCATCTAGCACCTACATCTACATCTACAGACACACTACACAAGTCAGTACTACTCATTTCCTTTTCTGTTCTCCTCACAAGCAGACCGAGAGATTAAAGCGACTGCCTATGATTCCGTAAGAACCCCAGTTTCTCTTATCTTGTGGTCTCAACGCGAAAACTACGTTGGCGGCAATAGAATTGTTCTGCAGTGAGCTGCAAACGCCGATTCTCTAAATTTTCTCAATAGTGTTCCTTCGGCTTCTCTGCAGCGATGCCCATTAGATTTCCCGAATATTTGGATGTTGTTGGAACTTTCCATAACAAATCTAGCAACTCGCCTCTGAATCGCTTTGATGTCTTCCTTTACTCCCTTACTCAAGAATGGGCCCCCTCGTTTCTATGTGTTGGTCTCGTTTACAGATAAACCACACTTCCCTCAAATTCTCCCTATAAATCAATGTAGACAAGTTGCCTTCCCTGCTACAATGCTTCATATCTTTATCCCGTTTAATATCGCTTTGCAACTTACATCTAGATACTGAACCGACGTGGCTGCGTCAAGCGGTACACTAGCACATCAGCTCCAGATTGCTGCAGCTCGCTGACGCTATTGGTACAGCGTGAAAGCGATATAGTACCAGAACTGTGCGGGTGAGATAACTGCTCTGCATAGGCTTTAACAGCTGACGATCGACTAGAGTCCCTTTGATTTCCCATGAATATTAGTCACTGACTTTATTAAATTACTCCAGACCTTCATAAAACACGGGGTGTTCAAAAAGTATCTCTGCAGTGCCGTATAATTGTCAGCCGCGCGTGTCGCGTCATTGTTCGTCTGCCTGGGTTGCTTCCCTTCAAGTGGACTCTCCCAGCATTCCACTGTTTCGTTTATCTCAGCCAGCGTCAGTAGTATTGTTGGTGTGTGTCCTTACGAGTTGACCTGAACGTTTAAGTTTAGTTTCTTTGTTCGTTTGTTTCGTTTTTGTCACTTAAATTGGTAACCATTGAAGAACGTGTGTTTTTAGTCGAACAAGGGTTCAAAGGTGGCGGTAAATACACAGTTTCATTTCATCAAACATTTAATTCAGTTTTCCCGGAGACAACACTCCCACATCGCGATAATATGCGCGATTTGATTAACAAACTTGGAAGTACGGGATCAATGACAGATGCACCGATAAGTGGTCGTCCTAGCTTTTTGTCTGAGAATAAATGACTCGATATTTTCGACAAAATGTCCACGAGTCCCAACAAGTCAGTAAGAAACCTCGCCCAGGAAATCGATGTTAGTGTCGGGACGGCCCATACAGCTGTAAGGAGAAAATTAAAACTTTTCCCATATAAAGTGACAGTCGTGCAAGAACTGAAAAATACTGATCATGGCAAAAGACTGCTTTATTGTCAATGGTTCAAAAATTTCGTTGAACAAAATGGTAGGTATATTCTTACTGAAACGTTTTTCACTGGTAAGGCGTGGTTTCATTTACTCGAGCACATGAACTCGCAAAATTCTCGTATGTGAAGTACTACAAATCCATTGTGTATTCATGAGGAACCACTTCATTCAGTGAAAATAAGAGTTTGGATTGCAATTTCTAAACGCCGGATTCCGGGTCCCGTAGTTTTCAACGAAACAATAAACGCACCACGATACTGCCGTGATATTCTGGTCCCATCCATAGGAGAACTTGTGTTAAGTGAAATACTGAACGGTTATTTTCGACAAGATGATGCAACCGCGCATACAGCTCACGTTTCAATGTCACTGCCTGCTGATGTTTTTGGTGATCGCATAATTTCACAGGGACTTTGGCCTCTACGATCGCCTGACCTAACACCACCTGACTTTTTCTTCTGGGGTGCAGCGAAAGCAACTGTCCATAAAAACCATCTAAAATCCATCGATGAATTGAAAACTGCAATATCCACTTTCACTGCTTTTGTTACAGCAGTTTGGAAACATGATTAGACGAAATGAATTGTGTATTCAACAACAGGGAGTACGCCGGCCGATGTGGCCGAGCGGTTCTAGGCGCTACACTCTGGAAGTGCGCGACCAGTACGGTTGCAGCTTCGAATCCTGCCTCGGGCATGGATGTGTGTGAAGTCCTTAGTTAGGTTTAAGAAGTTCTAAGTTCTAGGGGACTGATGACCTCAGAAGTGCTCAGAGCCATTTGAACCGGGGGTACACTTTCAACATTAAATGTGAAAATTTGTAAGTAAAAATAAATATTCAATAAATTAATTACTTGCTTTTCACTGAGTTTAATTTCGGTATATTCACTGCGGCATACGGCACGCGAGGCTAACAATCATACGGCACTGCGATGAGACTTCTTGAACAACCCGTATATGGCACTATTCTCTTCACATCCTTTATCTTCGTGGCAAGAGTAAAAATCAAGAATGGTCAACCACCACACGCCCTTGAGACCACATTCACTGCTATTCCAGATGCTCTCAGATATTCGTAGTGAATGTGCTCCACCACCACGTCCTCCCCCAATACGATGTGGTTGTTTTCGTCCCACTGTCAGGCAAGATACAACTATAGCATTCTGAATCTTATCGCATAATGCTTCGCCGCCAGCATAAAGCATTTCCATGCGTCCACGTGAGCCGTACGAATGACGACGATGTGGAGGTGGAGCGTCGGCGCGGGCTGCCCACGGTGTGATTCACGCTTCCGCGTCGAAGCTGGCGTTTGTTTGTAAACAGCGCGAAGGCTGCGCCGCCAGTAAGCAGGGCGAGACAAAGGTGTGAGCCCGCCGCCACCTGGAGATAGAGTCGGCACCATTCAGGCGCTGCCGCCGTCCCTGCTGCGGCGCTGCCTCCGTCACGTGACCACAGCAGTTCCGTGCCAGCTCACACACAGCTCTGCATGTCGCCTAAAACTGGGAATTTTATACTTCTGGGACCGCATTAATGATTCGATATTGAAAACTATTGTGTACTGTAAGTCTGCAGGCTTTCGTGGCCGTTGTCAAGTTAAAATTTTCTGGGTTATTAGGCCGCATCATGTTTCTTCTAAAATGATCGAAGTTTCGACGCTTCTGCTTGGATCTTCCTCAGGATCTTCTGGTGTTCTAGCAGTAGTGCAAACCAGAAGATCCTGAGGAAGATCCCAGCAGAGGGGTCGAAACGTCGATCATTTTAGAAGAAACATGACGCGGGCTAATAACGCAGAACATTTTAACTATTGTGTAGTGGTTACTTGATATGATCATTCTGTGCACCAGGCGATACATAATGTTTTATTAGAGTTTTTTTTAAAAAAACTAAGATCGCTAGTCGCAGCCAATATGATTTAATACCAAGAAGCGGCAAAACGTGATACGTACACTGCTTGTGCCTCCCACGCATGCTCAAAGCTGTACATACTTTATGATGGACCTCCTTATATTTAATTGTAATGCCTCGGCTTTTTTAAGCATATTGTGCAGTCTTCATGCGACAGACGGTTGTAGGCTAAGTATTGCACGATGTAAGTGTCTCTGTCCAGTTTTTTGGATCTGAGGATACATATTTTACTTCCTGTGAGTCAGATAAGTACTGTGTATGTTTCTTTAAATAGCTTAATAGTGTACATTATAAGAAGAGATTTGATATGGATACCACAAGGCAGGGCATTCATTAGCACTGCATCTAGCTACGCTTGGTCTACGGCATAATGTTCTTGTAACACCTCCATATGATTATGAGCCTGCAGCGACTCGAAAACATGTTTATTTTGAAAAAATCGTGTCAAAAACTAAATCAAATGGCACAAATGGCTCTGAGCACTATGGGACTTAACATCTGAGGGCATCAGTCCCCTAGAATTTAGAACTACTTAAACCTAGCTAACCTAAGGACATCACACACATCCATGCCCGAGGCAGGATTCGAACCTGCGACAGTAGCGGTAGCGACCTCCAAGGACAGCGCAGACGATGGAGGCTACAGAAAAATGGCGTTCAACAGGGAAGTGTGTTGGCTCCATTTCTGTTCAATATGTATGCTAATGAACATCTCAAAGTCCCCAACTGCAGAAATTTCTTGTATGATGATTATCTCGCTCTGGAAACCCAAAGCACAGACTTCGATTCAGTAGAAATCACGTTAAAGATTGCTCTTGAAGATCTGTCAAAATAGTACGGGGTAAACAAGCTAAAACCAAACCCATCAAAGACACAAGTGTGTGCTTTCCATCTGAGAAATACTGAAACCACCGCGAGTTAAAGACAGAATGGTCATGATTTGGACAGGAACGCCGGCCGCGGTGGTCTCGCGGTTCTAGGCGCTCCGTCCGGAACCACGCGACTGCTAAGGTCGTAGGTTCGAATCCTGCCTCAGGCTTAATCCTTAGGTTAGTTAGGTTTAAGTAGTTCTAAGTTCCAGGGGACTGGTGACCTAAGATGTTAACTCCTATAGTGCTCGGAGCCATTTTTTTGGACAGGAATATTGGGACAGTCGAAAATATCTAGGAATAACACTCGACAGATCTCTACCGTTCAAAAAACACTGCATGAATTTCAAATCAGAAATCTCCACTAAGAACAACATACAGAGAAAACTAGCTAGATCACAGTGAGGCAGCCAAGCTAATACCATTCGAACTTCTACAATGGCATTTGCTATTCCTCTGAAGAGTACGCCTGTCATGTTTGGTATAAGTCAACACATGCCAGACAAGTGGATATTGCCCTAAACGACACATGCAGAATTACATAGGCTGCCTGAAGCCAACTCCAGTCGACTGGCTGCACCACCTTGTAGGAACTGCACCACCTCCTGTTCTAAGATAAACAGCAGCAAACAGGCAAAGACAAAGTGGAGCATGGATGGGCAGCAACCCTACCCGGAACAACTAAGCTGAAGGAAAAGTTTCCTCAGAGCATCGGAGAAACTAATAACCACCGATGAGGCCAGGCTGCAACTATGGTGGACTGAGACATACCACCCTCCTGATTTGGAAAAGATTTTAGAATCTTTACTCCCTAGTCATGACGAGAATTGGCCACTTTGAAGCCCTTGCATAGGCTGAGGTCAGGATTGGGCAGATCACGGGCTTATCTGGCAAAATGGGGATACACTGAAGAAAACTAAAGCGGATGTGGCTTTGGGGAAGAACAGACTGTTCAACATACGTTTCAGTGTCGACTGTTCCAGCCACATGCACAGAAGATGATCATCACCAGGCGACGGAAAATGCTCTGGAAGTGGCCAAATTCTGGTCAAAGACTAGATAAAATAATGTATGTTTTATGTATGGTTCCGACACGAAAATAATAATAACATTCCATCACACACTGTGCAGAGATTTGCAATTTAATCCAGGACATTAGCGCCAACTGTGATGATTAGGATCTTTACGACACCACCCCTCCCCCTTCATCTCACCCCCCCCCACCCCCATTTTCCAGAAAGGCAAAGGGAAAACTGTCGACAGTGCATGACATACGCAATTGATTACCCATCCAAGTATTCTCGTTGTTTAGTTTCGTTGATATGACGGGAACCGGAGTATTCAACGAGGCTGCTTACCTCTAATGAAGCTAACGTTGATTGAACGCTAAACTATTATCAGCCTTCGTTTCTTTCTTCGTAGTTGCGTTGGAACCATTCTGCGAAACGAACTTTGCTCCACTTCAGTTGTAATAACTGTCATTTGTCTTTTACTCTGGAAGACGAACGTCCCCTTTAGTTTGTCGTCAAAGTATCTCTGGTGGATTTATATTGCCGCGTCTGGAGTCATTAATTTCCGCTTAAGGTAATGAATATTTTCTTCATCTACGAGGAAGACTTCACCCGACGCCAGAAGTGACTTGCAGCAAGTAATACAGCGGTTTCAGCTCTTCCAGTGAATGCCGTTTTTCATGTCCTGCTGAGACGTATCAAGTTGCCACAATACCTTACCAACTTTCTCTTCCTACAAAAGAACTGGCTGCAGGTTTTCACTGCTTGTATCAGTCCGTACAACGGAACGGCTGTGAAATGGGCAACTGAGGCATGGCCGGCGTAGGCCTATTCTTCTAAAGACGCATTTTTCACTTTCACCATTTTATACCATTCGTAATGAGATCGTGTTGTGATTACGTCAGTTCACTGAACTAAAACCTCAGCCTCTGTGGAGTCCAGCGTAATCCTGTAACCTTTTTCACTATCGTTCTGAATGATGCACTTCGCACACTACATACGTTTTACATACGTAATGACCGTCAGCTCCAGTCTCATTCTCAAGTAAAAGTCACTTCCTACGTGGGCCTACTTTGTCTTCGAAGATTAGTGGAGTTCTTTGTGCTTTCAATTAGAAAATAGTTGTGGGTTAGTGAAGAATTCATTGCCAGCCAGCCAGCCAGAGCGCAGGGTAACCGGTTTCATAAATTCTGATGTTCTGAAAAAGTCGCTGGTATCAAACTCGTTAATAGGGTATTTCTCTTTACTGTTTCCTAAATTATATATTTATTAACAAATAAATATTTTAACTATCTATTACCGAATCACAATATTTTTATTAAAAATATTATATTTCTAATGAAAATGCGACTGTTTCCAACTAATTGAAATGGGGCACAAAAATTCGAAACAACAAATAGAAAAATCATATACTTCTTTGTTTCTGGAGATCGAACTGTATTACATGCATTCACTCGTCTATATCAAATTTCAGTTTGTTATCATATGACGAGTAATTAAATCCAAAAAGATATTATTCTTCGTAATAAATTATTATCAGCATTTATTAACTAACATTTCCATCAATATGAGATTTAAAAAGTTAAAAAAATATGCTTCTAGCAATACTCGAACCAGCAAGTGTGTGATTAAACGGAAAAAAAGATTATTCAACTACAGATTTATTCCTTTTCTTTACATTGAACTTACAGATAGCGTAACAACACAGTAGATCCGTTCAGCAACTGCACAACGTATACCCACATGTAATTCACGTAATTGTCTTATTTAGGACGTTGCCTTATCTCTCCTTGTAGCTTTTCGTTCGTCTTCACTTACGGTGTTGCGATGATAAATAATACCAGAAGCCTTTGCTTTCGTTTTCCTGTGTTACGACGTAACCGGTTCTACCAGTTCTGTGAGCTTTTATTCAGTTCACAGTGTTCCATTATATATATATATATATATATATATATATATATATATATATATATATATATATATAGAGAGAGAGAGAGAGAGAGAGAGAGAGAGAGAGAGAGAACTGGGATGAGGTGTTTAGTGTCTGGAGCTAAGTAGTGTGCTGGCGTGATGGTATTGGGCGTAGTTCTGTTTATTGTTCCTCATATTTTCCGAACGTTGTCCCATATTCCTTCGACGTTCTTGCAGACGAATGTGTTCTCTTTAATGCTGTACGATCGAATCTAGTGCATTTGGGGATGTCTACAAGGTGTGCGTTACTTGGTTGATTGATATGGGGGAGGGGACCAAACAGCGTGTATGAAATCGGTCGTGTCCTTTCAGAGGAACCACCCCGGCATTTGCCTGAAGCGATTTAGGGAAATGACGGAAAATCTAAATCAGAATGGCCGCACGCGAGTTTGAACCGTCGTCTCCCCAGAAGCGAGTCCTGCGCCCCCTCGCTCGGTCTGCAAGGTGTATTCCATTCAGCTTTCAATTAGATTAGATTTTTCTGTTTACAGCGCCACACCACAAACCTCAAATCTCAGTTGTTTGTATTCTCTCATATTGTCTGCCAGTCGCAGTTTCTATATCTATTTTCGACATTGTGTAGCTCTTTCCTTTCCATTAATTTACCATAAACGTCTCTTATCTTCAGTATATTCTTTTATTGTTCTTGTACATGAACGTAGCTGTGGGTTTATTCGATAAAAATTGTATCAGGTGTGTAAATCCGTTTCAGATATTTCGTGCGTCTATTGTTGGATACTGGCAGGTGTAAGCTGTTTCGTTTGTTAGATGGGTTGTGAGGTTGCTGGGTTGTCGTTTCCATATCTTACAGGCGTTGGTTGTGAGTGATGTCGACAAATCCTATGAAAGTGTATCGATAGTTCTTCAATCTTGCTTCTATTATCAACTGTGATGTCAGACCTGTCTCTCATGTGCCTCTACCTTTCCTAAAGGTACCTGATTGTCACAGCCAATTCTAAGATCATTCTCGCTCTTGTCACCTTTCGGAATCTTCGAAATTGTGTAGATGATGTTTTTCTTCCAAAAGTCTCATGGTATATCGCCAGTCTCGTACATTCTACACACCAACTTGAACACTTCTTGTGTTATCACTTCACCAAATGATATTAGCAATTCTGATGGAATCCCTTCTGCCATATTTGATCTTAAGTCCACCAGAGCTAATTCTAATATTGGATCCCCTATTCCTTCCCTAACGACTACCGGTTTTTCTTCCATCACGTCTTCAATTAAATCCTACCTCTTATACAGGCATTCAAATTCCTCTTTCCATGCATCCGCTCTCTCTTCCGCATTTAACGGTGGAATTCCCATTGCACTCTTAAGCTTATGGCCTTTGCTTTTAATTTCACCGAATTGTTTTGACTTTCCTACATTCTGTCCTTCAGACAATCATTTGTTTTTCGATGTCTTCACATTTTCCATGGAGCCATTTCGTCTCAGTTTACCTACACTTCCTATTTATTACACTTCTACGTGGCTTATATCTCTGTATTCCTGAATTCCCCTGAAAATATTTGTACTTCCTTCTTTCGTCGATGAGGTGAAGTATTTCTTCTGCTACCCATTGTTTCTTCGCAGTCTTGCACTTCCTCGTTCGAGTGTAACCGATGACCATGCATTGTAAGAGGTCCATGATTAAGGAATTTGTTGTTAGCGCACTCGAGCAGATGTAATTTCGATGGATTGCTCACGCGCAGCCTGCGATATGTAAGCTATAAGAGAATCTGAGACCAAGGAGCAGTGTTGACTGCAGTAGGAACTGTGTAGCACTAAGTAGTTGCTATCGATCAGTCTGGTGTATCGTGTTGGCTGGGCCGGTCGTGGTGGAGCGATGGCGGAGCCTGAGCGTTGTAGTATAAGGTAAAAGCAGCCTCCCGCATATGTAGTATTGTTACATCAAGTCCCATGTAATTTTTTTAAAAAATCTCTTAACAATAATCTTTCTCATAAAAAATAACTTTTGACAATCATTCAATTTAATTTAAAGAATTTACTAATTTCCCCAATCCATGGTCATCCCGATTATTGAAAAGAAAAATCAGTTATTTCCTTTTATACATGACAAATCTATCGGCCATCATTGCACTGAGCTGTGCCAGAAAAATTTCTTTTAGGAGCAGATATATACGCGTTATCCGGCGACCTAATTGAGGTAAGATTTTTCAATGAATTTTCAGGGCCATGACGCAGCACTGCTGACGTCCAAAATTTACCAGTTTAAATTCACAGTCAATTATTGAAAGGTTGAAATTGAGCAACAATTTTATTGAGACGTTTGTCACATTGTATTATTGGTAGGTTACGCTAAATGTCAATGCTGTACATATTTTCACTGTTGGGTAGTTACGCTAAATGAGAATATTATTTATATTATTTTTTGCTGTTGGGAGGTTACGGAATAAATCTGTTGGAAGCTTGTACTAAATGTGAATGATATAAATAATTATTGTTTTTACTGTTGGGAGGTTACGGAATATATTTTGTGTGGAGGTTACACTAAATGTGAATATTATTCATTCTATTTTATTGTGGAGAGGCTACAGCATGTCTTTCTTCAGGTCTTCAAAGGTGTGAAAATCACACCGTGAAAGATCCTAGCTGTACAGGGGCGGTCAATGCTGTATGCTTCCGTCCGATAGCATTTCGACAGCCCGAAGGCAAACGGCAACGCCAACAGTGGAAACATTCCACATCTCCTCCGCCAAAGAAATCCGAAGCTGTTCACGCAGGTTCCTGTAACATGATGATGACCTTGTACGACAGAAGGGGCTCTCTGCTCGTCAGTTTCCTCGAGCGTGGAACCAGTGTCAATGTGCAGCGCTGTGAGATGCTTTGAAGAAACTGCGACGTGCCATAACGTCAAAACGCTCAGAAATACTGTCGGACGGAATCACCCTGTTGCTCGACAGCGCTCGTCCATACACTGCCAATCGCTTCAGCTTGGAAAATACTGCAATATCCTTCGTACAGCCCAGATCTTTCACCGTGTTACTTTCACATCTTTGGCGACCTGAAGGAAGACTTGTGTGGAGGTCGGTTTCAGTCGGATGAGAAAGTGCAAGAGCTGGTGCGGCTGTAGATCCGCCAGCGACGGACCGCACTCTACGAAACAGGAATTTATCGACTCGTCCCCCAGTGAGATGAATGTCTTAAGGCGTTTGGTGATTACTTTTGAATGGCACCATTCCATGCTCCCACTGTGGGAGGTATTCGGTTTTCATTTGATTCCCCCTCATATAACGCCTCTAAAGGCGCACGTAACCAGTTTGGCAGTCCAGTCTCACCAGGAGTGACAGGCTCTGGCTGAGATGCTCTCACGATCCAAAACATCACGACTACCTGCTACACGTTGGAACACATTATAGCAGCGACCCTGTGTCGCACGGGTGCGGCGTCCTCGGTAGTATATGACTACACATACGCGCCATTGGTTTAGGCTTTTAAGTTGGGTTGCGGACATGGAGTTTGCGACCGATACCGTTAGGTATGCGTTCAAATCAGACGAAATTGGTGACGAAGACATCATTGTGAGGTCCCTATCATGCACCTCAATCACTTACAGCAAGTGTTTGGCCACTGACATAGTGGTCTGGAAAGACATGAAGCACGAGGGGATGTAGGTGGTCCACAATGTTAGGTAGTAGACAGCTCTGTGAATTCGATTTTTACCACATCTCAATACTGCCACCATGTTTCGAGCAGCTTTTCACCTCAAAAACGGCGTATAAGGACACGTCCTTCGACCACGGAACGTAATTGATCGAACCAGGTGATAATTCTCTATTAAGCCATAGTCAAGTCTTGATGATTTTTTATTCTTTTTTTATTTGTTCACACGTCAAGTTCCGTAGGACCAAACTGAGGAGCAAATCTCCAAGGTCATTGAACGTGCCAGTACAAGAAATTACAACATAAAAGTAATAATAGATAAAAATAATATGTTGACGATACCGAATAATGTCAAACCATAAGTTCCAGTAAACGCAGTCAACAATACGACAAGGATCGGCTTATTGATCAAGGAATTCCTCAACAGAATAGAAGGAGTGACCCATGAGGAAACTCTTCAGTTTAGATTTAAAACCGCGTGCATTACTGCTAAGATTTTTGAATTCGAGTGGTAGCTTATTGAAAATGGATGCAGAAGTATGCTGCACACCTTCCTGCACAAGAGTTCAGGAAGCCCGATCCAAAGGCAGGTTTGATTTCTGCCGAGTAGTAACTGAGTAAAAGCTGCTTATTCTTGGGAATAAGCTAATATCGTCAACAAGAAATGACAGTAAGGAATATATACATTGACAGACCGATCCCAAAATACCCAGCCTCGTAACAGGGGTCCATAAGAGGTATGTGAACTTACACTACTTATTGCCCGAACAGACTGTTTCCGAGCCGAAAATATCCTTTTATAATGGGAAGAGTTACCCTAAAATATAATACCATACGACATCAGCGAATGAAAAAAGCAAAGTAGACTAATTTTCGTGTCGAAATATCACTCACTTCAGATAACGTTCGAATAGTAAAAATGGCAGCACGAAGTTTTTGAAAAAGATCCTGAACGTGGGCTTTCCAGGACAGATTACCAAGTATCTGAACACCTAGAAATTTGAACCGTTCACTTTCACTAATCATATGCCCATTCTGTGAAATTAGAACGTCAGGTTTTGTTGAATTGTGTGTTAGAAACTGTAAAAACTAAGTCTTACTGTGATTCAGCGTTAGTTCGGGAACAGATACTACCGTCATATATAGTTAAAATATGGCTTCCCGGCCATTGACCTTCATGCGGAAACGCACACACTATGTAGGCGCACTACGAATGTAGTGGCGTGGGCATGTTGGGAATGTGGGTCTCACGGGGAGCGTGCAAGGGATAAGTCCCTGTTGGCGCACTATCCTCTGTGTCCTCGGAGGCTCAGATGGATAGAGCGTCTACCATGTAAGCAGCAGATGCCGGGTTCGAGTCCAGGTCGGGGCACACATTTCAACATGTCCCCAATGAAGTATATCAACGCCTGTTTGCAGCTAGGGTGTCCATTTAATTATCATTTCATTATATTTATCATCGATGTTATCGGCACTATAAACATCCTGCCACTCTTGTTCCTTGACAAGGTTGAAAAAAACTCTATTGCTGTTGGATTAACGTTCCTCTACAGTTTGTAATTATATGTGACATTTGTTTGAGTACAAAAGTCTTTAAGTGTGAAAATTTGTGCATTATGGTCTGAAAGGCCATTCACCCTTTTACTAACAGAATGCCCACTAGTAATTAAGAATGAATAAACATTTTTTCTATGGGTGTGCTACTGTTCCCGTGCACCCTCGTTGGAAAATACAGTCTGCATCATATCATATGAATTTAGGAGATCTACCAGCATCTTTTTTCTTGCTTCATCATATACAAAATTTATATTGAAGTCATCACATATAGCTAATTTAAGGTACTTCCTACAAAGTGAATCAAGAAACGTCTTCAGCATAAATGCTCTGAAGTCAGAGTTAGAGGACCTATAAACACCAATTAGAAGTTTAGTTTCACTAAGTTCAACTGCCCCTGCACAACAGTAAAATATCTGTTGGGTCCAATGCCTTGATATGTCGATTGACTCAAATGGAATACTGTTTTTACGTACATAGCCATCCCCCACCACGCAAGAAATTCCTCTAAAAACAGCCCATTGCAGTTGCTGCTGACGATGTCGTTGTGTCAACATAGGGACACGTACCGGTCATCATATGTTCAACGCTGTGTGCTGAACGGTGTGGTCCGAAACGCCTGTGCCTGCACCAACACTGTCCTCTGTCCTCAGATTCGCCACAGATCGCCACCATTGCTGCTTTATAGACCGAGCAAGCCTCCGACCTCCACGTCCCGTCATAGGGTTGAGTACTGGTGATTCTCCCGTTCTTCAACCACTGTCCATAGACTGCGATCATCCGACCAGCTTCGCCGTTTCCAAATTGTTTGTATCCAGGTGCCGGGCCGTGACATTCTTTCTCAGTGCAGCTTAGGTCAGTGGATGTCCCCATTTGCGACCCGTATCCTCGCTAGAAAGATTCCCATCTTTGTTCCGCTTATATAGTTTGCTTATCGCGACACGCTGCCGCTACACTATCAAGTGGCATTCAGTTAGCTGGGCTTTGGACGTAATATTATAACCAACGTAACTGTCACTTGCTGGGCCTTTCATGTGAGTCGCCCAGAGAAGAGCTTAGGCATTAACCAAATTGTCAACATCAAAGAGACAAATTGACACTTCGTAGCTGTGTCTATAACAAAACACTCGAAAATTGTGGCTGTATTTCTGATTCGTGTCTTCATAATCTTAACAGAAAAGCTTACTATATCGATGACATACAGTTATGCTGACAAGCGATTCGCCAAAGGGAAGTTATACTTTACAGCAACAACCGAAGAGCCGGCCGCGGTGGTCTAGCGGTTCTAGGCGGTCAGTCCGGAACCGCGAGACTGCTGCAGTCGCAGGTTCGAATCCTGCCTCGGGCATGGATGTGTGTGATGTCCTGCCTCGTGATGACTGAGTGTTGTGTGCTGTCCTTAGGTTAGTTAGGTTTAAGTAGTTCTAAGTTCTAGGGACTGATGACCACAGATGTTAAGTCCCATAGTGCTCAGAGCCATTTGAACCATTTTTTTTTTTTTTAACAACCGAAGAACACCATTTGGGTCTTATGATTACGTGTTTTTCTACCACTTGACACAGTATTTAAATCGTAACTCAAAACTTGTAGACTTACAGACATAATGACGACACAAAAATGTAATTTCACAATGCCCCTGCGTCCTACACCCCAGATAGTTGGTCTCTAGTCATATTTTTTCCATTAATTAAAGCGGCTGAAATAAAATCTTGTGCTGCTCAAAACTGATTAGGCAGATATAGAGTGTGAGTACGCCATGGAAAAGAGAGCGTGAAGATACTTTTTACGGAAAGGCCACTTATAAACGTGCATTTATTTTTCAACACGTTTTTCTCGTTTAACCTACTACAGTAAGAATGTGCGGCACCTGTGGTTTAGTGGTGGCGTCTTTGACAAGCTTTGGCTATTAATCAAAACGATCTCAGTCCCGGGTAGAAACCCCGCCACAGTTCGAATTTTTAATACAATGGCGGCCGAAGACTTCCAGCATAAGAAGTGGACCCCATTCTGCTACGGTCTTGTAAAAGAGGGCGGAGGATCGGCGAGATGTTCAGGACACTCTTGTCCTTGAGGTGGGAAACTACCACTAAAATCGGAAGAATCAGCATGATGAACGGCAAGCGAATGCAGAAGACAACGGAAGCCACTGCATTACAGACGCGTAACGTGTATCCACAGGACATGTGGCCTGTAATTGAAAATGTTTCATGATGATCTCCCCACTGCCATAAGCTTCCGAAATAGACCCCGATTCGGATCTGCTGGAAAGGACTGCCAAGATGGATGTGACAATGAGAAAAAGATCGAATAAACAACGAAAGAATAAAGTTACAGTTCTGGCGTGGAATGTCAGAAGCGTTAGGGAAGCTAGAAAATCTGAAAAGGGAAATGCAAAGGCTCAGTCTAGATATAGGGGGAATCAGTGAAGTGAAACGAAAAGAAGATAAGGATTTCTGGTCAAATGAGTACAGGGTAATATCAACAGCAGCAGAAAATGGCATAACGTGAGTAATATTCGTTATGAATAGAAAGGTAGGGCAGAGAGTGAGTTATTGCGAATAGTTCAGTGATAGGGTATTTCTCATCAGAATGGAGAAGAAAGCAACACCGACAACACTAGTTCACCTACACATGAAGTCACAAGTAGAAGATAAAGAGATAGAGAAAGTTTACGAGGATATTGTACGGGTAATTCAGTACGTAAAGGTAGATGGAAACCTAATAGTCATGGGGGATTGGAAAGTGGTTGTAGGGAAAGGAGTAGAAGAAACGGTTACGGGAGAATATGCGAACGACCGTATTCTACGAACAAGAATTGATCGTCTCGTCCCCCAATAGGATAAATGTCTTAAAGCGTGTGGTGATCAGTTTTGAATGGAACCAGTACACGGTCCCGTAGTGGCTAGTGTCCGATTTTCGTTTGACTGTCCCTCAGATGTTGTCTGACCATTCATCCTTGAACCACGCCTACCATCTTTCGACTCGCCTCATCAACTGATGGTCGAAAATTGGTGTTTACAAATACAGTAGTATCACAAGACGAGAATTTGATGAGCCCATAAAACAGAATGCTGGTAAAGAATGTAATGAAAGCCATTCCTTTCAAGTTTTGTACATTATCGTTTGTAGAGCAGAGAAACGCATTCTGTATAAGCTTCGGCAAGTACACGCTGCAACAATTTAGTCTGACTGGTTTCTTCTACGTCCAGACTGTCGCTCAGTTGAGATAAAAAATTTCATTGTTAATCAAAAAATGGTTCAAATGGCTCTGAGCACTATGGGACAAAACTGCTGAGGTCCCCTAGAACTTAGAACTACTTAAACCTAACTAACCTAAAGACATCACACACATCCAAGACCGGAGGCAGGATTCGAACCTGCCACCGTAGCGGTCGTGTGGTTCCAGACTGTAGCGCCTTTAACCGCTTGGCCACCTCGGCCGGCTCTTAATAATTTCTGAAGTTGTGTGACAGCAGAGTCCTACCTAGATATTAGCAAACGTAAGAACTCATAACGTTCACAGACCGCGAACTAGAAACTGCTACTCGCAGGAAACAAGAGTACAACATATGATGAAATGCATCTGATTGTGTGACACTGAATGAGCTCCAGTAGAATGTGCTTTCGACTGAATAGTATCCTGTAGGCAGAACCGTTTCCGCTATGCAGACCAAAGCGCGCCTCCTTATAAGAGACCTTACTCTGTGCCACCCATACTGGGATAGCTGCAACAGTTGCCAACGTGAGATTGGACTGGTATATTACCGGAAACAATGCTCTGTTTTGCGACCACACTGCACGCGATGTGGGGAGCTAGCCGAGCAACTAAGCTGCCACTTCGTTCGTTTTTGCTGACCCAGACTCGCAATCTAGTCGCGCCATCGCTCCCTGGAAACGCATCAACGTTACGTAAACGTGTTTAATACGCAGCAGTGTTCCAAAATAAGGAGACAGTGACCTCCTTCGACTACACCGCTCCCAGAAGCACACTCCTTGCGAGAACAGTTGTTTGTGAAGGCTTAGAGAACTACAAAAGCATTCCTCTAACTCCAATGTGCTAGTTACCAAAGCAAATCTGTCACTTTACTCTTTACGAGTAATTGGGTCTCTGTGGATCCAGTGAAACAGGAGGTGATTTGAAAACAAACTTTAATACCTCTCAACTTCAATATAACTGCGATTAATCTGTGTAATTTCTGTACAGGTTTGAAGCAAAAGCCACTCTCAGTTTGGAGTCCGATATGTAGCCCACTGCTGCCGAAAAGCATCGAGAGTCCAACAAGCCGGACATCCCCATCCATCAGACGGACCATCATCAGTAGTGTAACGTGCGCGAACTCGATGGGTCAAAGGGGAGAAGTTTGGAATTAATGCTACAATAATGATGCGCTGTGGTCAGGAACTGCTCCCTCATAAAGCCAAGTAGGTGGTAAAAATTATTTATACTACTAAGATTAGACCCGAGTTTCTATGAAACTGGTTTATTGTTTCAGACTGATGAAAAACACATTTCACACATGTTAATGTGTTCGCTGTCCGCCCCCGGTAGCTGAGTGGTCAGCACAACAGAATGTCAACCCTAAGGGCCCGGTTTCGATTCCCGGCTGGGTCGGAAATTAATCATAGCTAACACTTGGTTGTACACATGGAAGAATCCTGGAAATACTAGAAGGTATCAGATAGATTATATAATCGTAAGACAGAGATTTAGGAACCAGGTATTAAATTGTAAGACATTTCCAGGGGCAGATGTGGACTCCGACCACGATCTATTGGTTATGTGCTGTAGATTAAAACTGAAGAAACTGCAAAAAGGTGAGAATTTAAGAAAATGGGATCTGGACAAACTAATTAAACCAGAGTTTGTACAGAGTTTCAGGAAGAGCATAAGGGAACAATTGTCACAAATGGGGGAAATAAATACAGTAGAAGAAGAATGGGTAGCTTTGAGAGATGAAGTAGTGAAGGCAGCAGAGGATCAAGTAGGTAAAAAGACGAGGACTAGTAGAAATCCTTGGGTAACAGAAGAAATATTGAATTTAATTGATGAAAGGAGAAAATATAAAAATGCAGTAAATGAAGCAGGCAAAAATAAATACAAACGTCTCAGAAATGAGATCGACAGGAAGTGCAAAATGGCTAAGCAGGCATGGCTAGAGGACAAATGTAAGGATGTAGAGCCTTATCTCACTAGGGGTAAGGTAGATACTTCCTACAGGAAAATTAAAGAGACCTTTGGAGAAAAGAGAACCACTTGTATGAATATCAAGAGCTCAGGTGGAAACCCAGTTCTATGCAAAGAAGGGAAAGCAGAAAGGTGGAAGGAGTGTATAGAGGGTCTATACAAGGGCGACGTACTTGAGGACAATATTCTGGAAGAGAATGTAGATGAAGACGAAATGGGAGATACAATACTGCGTGAAGAGTTTGACAGAGCACTGAAAGACCTGAGTCGAAACAAGGCCCCGGGAGTAGACAACATTCAATTAGAACTACTGACGGCCTTGGGAGAGCCAGTCCTGACAAAATTCTACCATCTGGTGACCAAGATGCATGAGACAGGGGAAATACCCACAGACTTCAAGAAGAATATAATAATTCCAATCCCTAAGAAAGCAGGTGTTGACAGATGTGACAATTACCGAACAATCAGTTTAATAAGCCACAGCTGCAAAATACTAACGCGAATTCTTTACAGACGAATGGAAAAACTAGTAGAAGCCAACCTAGGGGAAGATCAGTTTGGATTCCGTACAAATATTGGAACACATGATGCAATACTGACCTTACGACTTATCTTAGAAGAAAGATTAAGGAAAGGCAAACCTACGTTTCTAGCAATTGCAGACTTAGAGAAAGCTTTTGACAATGTTGACTGGAATACTCTTTTTCAAATTCTAAAGGTGTCAGGGGTAAAATACATGGAGCGAAAGGCTATTTACAATTTGTACAGAAACCAGATGGCAGTTATAAGAGTCGAGGGACATGAAAGGGAAGCAGTGGTTGGGAAGGGAGTGAGATAGGGTTGTAGCCTCTCCCCGATGTTGTTCAATCTGTATATTGAGCAAGCAGTAAAGGAAACAAAAGAAAAGTTCGGAGTAGGTATTAAAATCCATGGAGAAGAAATAAAAACTTTGAGGTTCGTCGATGACATCGTAATTCTGTCAGAGATCAGTAATCATGGCCGAAGTAGAGAGGTCATAAAATGTAGACTGGGAATGGCAAGGAAAGCGTTTCTGAAGAACAGACATTTGTTAACATCAAGTATAGATTTAAGTGCCAGGAAGTTGTTTCTGGAAATATTTATTTGGATTGTAGCCATGTATGGAACTGAAACATGGACGATAAATAGTTTGGACAAGAGGAGAATAGAAGCTTTTACAAACTGAAATGTAAATGTCTACAAGAAATTTACTAGAATAATCGTAATACTGAATCAACAATACAATAAATACATACTGAAGACAAATTTAACGAACAGAAAAGGAAAAAAAGGGAAAAAAACAATGTTCTCAGTTACTATGAAACAGTGTAAGTCTTAGAAAGAAGTCTATTATTGATACTTTTTTGCTGGAATAATGGTATTTTGCTGCAGTTAATTTGCTGTCCATGTTAGTAAAATATGGTACCCATGCACTTGAATCTAAAGATGAGTGGTGACGCGAATTTCGAGTCAAATTAAAAGATTTTCTGCGTTGTTCGTATGCGAAACAGGGGGAGTAAGGGAATAATCACTTTACTTCAAAATTGTTAACGCTTTCGTGGTCACTTGTTGACAAACTGCCTATTGGCTTCTGTCTCGGTTTCTTCGGACGACGTTCATCTAATGATTTTACTGATGTTTCGCCAGCCACTGTCAATAGGCAGTTTGTCAATCACTTTAATGTTACAAGTTCGCTCGCTTTTAGTTAACTTGCACTCCCGAGAGCCAGAAACTTTGCGCCCTTGCACTGTTTGTGGAAATATTCACACTTGACACAAGCGCTGTACGAAAGCACATGACCAAACACTGTTACACTGGAATGAGACTTTCACTCTGCAGTGGAGTGTGCGCTGATATGAAACTTCCTGGCAGATTAAAACTGTGTGCCGGACCAAGACTCTAATTCGGGACCTTTTCCTTTCGCGGGCAAGTGCTCTACCATTTGCCCGCGAATTGAAAGGGCCCGAGTTCCAGTCTTGGTCCGGCACACAGTTTTAATCTGCCAGGATGTTTCACTGTTACACTGTTTGTCAGATACAGGCTAAATTGCGGTGACGAAAATCGTGGGATTCCTCCTAATATTACGTCGGACCTTCATTTGTCCAGCGTAGAGCAGCAACTCGACGTGACTTAGGCTCGACAAGTCGTTGGAAGTCCTCTGTAGAAATATTGAGCCATGCTGCCGCTATAGACGCCGTAACTGTGAAAGTGCCGCCGGTGCAGGATATTGTACACCAACTGACCTCCCGATTATGTTGCATAAATGCTAGATTAGATTCATGTCGAGCGATCTGGATGGCCAAAACATTCGCTCGAAGTGTCTAGAATGTCATTCAAAACAATCGCGAACCATTGTGGCCCGGTGACAAGGTGCATCATCATTCATAATGATTCCATCGTCGTTTGGGAACATGGAGTCCATGAATGGCAGCAGATGATCTCCAAGTAGTCGAAAATGACCATTTCCAGGTAATGTAGAGCTCAGTTGGACCTGAGATCCAAGTTCATTCCTTATAAACAAAGCCCACACCATTACAGAGACAACAACAGCTTGTACAATGCCTTGTTGACAACTTGGGTCCATATCATCCTACAATCGGGACTCATGTGACCAGGCCACGGTCATCCAGTAGTATAGTGTCCAACCGATACAGTCGGTAGACCAGGAGAGACGTTGCAGGAGAAGTTGAGCTGTTAGGAAAGGCGCTGGAGAATCAGGGGGAGGCGTGGTTGAGCAGGCCGGGGCACGACGCAGAGGTTGTGATGTGTCTGACACGTTTGCAAGACCGAACCTGGCTTGTAGTGTGGGAACTGGACTCGGCCACATTACCCGAATCGAGTCGTGTGGCCCTGATTTGGATCTGTAAAGGATTTCATTTGGTGAGAATTGCTTGTCATGTTTTTGGTGCGCATATTATGCTGATCCTTGCTTCCCAAGTATCGGCACCATGACGGGGAACTGTTGTCTTGCCATCCAAAAGGTCCCGTCTATTTAGTGCTGTTTAAGCAAACATGTGTTTGGTTAAAGGCTTATCTGGATTTTGTGATGTGATACAGTCCTAGCAAGCGAGGTGTATTCATTGGTACTATTGCTGTTCGGAGTGACGGACGGAATGAACCATTATGGTGAAACTGTAATATTTTTCCTGGTACAGTGAGCCGTGTGGACGTTGTTATAGTTGGTTCAAAGCACAGGCTTAACATCGAATCTGTACGTTCCGTGTTATCTAACTGGATTACTTGTTCACTCGTAAACAGTCAAATGGTAACCTTACTTGACTAAGTTTATTAGTATCCTGTTAAGGGATAATTTAAAGGAGCCCACCAGTTTCAATGGCCATATGTTAACCTACTAGTGCAGTTTAAATTTCTCAGCTGATTCGTATTATGCTACAGGGTGTTTAAAAAATGACCGGCATATTTGAAAAGGCAATAAAAACTAAACGAGCAGCGATAGAAATACACCGTTTGTTGCAATATGCTTGGGACAACAGTACATTTTCAGGCGGACAAACTTTCGAAATTACAGTAGTTAATATAGAAGACAACGCAGTCTGTGGGTGCGCCATTCTGTACGTCGTCTTTCTGCTGTAAGCGTGTGCTGTTCACAACGTGCAAGTGTGCTGTGGACAACATGGTTTATTCCTTAGAACAGAGGATTTTCCTGGTGTTGGAGCTCCACCGCCTAGAACACAGTGTTGTTGCAACAAGACGAAGTTTTCAACGGAGGTTTAATGTAACCAAAGGACCGAAAAGCGATACAATGAAGGATCTGTTTGAAAAATTTCAACGGGCTGGGAACGTGACGGATGAACGTGCTGGAAAGGTAGGGCGACTGCGTACGGCAACCACAGAGGGCAACGCACAGCTAGTGCAGCAGGTGATCCAACAGCGGCCTCGGGTTTCCGTTCGCCGTGTTGCAGCTGCGGTCCAAATGACGCCAACGTCCACGTATCGTCTCATGCGCCAGAGTTTACACCTCTATCCATACAAAATTCAAACGCGGCAACCCCTCAGCGCCGCTACCATTGCTGCACGAGAGACATTCGCTAACGATATAGTGCACAGGATTGATGACGGCGATATTCATGTGGGCAGCATTTGGTTTACTGACGAAGCTTATTTTTACCTGGACGGCTTCGTCAATAAACAGAAATGGCGCATGTGGGGAACTGAAAAGCCCCATGTTGCAGTCCCATCGTCCCTGCATCCTCAAAAAGTACTGGTCTGGGCCGCCATTTCTTCCAAAGGAATCAGTGGCCCATTTTTCAGATCCGAAACGATTACTGCATCACGCTATCTGGACATTCTTCGTGAATTTGTGGCGGTACAAACTGCCTTAGACGACACTGCGAACACCTCGTGGTTTATGCAAGACGGTGTCCGGCCACATCGCACGGCCGACGTCTTTAATTTCCTGAATGAATATTTCGATGATCGTGTGATTACTTTGGGCTATCCGAAACATACAGGAGGCGGCGTGGATTGGCCTCCCTATTCGCCAGACATGAACCCCTGTGACTTCTTTCTGTGGGGACACTTGAAAGACCAGGTGTACCGCCAGAATCCAGAAACAATTGAACAGCTGAAGCAGTACATCTCATCTGCATGTGAAGCCATTCCGCCAGACACGTTGTCAAAGGTTTCGGGTAATTTCATTCAGAGACTACGCCATATTATTGCTACGCATGGTGGATATGTGGAAAATATCGTACAATAGAGTTTCCCAGACCGCAGCGCCATCTGTTGTTGACAATTGTAACTACTGTAATTTCGAAAGTTTGTCTGCCTGAAAATGTACTGTTGTCCCAAGCATATTGCAACAAACGGCGTATTTCTATCGCTGCTCGTTTAGTTTGTATTGCCGTTTCAAATATACCGGTCATTTTTGAAACACGCTGTATTCGCCCTCGTTCTTTAAGTTTACATCAAGGGCATTAGTTATTGATTCACCCTTGACTATTATTTTATACATCGTAGTTATTTTACGTTTGAGGGATTGTTTGCCGTTTTCTCCACCCCCAATTGTGTAGTTGCACGGGCTCTAAAACCTTTTTTCAGTGTGTTATAGTGTACTGCCCGCTTTCTGTGGGTTCTGGGTGTAGCAGCCTCTGGTCCCGGTCCAGTAGGTCCCCCTTCTGCTACTTGAATTGGCCCTGTTTTGAAAATCTGTCACGAAGGGGTGTATCTGTTTGTATTTTTTATTTAATTGTGATATCCATGATTGGTTAAACTTTATCTCATTATTGTAATTTCCTATTGCGAGCTTTACTGTATACAGAATTTAATTAACTTGCGAATCAATTACTGCCTCTTTAAAGATTAATGTTGTTGTTTGAATAGGGAGCTTGCCCGTGCTTGTAAGGATTCTTTGCTAACTTAGCTTATCACAAAAATTCTAAAGATAAAATTTTATTTCTTGAAGAAAAGTTTAATAAAAGTGTTGTTATAAACTGTGAATGTTGCTTATGTGGCCCGGCCCTGTCGCTCAACAGCAATTGCCTGATTAGGGTGGATTGAGCACCGCAGTCTGCTGCCATAGTCCATTAGCAACAGATTTCTCCGCATTATCCTAACGTTGCACATTGTCTTCTGTGGCTGTTTCACTTAATGGTGCTTGGCTGTTGGCACTGACAACTCTACGCAAACGCCGCTGCTCGTTAAGTGAAGGCTGTCGGCCACTGCGTTGTCCGTGGCGAGAGGTAATGGCTGAATTCGGTATTTTCGGCACACTCTTGACACTGTGAGTATCGGAATACTGAATTCCCTAACGATTTCCGAAACAGAGTGCCCCATGCATCTAACTCCAAATACCACTACGCATTCAAAGACTGTTAATTACATTCGAGCGACCATAATCAGGTTGCCAGTGCAAGCCGTTTTACAAGCAAGCAATACTACCGCCATGTGTTTATGTGCAAATATCTATCTCATTATATTTGTTACCTCAATGTATTCGCACACTTTCATTAGTTCATCTGTTCTACTCAATTTTATTAGTTCCCTACTATATTTTCCAAATTATTACAAGAGTGAGAATCTTCACTAAGCTTAAAATTCCTGTCACCTATGAAGTATGTTGAAAGCGGACCGCCGATTAAAAAAAATTAAAATTAAACAAATTAATAAAATTTTGGAATTGCTTGATTAATATCACATGCGCTAAATACTGGTGTCGTCTTGCTCGATTTGTCAATCTTGGAAACACCTCTAAAATTGAAAGTTCCAAGTGACAAATATGATATGGTTGTCCTACTTTTTCATCTACCTAGTACTTCTTGTATTAGTGTCATTCAGACGGTTAAATTTCCTGAAATCAGTGTCACTTAATTGTTCCAGATCGATCACCCACTGAAAGAGGATTCAAGAAAATAATGTATCGAAAATTGGATAAATACATTTAAACATTGTGTACTGATGGAAACACTCAACGGATACTTAATAATCAATACAAGTATAGGAGTTACGTAGACTACAGTAGTACGCAACTATCGACGATCAGTGAGTAGGTTGGTATTCACGGAAAAAGCTTGGAGATACAGGAAGATTACAGCTGGATTACATCATGGTCAGACAGAGATTCCTAAATCGGCTGTTGGGTTGTAAGCTGCACCCAGGAGCAGAGACTGACCTAGATCAAAATTTAATAATGATGAAGAGTAAGGTTAAGATACTCGTCCAAAAAAATCATTGTCCAAAGAAGTACAATATAGTAGTGGTGGGGAATGGTGGGATGCAACTCATGTTCTGAGTCTCTATATACTATGATAATACCTCGCTTAAGCAGCTGAGCGAGGAAGGAAGGACATCTGCAAAAAGGACAATCACTGTAGTGGACAGATAAGTATAGGTACCAGGATGGTATGTGCGAAAAAGCCTTGGCTAAATACTTGAATTGATTGACGAATGAAGGAAGTACAAAAATGTTCAGGGAAGTTAGGGAATACAGGAGTAAAAGTCACTCAGGAATGAAATAAATAGAAAGTGCAGCGAAGTCAAGGTGAAATGACTGCAGGAAAAATGTGATAAATCGAAAAGAAATGGTCATTGGAAGGACGGAGTAAGGTCAAAACAGTTATTTTGTACATAAATGAATATTCCTGTCTGTTTCATGTCATGAACAAGATTGCATCAATACAGCCATTGCAGCATATTCGTCAGTGCCACCAGAGATAAGCCAATCACTGCCGTACTTGGTATGCTTATTGATGGCTTATGGTCAAGATCTGTGTTGTAATTACAAACTCAGTAATAAATTCAGTAAGAAGTGAATTGTTTGAGTTATCATTCAAGAAGCCTATAGTGTTTGATTATTTTACAATAGCTAACTGAATACCATTTTAGCAGTGTTGATTGATGATATTTGAGGAGGACTGAAAATAGTTTGATATTTACGATTCACGCAGATACCATAGCAAATACTACAGCTCAGCCAGAGATTATTTTGGAGTTGTTCATTACAAAAATAGCCTTTATCATTAACAATTTTTTCACAAAGCTAACATTTTTACAGTTGAAAGTATTTTTACCTAATATAGAGGCTTTCGGTAGACCCGTCAGGTTAGCCGAGAGCGCTAATGCGCTGCTTCCTGGACTCGGGTAGGCGCGCAGGCCCTGGATCGAATCCACCTGGCGGATTAACGACGGAGGCCGGAGTGCCAGCCAGCCTGGATGTGGTTTTTAGGCGGTTTTCCACATCCTACTAGGTTAATACCGGGCTGGTCCCCACGTCCCGCCTCAGTTCCACGGCTCGAAGACATCTGAACACATTTACACTATTCCATGGCTTACACTAGACACAGTTAGGGTACACTATTTCCGTCCCAGGGGTACAGTGTGACGGCAGGAAGGGCATCCGGCCACCACTTAAATTAACCTTGCCAAATCCGATTAACCATGCCGACCCTGTGTCACTGATGGAAAAAGACACAGGCAAACGAAAGAGAGAAAGATAGAGGCTTTCGGTAATGCCTGTTAGGTTTCCCAAAAAACTGTGAAAAAATATTTCATGAAAACTTGACAGACCAGGAAAGATAAATGTGGTAATTACAGCATCGTCAGGGGATGTCAAGAGATGAGATCTGAATTTGAACAGAGACCTATAACTTTCAGTGAGTTCAAGCAAAACGTTACCGAAGAATACTGTCAGAACGGAAGAAAGACTGTTTATGGCGTAAATTCATAATAGCGAGAATGTATAACAATAGGTACAATAATTCTATGAAATATTTCTGCAAATAACTCACTTGAGAAGCAGACGCTCCGAATCTGAGATTATTCGGGAGTCATGGGAAAGGCTTCTAGAAGGTTACAAGAAATAGATATGCATTAATCAAAATTGCTTTACAACTTTTTTGGAAAAAGGTAAGGATGAAGACCACAACAAGGGGAACTATGGTTACCACCTACTAATAAAAACAGTTGAGGTCATCACAAAGACAACGACCAGGAGATGTGGAGTAAATGTGGTACTAAAGTGAATGGGCAGATGACGATCGTAGAGGTTTTGCAGCACGAAGTAACCATGACAGCAACGGCACGAAAAACTAGGAACCACATATGTTGCTGGCTAAACTAACACGAAAAATTTGTACGTCCCAGACGTAGGAAACAGCATAAAAATAAACATCGTGAATTCACACAATTGTGCACAAGGTAGAGACTGCGAAGTGTTGCGAGACGCTACCACTGTAGCCATGCATACCAACAAATATTTAGCAATCTAACCAATGGCGTGGCTACAATCACAAAATTATACAATAGAGACCTTCTGTACAGGAAGAAGACAAGAAACTCGACATCTTCACAGACCTGTTCACTGTCGTCGAGAACAAGGTGATCCTTGATGATTTTTGTTGTATGGGCATTAGGCCATGGACCAAGGAGTATTTGTCTGCCTAACGTTTTCGTCTTCTAATGCTGAAGACATTGTGATAAGGAATAGCTCAGTAGACAGTTCAGTTGAGGAGGAATGGACATGTTTATAAAGGCAACAACAGATGTTGCAAAGAAAACGTCGGTACCGAAAAGGTAACTAAGAAGAAACCATGGGTAACAGAAAAAATACTTCAGCAGGTCGATGAAAGAAGGAACTACAAAAATGTTCAGTGAAATTCAGAAGTACAAAAATACAAGTGGCTGAGCAATGAAATAAATAAGAAGTGCAGGGAAGCTAAGACAAAATGGCTGCAGAAAAAATGTGAAGAAACCGAAAAAGAAATGATTGTCAGTGTGACTGATTCAGGTTACAGGAAACTCAAAACAATCATCGGTGAAGTTAAAAGCAATGGTAGTAATGGGAACTCCGCTGTTGAAGGCAGAGGAGCGAGAGTGGAAAGAGTGTATTGAAGGCCTCTATGTGGTTGGAAGATTTATCTGATGTGATAGAAGAAGATGCCCCTACATAGACAAACTGCGCAAGGAACCAGGAATGTGGATTTTTCAGTGCTTAAATGTGGAACATGGAACGTGCGAGCGCTGTTGCAGACAGGAGCGATGAATAGTGTTGCAAAAGAAGTGCTAAGGTACGGAATGATAGTTTTTACCCTGCAGGAAATCAGGTGGAAGGGAAGAGGAGAGATTTATAAGCAGAAATTCTCCATGTACTTTTCACGAAAAGATGAAAGACAACAGGAGTATGGTGCTGGGTTTATAGTCTCCAAGGATATGTGTAGACCAGTAATTGTTTTCACGTAGTATAATGAAAGAATATGTACTCTGCGCGTGAAAAGCAAATTTGACAATGTGACCTTTGTGAACTTGTATGCACCAATGGAAGAATCATATGAAGATACTGTGGACATCTATGATCAGCTACAGGAGGTCTGTGACAGAATACCCAGATATGATTCCCAAATAGTTCTGTGAAAGGAAGAGGCTTTCAAAAGAGTGTTTAGTAAGGAAAGGCTACATGACTAATAATAATGATATGACGGCTGCTATTTGGGCTCTAATATTAACACCACAAATTCCATGTCAACTGAAATAAAACAGTGCATCCTAAGTGGTAACAGGTGCTTCCACATGTTTAGGAAATTATTGGTCTCTAGGTTATTAAATCGGCAGCTAAAGCTACAACTACATAAGGTCATGATCAAGCCAGTTGTAACCTACGGATGGGAAACACGAACGCTAACGAGTGTTGATCAGCAGCAGCTCAGGATATTTGAACGTAGAGTGATGCGTAAGATCTGTGGGGTAGTTCAGGATAATAATGGTTTCTAGAAATCTACGAAGCATGCTGAGCTGGACCGCCTCATACAAAGGGCCGACGACATCGTAAGAATTATAAAAAGTACAAGAATAGCCTGGCTTGGGCCCGTCCTGATAATGTAAGAACAACCAAAACTATTTTTGAATGGAGACGGAGAGAAGGCCACGAAAACGGTGGATAGATTATGTGGAAGAAGATACAAAATCTCTCAGAGTCCGAGGATGGGGGAGAACCGCAATGCAGAGGTCAGAATGGAGGAAACTTGTTGATGAGGCTAAAACCCAGACAGGGTTGTAATGCGGTGAGAAGAAGAAGAAGAAGAAGAAGAAGAAGAAGAGAAGAAACAGGAGTCGATTTAGAAGACGTAGGTGAGCCAGTAGTAGAAGCAAAATTTAAGAGAGTTTTGGAGGACTTAAGATCAAATAAGGCAGAAGGGATGGCTAACATTCCATCATAAATTGTAAAATCGTTGGGGGGAGGGCGGATGGAGTGGCAACAAAACGTCTAGTCACGCTGGTCTGTAGAATGTATGAGTCTGGCGACAGACCATCTAACTTTCGGAAAAAGGTCATTCACACAATTCCGAAGATTGCAAGAGCCGACAAGTGGGAGAATTATCGTACAGTCAGCTAACAGCTCATTATGCCAAGTTGCTGACAATAACAATATACAGCAGAACGGAAAAAACTGAGGATGTGTTTCATTCATTTCACAGCCAATTTAAACTAGAATAAAACTGAATGCACTTGCTGTAACTTGAGATTTACGCACGTGGAAGTGCATATTAACAGTCACACTGGGCATACGCTTAGTCGCTCCTGGGAAACATTATAACTCTGTGGTCCCAAGGAATAAAAAAGGGGAATAAAAAATTTTCTTAAGTTCACGCTAACATAGCCAAAAGCGACACCAAGCAGAGGAGGTGACTCAGTTACACAGCAGAAAGAAACAGTCAACGCTGTAAGTCGGTTGCGTAAACGACCGCATGGTGTTACATCGTTCTCTTGCTACGTTCAGCAACAATCAATATGCGGGACGCAACGACACCTATCAGAGACTGACAGTTGAGTTAAGGGCCTACAACAAAGTGTTAAGAAAGAAGGGGCACATTCGACCATAACGAACAGAGCCTCACGTCATATCATTCCGACAGTCTCCACAAACACTCCAGTTCTACAGCTCCGAATTCACTTGGTCATTAGCATCAGTGGCGTTCGTACCAAAGCACTTGATTCAATTATTAATACGGTGCAGTAACATCCACGTATTAAACGTTGCACCACTTCTCGTAAACTCACTGCTTGCCGTACAGAGGATGACAGCTTCCAAGTAAACACGACCTGACACTTGCGGGACTTCGCATCGATCGCCAACGTCACTGCTGGGTGAAATAGCCCTTCGATGCTGAGCCGTAGTAAAAATTGCTGTTTTGAATAGCGCGCCGCAGCGCGTAGTATGAAGCAGTCGCCCTCCGTTTCTGGCGGTGGCGCCGCTGTGGTAATCGCAGCTTTGGTGTCTCCCTCTGGTAGGAAAGCGGAAAAGTTGCCTGTTCACGTGCATTTAAGGGGCGCTATGAGCTCAGCAGGGGGAGTCTGTCAGTCTCGGCGAGTCTGGTCACTTGGTCAGTCGGCTCAGTGTGGGGCAGTCAGTGTCTGTCTGTCGTCCGGAGTGCTAGTATGTGTTAGGCCGCCATGCTGCTCGAGTTTGTTCAGGCGATGGGCACTGGCGGTCGGATCGATCGATCGGTTGGTCGGTCGCGCACTGGGACACAAGATGACTCGTCCGTCTTGAGCGTCGGCGCATGTGACGTCGCCACGTCAGTCCACTGGGCCGCGCCGTATGGCGAGGGTTAGTGGCTTCGCGGCCGACACGAGAGCAACGGGAGTCAACCCAAGACATCAGTCTGGGCGGCGCGAGCTGCGACGCCGTGAGACGGAAGGTCGGCGAGCCATCCTGCGTCCGTTGAAGCGGCTGGCAGCGGACGGTTCAGGAGAGCGTTTTGGGCGTGCTGCGGCATGCCTTCACCAGACATCGCAGTTTATTAAACGTTAAGTGATTCGTGATATATTGTTTAATTTACGTGTTCTTGGTCTGTCTATCGTCCTCGTTTGTCGCTCGTCAGCATTTATTGGGCAGTTAATGTCTGTCTGTCTGTCGGTCTGCCGTACGTTAATAGATGCCTGTGTCATGTTTGTCGTATTCGGTGTTAATGAATTTATTGCTTAAAGGCCGAATTCTTGAAATATGTTTTTATCATGTATATCATATTGCGAGGTGGAATATGTGTAATGTAGAGCATGTTGTACATTTTATGTAAGTCTGCATTTTATGGGTTTTATTTAAATAGTCATTTTAGGTTATAAGGTTGCCACCCTTCCACCGTAAGAGTCCTTAAAAAAATGCACTCTCGCTGGCAAATAATTTGAGTTTTGTACCATTTCCATCCCTCTTACGGGTTGCATAGTTTAAGTGTTTGTGTGAGTTGTTAAAAAAATTTTGTTTTGTTTAAAGTAACCTGGTGTGTTTCAGATTTGCTTCATTGTACTCTTTCAGAGGTTGTTGTGAGCGGACTTGACTATGGCCGTGTTGAAAGAGCGCAGGTAAGCTTCTAAGCACGAAAGCTCAAACTGTCAATATTGTTTTTTTTCTGCCTCTAAATAAAATTGTAACTTGATATTTCGAGGGTGCTTTTCTGCTTATAATTTTAAATCTGTTTTTGAAAAGGCTTTTAGGAATAAGATTCACATTTGTTAAAAGTAATTCCTTTTTCCATCAGTTACTTCCTGGCAACTACTTCCACGCTCACCTAGTGTGATTAAATGTGCTAATGTCTTGATGAATCACCAATAAATACACTCCTGGAAATTGAAATAAGAACACCGTGAATTCATTGTCCCAGGAAGGGGAAACTTTATTGACACATTCCTGGTGTCAGATACATCACATGATCACACTGACAGAACCACAGGAACATAGACACAGGCAACAGAGCATGCACAATGTCGGCACTAGTACAGTGTATATCCACCTTTCACAGCAATGCAGGCTGCTATTCTCCCATGGAGACGATCGTAGAGATGCTGGATGTAGTCCTATGGAACGGCTTGCCATCCCATTTCCACCTGGCGCCTCAGTTGGACCAGCGTTCGTGCTGGACGTGCAGACCGCGTGAGACGACGCTTCATCCAGTCCCAAACATGCTCAATGGGGGACAGATCCGGAGATCTTGTTGGCCAGGGTAGTTGACTTACACCTTCTAGAGCACGTTGGGTGGCACGGGATACATGCGGACGTGCATTGTCCTGTTGGAACAGCAAGTTCCCTTGCCGGTCTAGGAATGGTAGAACGATGGGTTCGATGACGGTTTGGATGTACCGTGCACTATTCAGTGTCCCCTCGACAATCACCAGAGGTGTACGGCCAGTGTAGGAGATCGCTCCCCACACCATGATGCCGGGTGTTGGCCCTGTGTGCCTCGGTCGTATGCAGTCCTGATTGTGGCGCTCACCTGCACGGCGCCAAACACGCATACGACCATCATTGGCACCAAGGCAGAAGCGACTCTCATCGTTGAAGACGACACGTCTCCATTCGTCCCTCCATTCACGCCTGTCGCGACACCACTGGAGGCGGACTGCACGATGTTGGGACGTGAGCGGAAGACGGCCTAACGGTGTGCGGGACCGTACCCCAGCTTCATGGAGACGGTTGCGAATGGTCCTCGCCGATACCCCAGGAGCAACAGTGTCCCTAATTTGCTGGGAAGTGGCGGTGCGGTCCCCTACGGCACTGCGTAGGATCCTACGGTCTTGGCGTGCATCCGTGCGTCGCTGCGGTCCGGTCCCAGGTCGACGGGCACGTGCACCTTCCGCCGACCACTGGCGACAACATCGATGTACTGTGGAGACCTCACGCCCAACGTGTTGAGCAATTCGGCGGTACGTCCACCCGGCCTCCCGCATGCCCACTATACGCCCTCGCTCAAAGTCCGTCAACTGCACATACGGTTCACGTCCACGGTGTCGCGGCATGCTACCAGTGTTAAAGACTGCGATGGAGCTCTGTATGCCACGGCAAACTGGCTGACACTGACGGCGGCGGTGCACAAATGCTGCGCAGCTAGCGCCATTCGACGGCCAACACCGCGGTTCCTGGTGTGTCCGCTGTGCCGTGCGTGTGATCATTGCTTGTACAGCCCTCTCGCAGTGTCCGGAGCAAGTATGGTGGGTCTGACACACCGGTGTCAATGTGTTCTTTTTTCCATTTCCAGGAGTGTAAAATAAATTCTTTAAGAAAAAATTTGAAAGTAAATTCACGGTTCAGATGCCTCTGTTGCTGATCGACACTGCACGCGCTTCCAGGTGTTATAGGCCTTCCTGTCCAGCGGGATCAGGACCATCCGACTACACGACTGCCGGCAGCGCAGTACATCCAGGTTTGACATCGAGGGTCACCAACATATTCTCGAATGGTATCGAAGATGCTCTAACTCACCACGGCTTCGCCTGGCAGACGGCAACCCGCCATATCTCAGCTGAATTGCAGGAACAGCGGCCTTGCTGACCAGTAGCGCCGAGCCGTCAGCAGGAGTCAGCGGAATTCCACTGTCAGAGGCCCGAGGTGTCAACCAAAGCTGATGAGGAGACACAGAAATGTTCAAATGTTCATGAACTCCTAAAGGACCAAACTGCTCAGGTCATCGGTCCCTCGGCTTACACACGTAGCATAACACAATGCAGACCAGAGGTGGAAGACATACTGTCAACAGTGACAAGTACAGCTTGTCTGGCATATACCGATTAACTTGCAATTCCTGTCGGTCTGTATACGTGGGCCAACCGCATCAGGATTTTAGAACCAGATGTACAGAACATTTCATAGCACTGAAAAGTAATGCATACCACTCAACATTTGCTGATTATTAAGTAGCTTAGAATTAGCACACAATGGACACAAAATCTGATTTAAATCTAGTAACACCCTGTGGCAAAAATTGCCCAAGGAGAAAAATACTGAACGAATACGAATCACTATACAATAAAACCCTCCTTCACACAACAGAAGAGCTACATAAACAACTTCCGCCAAACCCATATGGTCACCCCATATGCTCCGCACCATTGACTCTACGAGACTTTCCATAAACCTCTCTCTCTCTCTCACACACACACACACACACACACACGCACACACGCACACACTGGACTCGGACACATACATACGTAAGCTATACATCTCAAACATCATCAACATCTGAAATTCACGTGCCACACCCCAAACAAACGCAAAACGAAACAAATTAACACTACATAGCCATTACAACGTGTGAAATTGCGGCAGAAACTCTATGCTTGGCTTACATATGATACAAAATGGGTCTGTAATGAAAACAGCAAAAGAAATGATACTGTTAAGAAGACCCGTACAAGGGTTTCTCACAGCAACTTCAGAAACAGTAATACGCTTAATTACTCGATATATATTTATACCCAGCAGCAAATTAGCAATAACGGAAAAAAATTAAACACGTTTGTCGTTCATGGGTGACAAGTTCCAGAATGCCTGATAGACTTAAAGCTGTGAGTATTACCCAAGTAATAGGGTCATACCAGGTATCTAAAGAAATTTATCTATCCACATTATTTCCTAATTTAGCTTAAAACGAAAATCTTGGCTTAAATAGTAAATGAACAACAAATAATGCATCACCCCATATGCTCCGCACCATTGACTCTACGAGAGTCACAACTTTTACTGTAAACAAATTAATGCCAAATATTTGACACATAATAATCGATCATTTTGCAAATATAAATACACTGCACAACAGAATTAAAGGTTCACTTTTTCGAAACACTATAATTCTGTCGGCTCGTCGATCCTTCAAACAGCAACGTGTCGATGCACGAGAAAAGAAGGTCAAAGCTGAAAATTTCATGACGTGGAAGGTGGGTTAATGACGTCACATTGACACCAAACCCACCAAAATTCTGCCTCGCACCACCGTCGACGTGTCACACCATCAGAAGGTCATCTCAGCTCCGCTCACCCACCTCTTCGGCGAAGGAGGTGAGAACAACAACGCCCAACGTTATAAACATTTTTTTTTTTTTTTGCGTGACCGAGGAAGATATTTCAGACACACTTCCACTCACTCAGAATCGAAATTAAAAAGCCTTAGTGGGAGGTAAAATGGCATCAGAGAAACCAACCCTTGTCTTTTGGAGTCGATTCTCACACATTGTGCAGTCGAAAACAACAGCTTGCAGTGTGTTGAGCAACAGGAAGACGATCTTGACAACCTTTGATAACGCTGACAACCACGCAATTTTCAACCCTTCTCTATGAATGTTGTGGTGCTACATCCCCCGTGAAAGCTGTTATACCCATTTAGAGGGCAGTACAGCTGAATTTTTGCTCTTCTGTACAGGCTGGAGCCATGGAGAGTCTTCAAAACCTTTGAACGAAATTTGGTCCGAAGCAGCAATGGATCCTTATGCTTCTTCAGTGCTCCTGTTTCGTGATCATGGAGGGGTGTGACACTGACACAGGCCTGAATAAAGCGACAAAGGGGTCGTCTAATTCCACCCAAAACCCTTGTGGCAACTGAAGACATTTCTTCAGTATTTTAAGAATATACCTTTGCAGAGAATACCTGTGAAATACTCCTAGGTGCCTTCAGGCAGGCAAATGGCCTCAGAGGAGGGTCGAGTGATCGCCTACACGCAAGTGCCTCATGATAATTTGCAGGTTTTCTCCGTAAATACTCTTACTTAAAAGTCTCAGTAAATGTGGGCGAGTGCCTCCGAGGATTTTGCCTAACTGGGGGCTTTGAGGGATTGCTTGTGGTTAAATTCAGGTTTGTGTCAATGTCGCACTCCTCCATGATCACGCGTCTGCAGAGTGTGAGACAGAAGCACTGGAAAAGAAAAGAGACCCTTTGCTGCTTTGGACCAAGTTCAAATTTCGTTCAAAGCTTTTGATTGGTCCCTTCTGGTTCCACACTGTACACAAGAGCAGAAATTGCGGTCGTACTGCACTCAAAAGCGACGAGATCATGTTCAGTGGGGGTTGCAGCTCCGTGATGTCCGACGCGAAGGGTTGAATCGTTTAGGAGACGTCAAAAGTGCTATAGGTTGTCAATAACGTCGAACAATAGTTTTCGACTGGGAAATGTGGGGGAATCAACGACGAAAGGAAATGAGCGGTTTCATTGACATCCTTTATGCCACCCCTAAGGCCTTTTCGCTACGATACTGCGCGGTGTTGTGCCGAAATGTGTTCGTCAGTCTCTCATAAGAAAGCCGCTTGATTTCAAGGCTGGGCGTCGCCGTTCTGACCTCCATCGCATAGGTGTCAAAAGAAGAGGTAAAATGTGGATAACAGGGATATGACGTTTTCCACGGAGGCGCTGAACAGAATTTTTTTGAAATTTGGTGCTGCTGTGACACCATTAACTCATTTTACGTGACATATGAACTTCTGAGCTCTGGCCTTCTTTCCTCATGTTGCGACACCTTGCTGTTTGAAACGTCTTCTGCGGCCGGAGTGGCCGAGCGGTTCTAGGCGCTTCAGTCTGGAACATCGCGACCGCTGCGGTGGAAGGTTCGAATCCTGCCTCGGGCATGGATGTGTGTGATGTCCTTAGGTCAGTTAGGTTTAAGTAGGGGACTGATGACCTCCGATGTTAAGTCCCATAGTGCTCGGAGCCATTTGAACCATTTTTTGAAGCGTCTTCGAGTGCGAGGAAGACAACATAGAGCGCCACGCTTTTGTACCGCTACGGAGGATGGTTGTAGGTACTTTTGAGCTAAATTTTTAATGTACGTTGGAACTGTACGTCAATATGGAGTTTCGAAAAAGTGGTCTTTTAATTCTGTTGAGCTGACAGTTAATATAAGCCACGCAAGACGTTAACCTGTAACAATAACTCTTTTTGGAAGTGAAATAAATGTACAAGTTCGTAATTTTTTTCTTTGTGGTGTGGGGTTGGTTCAACTACTCTTCCATGTGATTACGTAGGCTTTACCGGCGTAATAAGTCTTGAAAGTCTCTTCGGGTTTGCTGCCGGATCCTAAAATCAACTTGACTCGATATTTCGGTGATCCAACTGTTCGCCATCTTCAGGAAATGCTGCTTCTGCTGATGAGTCTCGCTGAGAACTGACGCCAGGCTGCAAATCGACGTCCTATATAGGCACCGTTCAGTACACGGCGCATGCGCCGCCCATCACGGTTTCTGCCTTCCAAAACAGGGAGGTGGTGCCGCCCTTAGTGAAACACTCCTGGCAACGATATATCGCAATCAAGGCCGCACCGAAGAACGTTCAGTTTTGATGCGAGATAATACAGGATACCACGTTTTGCTAAGAGGAAACCGATTGTCTCTGTTCATTAAATTATCAGCCAACCTAATTTCAATCGCCTCTTTATAGACACTCTTCCATGTCTCCATATCTTTGGAATTATTCTTGATATGTCACACTATGTCACAAATGCTTGGCACATCATTTTGTGTAACTGCAGTTTACCAGTAAGTGTCTCAATTGTGAGATTAATATATCAATATTCGTCCTGATCTAGGCAGTACTGCGGCCTTAGATATCCCGCTAGTTGTTACCGCGACAACTGAGAAGATCCCGACCCAGTAAGGCCAGTCCGGGGTCAGTTAATTCCCGCTCGGGTGGCGCGGCTGCCACGCTGCGGGATTTGGCGATCGGCTTTGGCGGGAGCCGCGCCGGTAAAAACCGGGGGTGGGCCTGGGACGCTCGTGGGCGTGTCAGTGGGTGCGACGGCCGGCTCAGGCCGGCCTGATCCCGGATCCAGCGCCCAAATCCCGCTCGCTGCCCAGACCACTGTTTGGCACAGTCGGCGCCTCCAGACGCAGCGTGCCACACACCGCCGCGCTGCACATCCGACTTGCCGCCCACGCAGGCTGCGATCCACATACCGCAATCCTGATTTGTATTTCCTGTTCCATCTATAACTGTCAAAGCGTAAGAACGAATAAATAAAGAAAGGACTGCATCCTCTGATGGAGCGATTTATGTGGGTTGGAATTTTAATAGTCGCAACTGTTTATTTACTTTTTTGGGAGGGGGGAGGAGGGGGGGGGGAGTCTGCAGTCTCCTGACCAGTTTAATGCTGCCCGCCACCTATAAAGACTCCTTTGAAAAAAAAATTTGTTTACTACTACTACTAGGCTAATTACTGTTTAGCTCTACAGGACCTTTATACTGAAATGTTTCCCACACCATCTTGTATTGTCTTTCTATGTGTGTGTGTAACTGTATGTTCACTGTTGTGGGGTAAATACATACAGCGTACACAGGGCGATGTGTGAAACTGATAGCGATTACACGCTCCAGCTGCTGCAGATACCGTGTTGAGCTGAAAGTGGTAACCAAAGTACGGAGAAATATTCTTCGGGGCTCTGTTGCATAGCAATCAGATTGCTTTCAGTTCTGAGAAATGTCCAGGTACAATTGTGGATTTGAATGATCCATGAAGTGACTTCTTTTCCGAAGAAAGCATCGAACTGTTTCACTAGAACTGAACCCTCCCTTCGGAACTGTTCTCAAGCTGGTATTTATTACTAAATCACAATAGAAGTATACGCTGGTTGTAGAATAACACGTACCTTCTTGAAATAAACAATACTTTATTGTTCTATTAACTGATTTCCTCCCATATACACATATATTGTACAATGTGAATCAAAATCTCGCAATGGCGTCGAATTTTACATCACAAGAATGGCTCTCTTTTTGTAAAATTACTCTTAACAAGGACAAAAGTTATATATCCTCAGAATAATTACGTGAGCGCTGACCGCCACAGAGTAATAAACAATATCTTTGTCTCCCACTCCCTCGTATTGTCACAGCAAGTTACGCTGCATGGTACATCATACACCAAATTCACTCCAGTGCCAATCTCTTCACCTCAGAGTAGCACTTGCAACCTACGTACTCAATTATCTGCTGGATGTATTCCAGTCTCTGTCTTCCTCTACGGTTTTTCCCCTCTACAGCAATGTCTAGTGCCATTGTAGTTATTCCCCAATGCCTTAAGAGATGTCTTATAATCCTGTCCCTTCTCTTTTTCAGTGATTTCCACATATCCCTTTCCTCTCTGATTCTGCGCAGAACCTCCTCATTTCTTACCTTATCAGTCCACCTAATTTCCAACATTCGTCTGTAGCATCACATCTGAATTACTTCAGTTCTCTTCTGTTCAGGTTTTTCCACAGACCATGTTTCACTACTATACAATTCTGTGCTCCAAATGTTATTTCTCAGAAATTTTTCCCACAAATAAAGGCCTTATGTTTGATACGAGTAGACTTCTCTTGACCAGGAACGCTCTTTGCGCCAGTATTAGTCTGCTTTCGATGTCGTCCTTGCTCCGTCCGTCATTGGTTATTTTGCTGCCTAGGTAGTAGAATTCCTTAACTTCAGCTACTCCGTGGCCATCAATCCTGATGTTAAGTTTCTCACTGTTCTCATTTCTGCTACTCCTCATTAATCTCGCCTTTCCTCGATTTGCTCTCAATCCATATTTAGTACTCATTACACTGTTCATTCACTCAGCAAATAACATTTTTTTTTTTTTTTTGTTTTCCCTCTGGATAGCAATATCATCAGCGAATCGTATCATTTATATTATTTCACCTTCAATTTTAATTCCACCCTTAACCTTCCTTTTATTTCCATAATTGCTTCTTCGATGTACACATTCAACAGTAGGGGCGAAGACTGAATCCCTGTCTTAAATCCTTTTTAATCCGAGCACTTCGTTCTTGGTCGTCCACTAATAGAAAACAGATATATTTTTCAGAGTAGTACTATCCGAAGTAGTCTCCAGCTTTTTTTAACGCATTGTCACTTTTGCGGAAGTCATAGAATACATTTAGCAGTGTGTTGATAGCTCGAGTGTAGTTGTCTTTTGTTCGTCGAATCTTTGTAACAGTTCTGAAGCGAATGCCTTTTTCTAATTACCAGTTTAGTTATACCGGTTTTGGATGTCTCTGTAAGTTTATTCCGTTGCCAGTACTTAATCTTTCGTATATTGTTCAGAGACGTTGCCTTGTAAAATATGTTTCACTATCGGAAACAACGAAATTAACAAGAGAGATCAAAATGGGAAGTGTAGAAGAAACAACTTTCTGCTATGTAACCCAATGAAAAGATTAGTATACAGGGGAATTTGAGCTTCCCCCCTCCCCCCAACCATGTCGTGTTAAACAATCCCACGCACGACAACAGCGTTGTTGTCCAGTTCATTCTAGAGATGTGTAGCACATTTTCAAAACGTTACAAAATAACTGATAAAGTATGCGAGGAGCTGGGGTGGAGAGGAGTTTGTACCTCTTTAGTTCTGGGGAATTTTACATGAAAACGAGTCAAGAACCCGACCCCTTCCTTACCTACCACCTAACTATTTACGTACACAGCGGTAATGAAAGGAATTGATGGTGGACCCTGCTACTTGGTTAAATAAGTAGTGCACACTCACAATAATTTAATAAAAATCGTAATCTACTCACTAAAAAAAGGGAAATTTATCATAATAAACGACAGGAAATGGGATTCTGCATCTATCTACAAAATGATATGCGGATTAAATATTGCAATGAGATTTATTATGAATCAGAACATAAAGGTACTTGATTGTCGATGGTAGGCTAAAGGATAGGGTATACTGAGCTATTATGAGAACAAGATTTGGCTCCTACTCTCTCTGATGCAATAGACTGACGATAATGACTGGAGGTCCTAATGAATAAAATATTATTCCCCCGATTATAATGCAGTATTGCAATTAGTAGTGAAAGTTCAAACGGGATCGCATGGAGAAACAAGCAAGCTGGACTTGTAGCAAAGAGAGCGTGTGTGCTGCTGCGGACTTCAGTATAAAAATTATATGTCCTACAATGGCGGAGCCGCAAAATACTGTACCAGTCCTGAAACCTTCAACACGTCGTCGGTAGGTAGCGTTCTGATGATGTAGGCGCCGACTCTTGCTGTGCAGCAACTGTTTCAACTCCTGGGATCGAAGGCTGTCCGAGAATTCTAAGTTCTACTCGCGTGGCCGAAGCAGAGAAAATCCTAGATGCAGGTGGATGTATCTCCAGGAATAGACACAGCAAAACGGCCTAAACTCGCCCGGTCGGTGCAGGTGCGGAAATCCAGGGTAAGAATCTGGGTCTTAAGTCGCAGAATGAAACTGGAGTATGACTTAAGTCACGCTCCACAACGGCTACGATAAAGTGCGACTAAGTCCCAAGACCGTCTGATTCCGACGAAGATCAGATCCCGAGTGCCATGCGACCGCACAACGTAAGAGCCAACGTTATTCAACTCCCCATTACCCCCTAAAAGCCACGAATCAGCATTCAGTACTGATTCCAAAATTCCCTCACACTAAGAACATCATTCGCGCCAATAGCAACCGTTCCCTCCAATGTGGTGCCTGGCTTTGTGACGTCAGCTGGCCTCAGTTTTAGTTGACCAGTCATGCCTCTGCTGTTTAGCAGGGAGCACTAAACTCGCCGTTTGACCGGCTACGAAAACAGCATGCCGAGAGCACCGGCCATCTGGCGCCAGACAGTCGCACCCAGCAGGGCACGGTCCGCAAGTATTCTCAGAATCATGGAGACAGTACAGTCAGTCGGCGTCAGCAGTCTTTACTGGAACGGTAAACACAAAAAACTGGCGACACTGAGACGGCTCGCAGGTTGTTTCGCTCTCCATACAATAGGCGAAACTCGACCGAGGTCAGTCACCCCGCCAGGTGCCCAATCCCACTGATGTACGAACCCCTCCGTACTCGTGGAAGTGCAGACCCCCACGAAAACACAGTGTGTCGTGTCCTCAGGAGCTCGCCTCGCAACAAGCCACCCGGGGAGGTGACAGAGAAAACTAAAAGCAAGACCACACACAGTTCCCATCATGCATAGCAATTAAGTAAAACGTAATTTGAGTTCTCAGTACAAATACTCTCATCAGAATAATCTTATTCGGCACGTTCCCACCGGAAGATGAGATAAAACATTAATAAAATTGATGAAAATTAGAGCTGACATACAAGAAAAGGCATGGAACTCGCCAAGTACACGAATACATCCAAGAGCTATTATAAAAAATTTGTTTATGAAACTTCTTCAACACATATATGCGGTGAGTCACATTAATATGTTTATGAAACTTCTAAAATGCGGTGAGTAACATTAATATGTGACTCACCGCATTAATGTGCTGAATACGTTTCATAAGCAAACTGCTATACACCATAAAATTGTTACTTCTACACTTCCCATTTTGATATATCCCATTAACGCCACTGTTTCCGATGATGAAATTCCCTTTATAAGGCGATGTTTCTGAATCATTTATGAAAGTTTAAGTACTATAAACGAGGTAAACTTACAGAGATATCCAAAGCTCTTATAACTACACCGCTGAAACACAAAGAAAGATTAGAGGCGCTTGAATACGAATGTAAGGAGTAAGGTATATGTAGGCCAGTCCTCATTTCTCTTTTTTACAGTATGATTCCCTTTGGTAACAGTATCCAAAAGGGGGAACTTACCTCGATTATATGCCTGTCCCCTCTCTGGATATCGTTCTTGGCACAGACGTAAAGCGGAGAGAATAAAACTACATTGATAAGGGTAGCTGAACCACACTGCATATTTAAAAATGAAATAGCCTATGTCCGCCCAAAACGTTGATTAGAGTACGTGTAAAAATTTGAAGCAAATATTTCAAGAACTTTTCGAGATTTCTGTAACAACGTTCACCCTTTATACATCAAATTTATGAAAAGAATGTATAGCTTATGTCTGCCCAAATTTTCAGTAGAATAAGGTGTAAAAAGTTGAAGTAGATGTGTAACCTTCTCCCTACATTCTCCTATCTTTTATTGGCTCATATATGTTATTAAGGAATCTCGTGATTTAGCATTAGGCATTATTCTACAAGTTATTTACGCCCGATCTGAGTATTTTATCAGATTTGTTACAGTCACTTACTCTACTCAGATTGATTCAACGCAACAGATAACGCTAGCCTACTATCAACACGTTCCACTAGAGCCGACACAGAGGGAGGTTCACATATGATTCGTCCACGATATGCTTTATTCATTAACTCAGATACTATGCAAAATTAAAGTTAAAAAAATTGTTAGCTCTTTCTGCTTTTACCAAATCTCACAATCACTTTAAGATGGCACACAGGGAATTGTTATCTAATCAAGCAAGCTATTAAAAAGGATGTTTCACAAATCAAATTGAACAGCAATCATAATGATAAAGAAAAAGTGATAATGACACCATATAATATATCAGCAACCGTACTTCGGTCTCCTACGTTAATTAAATGGTTGTCACACTATTAAGACCAAAAGGGTGAGCTTATTTAATGACGTATGGGTGCCTCGCATACCGAGCACATTTATGACTCTGCACTACACACTCTGCATGCAAATGCCACGCTTTGCTGGGTAATAAAGGAATGGGACAGGCTGTGCAACAAGAGGACCGAGTGGCTGCGCAGGTCGTGTCGTCAGCATGTTCCAGAACTATTCCTGACCCCACCAAAGACACAGAAAAGTAACATTCATGAAGGTTCTATTTCAAATAAGCTCCAAAATATTGTATCTGGTATAACAAATATCTGAATAATTCGGATATGCAACTGTATAGCGCGTCCTCTTGGCACGTAACATTAATAAATATTATCACGCTACTAATCTGCAGAATATTCTGACTTGTCTCCAATATGTAAACCATCATTACATTTGAATAGAATTCCCTTAACATAACCTCCCACCAATAATTAACCTCCTATCAATAATATTGAGTTACAATAAAGTCTGCCCTACCCTTCGCAGATTTCATCATGACTTGGTTCAAATGGTTCAGATGGCTCTGATGTCTATGGAACTCAACATCTGAAGTCACAAGTCGCCTAGACTTAGAACTACACTACTGGCCATTACAATTGCTACACCAAGAAGAAATGCAGATGATAAACGGGTATTCATTGGACAAATATATTTCACTAGAACTGACATGTGATTACATTTTCACGCAGTTTGGGTACATAGATCCTGAGAAATTAGTACCCAGAACAACCACCTCTGCCCGTAATAACGGCTTTCATACGCCTGGGCATTGAGTCAGAGCTTGGATGGCGTATATAGGTAAAGCTGCACATGCAGCTGAAACACGATACCACAGTTCATCAAGAGTCGTGACTGGCGTATTGTGACGACCCAGTTGCTCGGCCACCATTGACCAGACGTTTCAGTTGGTGAGATATCTGGAGAATGTGCTGACCAGGGCACCAGTTGAATATTTTCTGTATCCAGAAAAGTCCGTACAGGACATGCAACATGCGTTCGTGCATTACCCAGCTGATATGTAGGGTTTCGCAGGGATCAGATGAAGGGTAGAGCCACGGGTCGTAACTCATCTATAATGTAACGTCCACTGTTCAAAGTGCCGTCAGTGCGAACAAGAGGTGACCGAGACATGTAACCAATGGCACCCCATACCATCACTTTGAGTGATACGCCCGTATGGCGATGACGAATACACGCTTCCAATGTGCGTTCACCGCGATGTCGCCAAACACGGATTCCACCATCATGTTGCTGTAAACAGAACCTCGATTCATCGAAAAAATTACGTTTTGCCACTCGTGCACCCAGGTTCGTAGATGAGTACACCATCGTAGGCGCTCCTGTCTGTGATGCAGCGTCAAGGGAAACCGCAGCCATGGTCTCCGAGCTGATAGTCCATGTTGCTGCAAACGTCGTCGAGCTGTTCGTGCAGATGGTTGTTGTCTTGCAAACGTCCCCATCTGTTGACTCAGGGATCGAGACATAGCTGCACGATCCGTTACAGCCATGTGAGTAAGATGCCTGTCATCTCGACTGCTAGTGATACGAGGCCGTTAGGATCCAGCACGGCGTTCCGTATTACCCTCCTGATCCCACCGATTCCATATTCTGCTAACAGTCATTGGATCTCGACCAATGCGAGCAGCAATGTCGCGATATGATAAACCGCAATCGCGATAGGCTACAATGCGACCTTTATCAAAGTCGGGAACGTGATGGTACGCATTTCTCCTCCTTACACGAGGCATCACAACACCGTTTCACCAGGCACGCCGGTCAACTGTTGTTTGTGTAAATGCTCTGAAAAGCTAATAATTTGCATATCACACCATCTTCTCCCTGTCGATTAAATTTCGCGTCTGTAGCACGTCATCTTCGTGGTGTAGCAATTTTAATGGCCAGTAGTGTACTTAAACCTAACTGATCTAAGGACATCACACACATCCCTGCCCGAGGCAGGATTCGAAAGCTGCGACTGGAGCAGCAGCGCGGGTCCCGACTGAAGAACCTAGAACCGCTCGGTCACAACGGCCGGCTTCAACTACAGTTTGCATTTCTGCATCGTACAGAAGGTAATGATGACTAAACTCTAAACACGCTTGGCACTACGGTACATTTCACAAGTCATACACAATTTTATCATATTTAATGCAAAATTTTACCTGAGCATTACAATGTTAATAATCAGAAGACATGTCCCAATGAATAAACCCCTTAGCACTGAGTGAGAACCCATCCCTTAAAATGATTTGAAAGTCACCCGAGAACACACACGAAAATACGTAATTTTGCAGAACACTGAAACTATCATCACGCACACTGACTAGAAACATTTTTATTTGCTGGTTCGTCTTGGCGTAATTAAGCACTGAAGGTGCCTTTACCCACGCAACTACTCGACTCTGTACCAACAGTGACTTAGCGCGAAAGTTTGCAAACAGTCACCAACAAGGAAAAAATTCTTTAAATTCAAAAGATATTCTCAAAATGTCAAACAGAAGTATTTAGTGCAAACTATTAATTTAACAAATATGAATAACTGAAATACCAAAAGTTACAGTCCTATGCTGAAGACAAATGCCGTCTGTTATGAGACTTCGCGACCGCAGCTATTTCAGTATCACAAAATAACTAAAATTGTCGACTCTAGTAGTATGCTGTCCAGGTTCTACTAGGAGGGCAACATTCCACGTAATATCTAACACAATATAAGTCATTTTAACCAGGTTATCTTACCACTCCTGCCGGTGCTTCTGGGACGCGCTCTCACCCTAGCTCTCCCCGATGCTGAGTGACACTCATGGCAAAAAGCTACCCCCGCGACTACTCAAACGAAACGAGGAAGACGCCGCTCATTGGCTGTTTCCTGCCTTCTCCTCCAGAAACAGCTGAAACTCGAGCAAGCGACTGCCAACTCTACTCTTACACCACCTAACGTCAAAGATTTGCTGATTCAGTACCACTACCACGTACTTATCTCTGGTTAATGATCCATACTTTTACCCATAAAACAATTACTTTCTGTCACTCACATCCATACAGGAAGGGTGAAGAAGGAATAAAGGAAGTGTGGCAGAAAAATAAAAATGGAACTCCAATGACAGCTTTCCTTGTCCAGCTGACTAGAGAGGTAGCTGCACGTAATGCGCATTAACTTGTAAAAGAAATTAGCCTCAAAGATTCAAATGGAGTCTACTACAGCACCGCTTCAAACGGAATAACTATACGACCGACTTGCCCAGTAGCACATTAGTATAGATATGCTCCTTGTAAGTGTAACTTCAAGCTGCATATTATCACGGGAGACATAAGAAAACCGACAGTACTGTAATACTGATGCAGATCGAGTCCTTACACGCGACAGGGAGTGAAACAAGAAGCATGCACAAGATTTTAATTTGCTGGCAACCAAGTCCGCACGCTTTTGAAGTCTGTGGATGAAGTTAGTACCTGTTTCTACATGACGCCCGTCATCTTTCGTACGATGTTAAAACAAATTATTAACGTAACTTGGGCTTTAAACCTTTAGCATTTAATACATGCTAGTAAGTTCATGCGCTTCTGCGCTAAAAATAAAACAAAAACAAAAAAAACAGGTAAACAAACTTCGCATATATCACTGCAAAAGTGAATGTCGCCTCTTTCTCATTTTCAGTATGTAATTATTCACCACCACAGAAGGTTCCAACTGACACGATGAAAACATGTGTTGCTACAGCAATATTAAATAATAACTGGGCCATCATGACCTGCTTAAATTTCCGCATCGTTTGACTGGTTGCTTACTACTGCGCAAGTAAATATATAATCAGCCACTAGCCATTTTGCAGTTCGCTTTCCGCTAGTATGCTCCAATCACTTGCTCTAACCAACAGTTGTTTACAGGATTCTATAGAAAAACACTGTTAACATTGAATGTAACGTAACTGTAATGTGCATGGCATGCTTGTAATTTTTAAACGCCTATGTTCAGAGAAAACAACATCCTGAGCGAATAGAGATAGGACGGTCATGTTTATAGGACGTGTACATTAGCATGTGCTGCAGAAATGATCAGCATTTGAATCATGTCTGCCTGCGGGTTCAAGACCAACATTGACACCGCTGGTCAACACTACCTACGGTACAGTGCCCCAGGGGCTCCCGCTGTCGCTATAAACCGAAAGTAATGGATCAGTGTCACTTGAGCAGAAGTGCAGGATGCCTCGCAGACGTACGTGCGAACCGTATCGTCGAATCAGTGAGTTTGAAAGAGGTTGCATTATTCGCAAGAGAGAATGTGGTGCATCCATCCGGAAAAATGCTGGTCGTGTGTGACGAAGTGTTTAGACAGTGCAACGGGTGTGTGCAGAGCGGATCAAGGAAGGCCATAGAACACGACGAGATGGGATGGTCAGGACCCACCACCCAGAACACCGCCCCGCCCCCGCTCTCCCTCCCCCCCTCCTTTCCCCCCCCCCCTCCCCCTAGAAGAGCGACACCTCATCGGAATGGCATTGCATAACAGATCTGCGTCCTCCTAGGCTCTCGCTCAACAGTGTCACAGTGTAAAACTATGTACACAATCAGGTGTAAGGGTTGGCAGTCCATTGCCTTCTATTACGGCGTGGGTTAAGTGCGAATTGTCCGCTTCTCTACTTACCTTTGACGAATGTGCGGCAGAAACATGCTAGACGGCAACGGTGTGTGGAACGACATCATTGGGGACAGGGATGGCATCAGACAGTGTTTTTGGACGAACCCAGGTTCTGCTTGTTTGAATATGATGGGCGCATTTTGGTTCGCCGCAGACACGGGGAGCGGAATCACAGTGACTGCATTCGCACAAGACAGACAGCGCCAACTCGACGCTTTATAATGTGATATGTTATTGGGTACAATACCAAATCACAGTTGGTGCGTGTCCAAGGCACTGTGATCAGTGTGACGTGCGTGAATGGCATCCTGCCACCCCTAGCCATGCCCTTTCTACACAACAGCCCAGCTGCCATTTTTCAGCAAGACAATGCATGACAACATTTAACTGAATGAAAAAGTGCCTTGTTGGTGTCACAGGATGTCGGCATTTTGCCCTGGTCCGTCAGATCACCAGACTTGTCGAAAATGTGTGGGATATGGAGAATTTACTGGGCAGTATTGTGATCCTACGTCAACAACCACAGATGAACTTTGGAAGGAGGTGAATGCAGTATGGATGGCAATACCACATGACGTCATTTGAGCATTATACGCGTCGCTGCCATCAGGCATGCAACAAATTACCAGCGCCCATGGCGGAACATGTTCCTACTAGGCAACTGTAGATATTTGGGTGAGCCGCATGTGCAATGGTACCCTGACAAACAAATTGCTGGCAACAGAAACCACGTCACAATCCAATATTAACAGAATTTGTGGGTGTTCTGCCATACTTTTTAATCCAGGTTTCAGTTTGTATCTGGACGAATACCTATTCTGCTATAAAATGTGCGCATCCCTTCTGCCACAGTGCTTTATTAAGTTTGTAGGGGAAAAAATTGGAAAATGACACTCTCTTCTGAACGCCAGTTCCGTGTTGTTCGCGTTGTTCCTCAAGCTAACTGCACTCAAACACGCTAGCTCGAGACCGATTGGAAGTGCACTTCAATGGCAGCTCTGATACGCCGTCACGCAGTCCATAATTACCTTCATATTTAAGCAAAGGAGGAAATGATGACTATCTGTACCTTGTTCTGGGACTCTTCATGCAAATGTCCCAGGTTGGACCTCAGCTAACACGCTGTGGATAAAAATCCAATGGCAGCTGAAAATCTCTCGGCCTATAGCCTTGTCGTAAATTGACACATTCTCGCTACTAACACAGGTTTTGGATTTAAGGTTGGGGCAGGACGACGAACTGCATCCTCACGGCTATAGCAGCCATTGTCGTACGTTGGTGGAGCGGCGTAAGAAGCTGGCTGGTGGGGCGATGGTTAGTGGGAACCAGTGAAGTACTTCCCAATGCTACAGCCAACAGAGTCATTCTGCCCCGTCTACCTGTATCAGGTATTTCGGAGTGCGCGTAGAACATTTAGCGTTGACTTCCTGTCTGTCTGGATACGGCGAAAGTATTTACCAATAATAGTGTTCACGATGGGCTGATTAATGCAGACACGACAAGTATTACGATAAAAAGCGAAAGCGATAGTTTTCCCTGTATACGAGGGACGTTCAGTGAGGAATACAACACAATTTTTTTTCTGGAAGCACATTGATTTTATTCAGGATTCCAATACATCATATTATTCCCCACTCTTTTGACTACAAGATCCTATTTTTCGACAGAATATCCGTTCAATCTGACAGCCGTACGCCATCTTGCTGGTATGGTACCGCCTTATTGGTATGGTACCACTATACTTATCGACGTCAGGGCGAAGCCCCCAACACCCACCTACTGCTTCCCGCGGAGTGCATCCTTCATAGGAAGTCGGAAAAACATCCCAATGAAGTTTTGTGAACTTGTCTCGGGTGTGTAGGCTTGCGTGAGGCCTTGCGTTGACATGGAGAAGGTCAAGTTCGTTTACATTTTTGTAGCGCCGAACACGCTGAAGTCGTTTCTTAAATTTCCTGAAGGTAGCGCAGTACACTCCGGAGTTTATCGTTGCACCATGAGAATGGACATCGAACAGGATAATCTCTTCAGAATCCCAGTTGGCAGTTAGTATGGCAGAAAAGGGCTGGAAGGTGTGTAACATGGGACAGAGGCAGAAAGAGGGCACACTGGTGATGCCGCACATAGTTCTCGTTTCCTCACTACCCAAAAAATACCAGGCAGTTCTCTTTTCAGTTGCACACCGGTATAGCGGCGTCCAACACCGCTAACTTCCGTGATCAGTCACTGGGAGTAAAGTGGTAAATGTCCTTTACAAAGACGCATAATATTACGAACTTCTGAATTCTGTAAAATCATTTATTAAGAAAATTTGTGTACATTACCTATAATACGAAATTTATGAATTTCACTGCGTTCTTTATGCTGCACACGTACAGTACCATCAGGACAAAAGTCATCCAAAAAATGGTTCAAATGGCTCTGAGCACTATGGTACTTAACATCTATGGTCATCAGTCCCCTAGAACTTAGAACCCGGGAACCCGGGCACGGGAAGTGAGAACACTACCGCACGACCACGAGATGCGGGCAAAAGTCATCCACTAATACCGTGACGGACTTCCTTTTGCCTTGCGTAGTGTAGCAACTCGATGTGGCATGGATTCAACAAGTCGTTGGAAGTCCCCTGCAGAAATATTGAGTCATGCTGCCTCTATAGGCGTCCATAATTACGAAAGTGTTGCCAAAGCACGATTTTGTCTACGAACTGACCTCTCGATTCTGTCCCATAAATGATCGTGGTATTCAGATCTGGGTGACCAAATCATTCGCTCATATCGTCCAGAATGTTCTTCAAACCAAATTCGAACAAATGTGCCCTGGAGACACGACATTTTTATTTGGAAACAGTAGGTCCCATGGTCTCTAAGTAGCGAAACATAACCAATTATAGTAAATGAACGGTTCAGTTGGAGCATAGAGCCCAGTCCATTCTATGTAAACACAGCCCACAACATTATGGAGCCATCAACAACTTGCACAGTGTATTATTGACAACATGGGTCCATGGCCATACTCGAATCCTACCCAAGCTCTTCCTAACTGAAATTAGGTCTCATCTGACCAGGCCTCGATTTTTCAGTCGGCTAGGCTCCAACAAAAATTGAAGTGTCCGTTTCTTTTTCACGCCTTTTGGCACGTGTTTTCGCACTTCATTCGCCGCGACGTCCGGAAGACATGTATGGCTGCCTAAAACTAAGTTGCTTCTGGTGGATAGTCTTCCTTTACGCTTCTTGTTTACGTTTACGCACCGTCAATAACTAATACCTTCATTGTTGGTATATTCCACTATATACTGGTAACCGTTACAAACCACTAGAGGCTTCCCTTTCGTTGTCGTGGTGAATTCCATCTTTACAACAGCAGTACTGAACTGCGGTTCGCTACCTGTTTGGTGTCCACAGCAGTGCTGAACTGCGGTGCGCTACTTGTTTGGTGTCCCTGTAGACCGCCCGCTACCTGTTCGGCCGGGTGTCCTCACACATGTCGCTCCTCACAACTTTCGCTCCTCACAAGTATCCCAACCCCAGGCACGGGACGCCCTGGAGCCGACGTCGTGCTGTTAAGCAAAGGCAGCCGGGTCGGTCGTCTTCTGCCACAGCGCATTAACGCCACATTTCGCTGCGCTGCCCTAACGGATACGTTACTCGTACGTCCCACACTGATGCGGTTATATCACGCAGTCAGTGTTGGTTGTCTGTTAGCTCTGTTACATAAACGCCGCTGCTCTCGATGAAACCCGTCGTTCACTGCGTTGTCCGTGATGAGAGGTAATGCCTGAAATTTGGTGACTATCATCACCAGATGTAAGGTCAAACAGATCAGTTAAAAACGTACCCCAATTTCCTTTTAAGCTGCTACAACGTCAAGGTCATTGCGGTGATACCACCCACACAATTACAGTAACCTGTTCCTGAAATACTAACGAACATAGCTCACAAAGATTTAAGTCAAATACTGTTTTGTTTTACCTTTCGTGCAATGATGATCGTCTATGACAGAAACCGGTTTGTTAAATAAAACAGTTGGTGGTTAAATTGCATTTTCTACAGTCTTTAAAAATATATGTAGATTTCACCGAATGTAACAGTTTTAATAATGAACATTATTTTAAAAAGAAAGTATATAGCTTCACAAAAGGCCGAGAAGCGACACTCCTTGGTGTTATAGTACCTACAGCTTCCACCAGGTCAACCTGCCGTATGTGTGTATTCCAGGTCTCAGTGCAGGAAGCTAAACTTAGCAAAAAAACTGTGTAGATCACGCAAAGGCGACCGACCGCCATGTCATCCTCTACCACGACGCAACGTGTAGCTATGGCATGGAGGGGCATCGGGGCAACACACCACTTTCCTGGACACTATGAGTTTTCATGACCGGAAGTCGCTTCTTCTCACTCAAGTAGCACCTCAGTTGACATCACAATGCCGAGTGCGCCTTGTTCTAGCCCTTCCACCAAGGACAAAAATCCCTGGCTGCAGTGAGTATATAATGCATGTCCTTAGCATAAGAGTAAGACCACTGGACTACGGTGACTGAAAAAAGTCTTAGTTAAATGAAATAATACTCTGTCTTTTGTGTGTAGTTAACATTGCTACGCAGGTTGACTACTCAGTGGCAGGTCTGGCTATTAATATTACTTAGCTCACGTTGCTAAAGCCAGATTGTGTGGTGAGTAGTAGAACAAGGGCGATGTCGGACCACTGACGTCACCCAAGATGGAGCTGTGACGACAGCTGATGACGTGGGCACTCTTATCCAAGATGACGACTATTGGCTGGAATGTACCATGTACCGGGTAGTTTGAATTATAGTGGGAAAATGCCATGCGCACTGCCACGCACCCTCTGGTGGGAAGTTTGAACTTTGATGGGAAATTGAATTATGTGGTTCTATGGGACCCACGCCCCCCCCCCCCCCTTTACGACTTTTTTGCATGATGGTGATTCATCCTCTTGGGAAAATGGTGAGAATTTCGAATTTTGGAGGAATTTTGCTCTAAGAGCTTACTCCTTCAGCTGAGGGGAGTATGGTGTTGCCTCCACTAGAGGTGGCTCATGATGTCATTCAATTTGAATATAATTTGCTTAACTTTGTTTAAAATTATATAAATTTGTTTAAATGCATTGAAATTTGTTTAAATTTATTATCTACCTACAGCATAATTGGCTTAGTTTGGTGTTACCACCACAAGAGGCTGAGATATCAGTTGTCGGTGTGTAAGGAGCATGAGGAAATGTTGGTGCCAGCCTGGGGATTTTTAATAGCTGTAGTACTTGCACTCATTCAGCCAAGGAGTACATCCACAGCTCACAGCATGAACAATAGAAGCGAGCATCAATACTTGAACATATGAAGAGGAAGAATATGGTCCTGTAAATAAATGTTTTGCGTAACACAACAAATGGAAACGTCTGTTTCAGGTCCCACCACACAAGAGACAACTGCCTCCGGTTCACCAGACCAAAGAACTGACCTAGTCCACGAGTTCACCACTAGAGGGCTCCATGATAGGTTGTGTGATCATGCAGTAGGAGCACAGAATGATGATGACATCACATGTTTTTCTCAGTTGCATGTGTGCCCCAACCTGCTAACACTCCGCCCCCCCCTCCCTGCGGTCTGGAGGGGGAAATTGGTGGGAATCACCCTGCTCTGGGCTGCTGGAAAGAGGAAGGAGTATAGTTTATTTATTTTTTGAACAATTTATTTAGGGCCGGATTATTATGCTGATAAAAAACTCTCACCTTGACATACTTCGGGCCACAATATACTTTTGAGAGACCTGTACTACTCGTAAATAATGCAGTACACTGATATGCAGAGACGCAAATAACTCGTAAATTACCGAAATAATCCAGCATACAGACGTGACAACTACTTGTATATCACCGAAATAATGCTCAAAACGCTTAAACGGGCGAAAATAATGCAGTGCACAAACACTCAGTCCATATAAAAAACGCAACTTATCAGCGGCTCGGAACACTGATTCTACTGGATGGAAAGCCTAATTGCACCCCCTAACACATGCAAACTGTTCAGATGTGAGAGAGGAAGGTTAGTATATTTTCTTTATTTTGGTCGGGAAACTGATGCAAATATCCATCATAATTACGTAATAAATCACCAAGATCGGTCCTAATTACTAAAACTATATGCATAACGCTGCACAAGGATGGCCTAAAATCGCAACATAGCGCAAAAAGTATCGATACCATACAAGTGGGGAAAATACTTGCAACACCACTCGAAACTTACGCAAATATCTATCCTAGTTACGTAATTAATCACAAAAATAGGACATAATTACACAATCATGTCCATAGCGCTACAGAAGGACGGATACACACTGCAAAAACTGACAATACCATACAGCTGGTGTTATCCTGCTGGGAAAAAATCTCGTATTATCTCGTATTATCTCGAAACCAGCGACAGCAAACACTCAAACTCTACCCTACACCTACAAGCGAGGTGGAAAAACGCTGGAAGTACAATCTTAATTCTTTTTGGTGGGAAATACATTCAGCTGGGTATATGCTGGTGTTGGACAGAGAGGAGTTTAAAAATGTGCATTACCTGCAAGCATACAGCATCTATCGCTGTTTCACGTCAGAGTTCACTTCAGATGTTCAATAAAACTCACCCTAGAGACCAGCTAACCGAAGCCAATACACGCTATCACAGCTGATGGAAAAAAAGTGTCACAGCTCTATTTACACTTCTAAATAATCGCTAAAGTATCAGCACTTATAACGAATGGTTCATAATGTAGCACATGTACTGGAGAAACTCGTAGTCCTGAAAGACTGTAGTTGAACTTGCGTTCTTCTCAATGTACAAACTGCCAAAAGTCCAACTACAGCATGGAAGAACCAAGGGAACTACTACACTAACAGCCTCGCGACACATGCTGGCCGCCGCCTGCCTTGATACAATCACCCTCCGCCAACACAAAAGCAGGAATAGTTAATTAGGAGATAAAGGGGCTGCTTCCCCAAATGCATCTTGGTCATCTAAAGTATAGTGGCACAGTCGCCCCTAATGGCTAGGAGTTGCCACTGTCACAATCTAGACACGTCCCTAATGTGTCTCGTTCTGGGCTGGAAAGCACTTTCGTTTAACATCGCGTAGACGCTCCAGCAGGGGTCGGGGCAGAACCGTGCTCTCGTACGAAGCTCGCCCGCTGTTCTGCGCTCGGTTATTTAACATCAACTCGACTCCTACAATAAAGCAACTATTAAAAAAAATTCGTCGTGATAATAAATCTCCTCTCTCCATGAAAACAGACAAAGTCCATTTTCATTAGTTTTATGATCAAAACCAGTATAGTCCTTACGACTGCACTAAAATCTCATTATTTTGTGACATCAAGAGAAGTGTACCGCCACCGATCACAAATGATCAGCAGAGAGGAACGTATAGCATCTGTGAGGACCTTTATGTGGAATAATAGAGGTAACTGATATTTCCACTCACAAATAACAATGTCGGCAAAGCAACACATTCCAAATCTCCCCTATAATGAACGAAGTCAGATGAGGTGTTTCTCATGTCCAGAGAACCAGCTTCCACCTGCAAGATTCACACACCACAACTGATGTTCTCTCAACTAAATAGAGACATTAAATGTGAAGAAGCAGTCAACCGAGCAATTGTCCGCCCTGATTGCTGAGTGGTAAGTGCGACGGAATGTCATACCTACCAGCCAGGGTCAGATTCCCGGTTGTGTCGGAGATTTTCTCCACTCAAGGACTTGTTGTTGTGTTGACTTTATTCTCATCTTTTCATCTCCACCGACACGCAAGTCGTCAACGTGGCGTCAAATCGAAAGACTTGTACCAGGCGAATGGTCTACCCGAGAGGAGGCCCTCGCCACACGCTATTTACACTTAACCGAACAATTTACGTGGGAGGGAATAATGGCCCAGTGAAAGCACTTGTCCATATGGATCTTCTCAAATTTCCACTTTATCACTAAGGCAGTGCAACACATACCAAGTGTTAGTTCGCTATTCGGCCGTCTAGAGGAGTACACAGTTAAGTCAACTACATTTCTGCATTGAAACAAGCCTCTCAATTCGGACGGCTGCTGCAATAGCAGGAAACATGGATCATTCCCGCCACAGGCCACGGCCGCCCCAAGCACGCGTAGGCAGAATAATCCTACTAAATCGTTCACATATGTATTTCCTCGCTACACATACAGTTAAATGTTAGGATTGTGGTTTCAGTTGAACAGCATGCGACAGTGAACGAAGTATCGGAAATACACCATGCTGACGGCAGTGGCTCTGGAAATAGAAGTATCTGTAACATTCTTATGACTTGGCATACTCCTCCCTTTGCTATCACAGTATTCCACGTCAAACCCATACCTTCCTTACGACTGGACATAGTCATTTTCTTTGCACATGTCGGAACAGAAACATTGTTGTTGTTGTTGTGGTCCAGAGACTGGTTTGATGCAGCTCTCCATGCTACTCTATCCTCTGCAAGATTCTTCATCTCCCAGTACCTACTGCAACCTACATCCTTCTGAATCTGCTTAGTGTATTCATCTCTTGTTCTCCCTCTACGATTTTTGCCCTCCACACTGCCCTCCAATACTAAATTGGTGATCCCTTGATGCCTCAGAACATATCCTACCAACCGATCCTTTCTTCTGGTCAAGTTGTGCTACAAACTTCTCTTCTCCCCAAACATGTTCAACACTTCCTCATTAGTTATGTGATCTACCCATCTAATCTTCAGCATTCTTCTGTAGCACCACATTTCGAAAGCTTCTATTCTCTTCTTTTTCAAACTATTTATCGTCCACGTTTCACTTCCATACATGCCTACACTTCACACAAATACTTTCAGAAATGACTTCCTGACCCTTAAATCTATACTCGATGTTAACAAATTTCTCTTCTTCAGAAACGCTTTCCTTTCCATTGCCAGTCTACATTTTATATCCTCTCTACTTCGACCATCATCAGTTATTTTTCTCCCCAAATAGCAAAACTCCTTTACTACTTTAAGTGTCTCATTTCCTAACGTAATTCCCTCAGCATCACCCGACTTAATTCGACTACATTCCATTATCCTCGTTTTGCTTTTGTTGATGTTCGTGTTGTATCCTCCTTTCAAGACACTGTCCATTCCATTCAACTGCTCTTCCAAGTCCTTTGCTGTCTCTGACAGAATTACAATGTCATCGGCAAACCTCAAAGTTTTTATTTCATCTCCATTGATTTTAATACCTACTCCGAATTTTTCTTTTGTTTCCTTTACTGCTTGCTCAATATACAGATTGAATAACATCGGGGAGAGGCTAGAACCCTGTCTCACTCCCTTTCCAACCACTGCTTCCCTTTCATGTCCCTCGATTCTTATAACTGCCATCTGGTTTCTGTACAAATTGTAAATAACCTTTCGCTCCCTGTATTTTACCCCTGCCACCTTTACAATTTGAAAGCGAGTATTCCAGTCAACATTGTCAAAAGCTTTCTCTAAGTCTACAAATGCTAGGAACGTAGGTTTGCCTTTCCTTAATCTTTCCTCTAAGATAAGTCCTAAGGTCAGTATTGCCTCACGTGTTCCAGTATTTGTACGGAATCCAAACTGATCTTCCCCGAGGTCGGCTTCTACTAGTTTTTCCATTCGTCTGTAAAGAATTCGCGTTAGTATTTTGCAGCTGTGACTAATTAAACTGATAGTTCAGTAATTTTCACATCTGTCAACACCTGCTTTCTTTGGGATTGGAATTATTATATTCTTCTTGAAGTCTGAGGGTATTTCGCCTGTCTCATACATCTTGCTCACCAGATGGTAGAGTTTTGTCAGGACTGGCTCTCCCACGGCTGTCAGTAGTTCTAATGGAATGTTATCTACTCCCGGGGCCTTGTTTCGACTTAGGTCTTTCAGTGCTCTGTCAAACTCTTCACGCAATATCGTATCTCCCGTTTCATCTTCATCTACATCCTCTTCCATTTCCATAATATTGTCCTCAAGCACATCACCCTTGTGTAGAACCTCTATATACTCCTTCCATCTTTCTGCTTTCCCTTCTTTGCTTAGAACTGGGTTTCCATCTGAGCTCTTGATGTTCATACAAGTGGTTCTCTTATCTCCAAAGGTCTCTTTAATTTTCCTGTAGGCAGTATCTATCTTACCCCTAGTGAGATAAGCCTCTACATCCTTACATTTGTCCTCTAGCCATCCCTGCTTAGCCATTTTGCATTTCCTGTCGATCTCATTTTTGAGAAACGTAGACGTTATAAACTTTACGCTCACGGTGAACCTGTCACACATCCCCTATTACTAAGTATAATACTTCGTCAATAACTAATTGACGGCGGTACGAAATAATACTCATCGAAAATAAACGATGGGTGAACATGTCTCATAAGTTTTCTTGCGAGTGGTAGCACTGTGTTCTAGAAAGAGAGGCATAATCGTCTTACAGACAGCGAGATGTTAAAAAACACAGCCATATTAACATCACAAGTGGTATTGGTTCTACAGGTGCATACAGGTATCCATATTAAAAGCTATACGCGCTTTATAAATCGAGGTATGGCATTAACTCTGAATGAAAAGGTGTTTTTTTTTTTTTTCAGACAAATACCGTGACACTGAATATAGACGATGATCGCTCGAGTGTGTAGTATCAGACCAACAGTGCCGTTAAATGTCGCCGACGGTGCAACCTCGCAATAAAATTACCGAATTTTGAAAGTGATTCAGCTAAGGAGCATGATATGAAAACGATATTTGCAACTCCCTCACGCCGTGGCTGCTAGATATTTCTCCAGTATTTGTAACACATTCTGTCTTGATGCCATGTCAGAGGTTCGGTGATGTATCGACTGGGTTATAGACGATCGTTGATTGAGAGACAGCAGTAAATGATGTGTTGATCGAGGTCGTAAGAAATGTACAGAAGTCTTTCAGATCTTTAGTGCTACACTTTCGGTAGAAATGCTGTCTGGGATTTGGAATCAAGTCTTTCCATTCAAGCCCATATCTGCGTTGGCTCCTATGGAGAAGTCTTTTAGTGATACAGCCACTAGTGAATCATATTTCTGGCACTCTCATATCTCGAAACGAGCCATCTTTCCCGAACCTATCTGCTACAGTAAAATTTCATACTCATTTTAGGTAGTCCCTAAGCATCCTGCAACTACCCTTCAGACTCTGTGCTACCATCCCTGCAGCTTTGCGCATGCGATCGTTCCAGTTCAGTCGGAAGTGAGTAGAAGCCAGAGGAAACAACATCTGCCACCTTCTGCAACCCGATGGAAACGGGAACTGAGAGAAGGACGAGGATTTTTTATACTTCACTGTAGTGCGCACCCAAACATGCTATCTTCGTTATTCTGTACTACCCAACAGAGAAAAACTACGAAATTTAAAAGCTCCACTAACTTCATCTGATAGAGAACTCGAAAAGATTTTTACCGCATCTCTCTCCACCCTTACATCGAAAACAAATACCACATGCGTGCAAGCACTGAACACATCTGATGATCCTATTAAATATACTTCTATTGATCAACTGCACAGACCAGTATAAAGTTTCATCACCTGTACTGTAAAGGATGATCGTGGACTATACTGTAAGTCGCAAGAGAAACTCCGTGTGATCCTGTCTCGTTCTTTTGAAACATTGTTTTTTTCTGCTCTAACACGTTTTATACACTGCATACATTTTGCTTTTTCCGCCACGACTTCGAAGTCTGTGTAAGGTTCTAAACTAACATTAGCATGTTCTGATCCATGACCTCTCACAGAAAACTAGACGTCGCACAGACTAAATCGTGTTGTTACTGCTGCTACCATAACACACCACACACACTGGATGATTTTAAATAAAAGTCAGTTACAACATTAGGAAAGTGGAAGAGTTTTGCGGCGTTATGGAGAGTTTCCAAACTACAGTCGGAAGCTGATTGACCACCTCTACATTTAAACTCACCTGTCACAGTGATGGAACAGCTGATGGCTCCGAGTTCCGTTTCGACTGATTCCTCAAATTGCATGCGATCACTGTTTCGGTGCTATCCATCCCCAGAATGTGTTGCGCCTCCATTAAACTCGTTTTCCAACTCAAACAAGCGTTATCAGTAAATCAACCATGCTATCAATTTTAAAGTATTGTTCTGGAGTCTAGGGTCAGTACCTGGAGGTATTGGTAAGAGAGAACATAAACACACACACTCCTAAGGCTACAACGTTCCGAACTTAAAACAGGCTATAATGTTAGATCTCTTGAGTTTCCTACCTATCAGTCATATGGAATGCAGCGCTGTTAATACTACAATGTAAGAAATATATTTCAAGTGCATGACATACATCCTTTCCCCCTGTTTCTCTACGATAAACTATAGTATCTAACCGTAAAAGGAAAAAACTACTTCCTTAAAATATTGGCCATGAGTGATACGAGCACAGTATAGCTTTCCGGAGATGTATAGCCTGCACTGTTCACATGGTTCAGAAATTATACTATGCCTGCATCAGTCCTTTATAAAATGATCGTTAGTAACGGGGAATATCTCTTACAAGGAAACAGATAAACGCTTAGCAGTAGCGTCTGACATGTGAAATTACAAGTCATTCCGCAACTGACTCTGTAAACAGCACATCTGTCAGACATATTATACATGGGGATTTCAGTGAATCACAAACACCTATCGCTAAATTATAATCATCTTAGTTATGAAGCTGAAGTCTCGATTTTACTCCCAAGATGCGACAGCGGGATGGAGTACATTGCATAAATCACAGTTCGTTTAGAGGAATGTGTCACGTTTCATCACACGTGAGATGGAAGTCCTCTGATGACCGACATGTTTTCCGTTAACTATCGCAAGTAGACAGTGCTCTAAATGACATACAGAACACGTGGTTGTATACGAGTCGAACTCAGGCTATGTCATACGACTGATACATCCTGACAGAATAGCGGAAAAATTGACCTTATAGCAACTTCTCCCTCTCTAGAATGCATCGACAGTCCATCATTATATCGTACCTCGTTATAGCTCCATCACAATCGATCACGCCGTCCACTCTATCTTATCCTTTAACGCAGATGCATGTAAGTTTAGAGGATGATGGTTCTCTATATTCCTGAAAACCCTCAAATACAGTGTATCACTGTTACTTCGACAGACATACAGTAGAATGCTCCCTCAATGGAAGTAAAATTGACTGCCTACCTGATTCTCTTCGTTTCAATGTCGACATTTTCTTGGATTCCTCTTGTTGCCCCATACTTGTTCACATATACAAATTGTTCTGCGCCAACCAGAAGATACGCAAGTAGTTCCTCAATACCCCCGCATTTTTGTGTATATTCGCTCAATTTCTATTTATTCTTCCTTCATTTTTTCGCAGTTCTATCGATTTTGTGTCACTTCTGTCCATGCGATCATGACGTAACATCTCGTTCTGTGCTCTAAAATTTCTTGTAAAAGTAATACAGCTGCCAACACCTAGCCCAAATGCACTGATCGGGAGGCTCAGTATGACACTGTACTCGATTGTATCCAGTCGCCTCCACCCCACACATTCCACATTTCGAGAGCGTTTGCTCTGTTTTCTGTATGTCTGCGTATATAAATGTCTCGCGGGCTGATTTGATATGGAATACTGTGATAGCAAAGGGAGTAGAATGTCAAGTCATAAGAATGTTACAGGTATTGCTATTTCAGTGGTCAGCAGGGTGTATTTCCCATACTTCGCTCATTGTCAAATGTTGTTCAACTGAAACCACAACCCTAACATTTAATCGTATCTATAGCGATCAAATATGTATGTGAACGATTTAGTAGGATGATTCTGTCTTTGCGTGCTTGGGGCGGTGGCGGCCTGTGGAGGGAATAATTCACGTTTCCCGCTAACAGCAGGAGCCGTCCAAATGGAGAGGCCTGTAGCAATGCAGGAGTGCAGTTCACATAACTGTGTAGTCTTCTATTAGTATATGTTGGGAAGCTTTCGTGATCAAGTGGAAATTTAAGAACGTCACCGACATCGGTGTTTGTGAGTGGAAATATAAGTTCTCTCTATTTTCTTTTTTCGAGTTTCCACGTAAGGGTCTTCATAGATGGGATAAGTTTCTCTCTACTGATCATTTGTGATCGGTGACGGTACACTTCTCTGGACATCATTAAATAATGAGATGTGAGTGCAGTCGAACTAAAAATCTGTACTGATTTTACTCATAAAACTAAATGAAAATGGACTTTATTTTAATGGAAAGAGGAGATTTATTATCGTATAGAATGTTTTTTAACAGTTACTTTATTAAAGGAGTCGAGTAGATGTTAAATAATCGAGCGCAGAACAACGGGCGAGTTCCCTACGAGAGCACGGTCCTGCCCCAGTCCCAGCTGTATCATCCTTTGTGACGTTAAACAAAAGTGTTTTCCCACCCAGAACGAGAGGTGTTAGGAACGTGTCTAGTCTGTGACAGTGGCTCCTCCTAGCCATTATGGGCGTCTGTGCCAGTATACTATAGACGACCAAGATGCATTTGAGGAAGGCACCCTTTTGTCTCCTAGTTGACTATACCTGCTTTTGTGTTGGTGAAGGGCGATCGTACCAAGGCGAGCAGTGGCCAGCACGTGTCGGAAGGCTGCTGGTGTAGCAGTTACCTCGGTCCTTCCGTCCTGTAGGTGGATTTGCCGCAGTTTCTGATTGTACATGGAGGAGAACGCAAGTTCAACCACAGTCTTTTAGTGCGGCGATTTTCTGCAGTACATGTGCTGCATTATGATCCATTCGTCACAAGTGCTGGTTTTTTAACGACAATTTCTAAGTGTAATTATAACTGTGACACTTTTTTCCGTCAGCTGTGATAGCATGCATTGGGTTCGGTTAGCTGGCCTCTAGGGTGAGTTTTATTGAACATCTGAAGTGAACTCTGACGTGCAACAGCGATAGATGCTGTTTGCTTGCAGGTAATACACTTTTTTTAAAAAATTCCTATCTGTCCAACACCAGCATCTACTCAGTTTAACGTATTTCCCACCAAAAAGAAAAAAATATTTACCTTACTTTCCAGCGTTTTTCCCATAGCTTGTAGGTATAGGGTAGAGTATGAGTGTTTGTTGTCGGTGGTTTCGAGTGGTATTCCCAGCAAGATAGCACGACTTGTATGGTATCGTCAGTTTTTGGGCTATATTGCATTTTAGGCCATCATTCTGCAGCTCTGCACATGTAGTTGTTTAACTGGGACCGATCTTTCTAATTAATTACATAATTAGGATCGATATTTGTGTTAGTTTCGAGTGGTATAGCGAAATTTTTTCCTAACAGTATAACACTGGTTGTATAGTATCGTTAATTTTTGCGATTTTAAGCATTTCTTGTGCAGCGCTATGCATATAGTTGTGTAATTATGAAGGATCTTTGTGATTAGTTACGTAATTAGGATGGATATTTGCATCAGTTTCGTGACCAAAATAAATAAAGTATACTAACCTTCCTCTCTCACATCTGGACAGTTTCCATGTTTTAGGGTGTGAGCTTAGGTTTTCCGTCCCGTAGGATCAGTGTTCCGAGCCGCTGGTAAGTTGCATTTCTTATGTGCATTGAGTGTTTGTGCACTGCATTATTTTCGCGTGTTTAAGCTTTATCAGCGTATCTACATGCATTATTTCGGTGAACTACGAGTAGTTTGCACGTCTGTATGCTGTGTGCTGTATTATTTCGGTAATTTACGATTTACTTGCGTCTCTGCACGTTAGTGTACTGCATTATTTACGAGTAGTACAGGTCTGTCAAAAGTATATTGTGACCCCAAGTATGTCAGGGTGAGAGTTTTTATCAGCATAATAAATAAACTACGTCAAATCCGTCCCTAAATAAATTGTTCAAAAAATAAATAAAGTATACTCCTTCCTCTCTCCAGTAGCCCAGAGCAGGGTGATTTCTTTTCCCACAAGTTTCCCCCTCCAGACCACAAAAAATGGTTCAAATGTCTCTGAGCACTATGGGACTTAACTTCTGTGGTAATCAGTCCCTTAGAACTTAGAACTACTTAAACCTAACTAACCTAAGGACATCACAAACACCCATGCCCGAGGCAGGATTCTAACCTGCGACCGCAGCGGTCGCGCGGTTCCCGACTGTAGCGCCTAGAGCCGCTCGGCCACTGCGGCCGGCTCCAGACCACAGGAAGGGGGGGGGCGGGGGGGAGGAGGTTAGAAGGTTGGGGCGCACATGCAGCTGAGAAAAATATGTTATGTCATCATGATGCTGCGCTCCTATGGGGTGTACTGCATGACCACATGACCTATTGTGGCGCCCTCTTGTGTGGTGGGACCTGAAACAGACGTTTCCATCTGTTGTGTTATGCAAAGCATTTATTTACAGGACCATATTCTTCTTCTTCTTCATATTTTCAAGCACGAATGTTCGCTTCCATTGTTCATGCAGTGAGCAGTGGATGTACTCCTTGGCTGAATGAATGCATGTAATACAGCTATTAAAACTCCCCCTGTCTGGCGCCAACATTTCCTCATGCTTCTTCCACACTGACAACTGATATCTCAGCCTCTCTTGGTGGTAACACCAAATTAAGCCAACAATGCTGAAGGTAGATAATAAATTTAAATAAATTTCAACAAATTTAAACAAATTATATTCGATTTGAATGACATCATGAGCAGCCTCTAGTGGGGGCAACACCATGCTAACTCCCCTCAGCTGCAGGAGTAAGCTCTTAGAGGAAAATGCCAACCAGTATTCAAAATTCCCGCCCATTTTTCAAGAGCATGAGGCACCATCATGCAAAAAAGCAGTAAAGAGGGGGCAGGTGACATGTACAAGCACATAGTTCAATTTACCGCCAAAATTCAACCTTCGACCAGGGAGGGGGGGGGGGGGGGCTGCGTGGTAGAGGCCGTGTCACTTTCCCGCCAAAAGCGGCCATCTTGGATAACGGTACTCGTATCATCAGCTGACGTCAAGGCCACCATCTCGGATAATGCTACTCGCGTCATCAGCTGACGTCACGGCCGGCCAACATCTTGGATATCGGTACTCGCGTCTTCAGTTGATGTCATGGCCGCCGTCTTGGATAACTCTTGTTCAACTACTGTGGTGATGCTTCACTCGGAGGCAGTCACTTCGAGTTTTGGAAGCGGGAAGAAATTTCAGAGCCTTTATTCATAGGTTGTGGTTACCAGATTTTGCACCAAATTGCTAGGTTAAATTTCGAATCTCTCTGCAGTGTCTCGTGGAGTGAGATCATGTTCCATTCGATGGGGTTAAGTCCAGTTGAATAGGGGTGAAGCTTGGTGATCTTTTGGTGCTGTTTGAGAGAAGCAGTTGGTGTGTAAGCAAGAGGTTTCACCCACTGCATCGTCTCCATCAACAACAACTCAAACATGAGAGTAAGTTGTCCACGTTCTCACAGTGACTTGCTCTGGAGAGACACACACCCTTCACGAAGGACAGATGTCACTATGAACAAAGAAAGTCAGGATTACTGGCTGAACTATCCCTCTAAATTGTGGTTAAGAGTAGAAAAAACACATTTGAGTGATTATAAAACACTTACAAGCTATTAGAAAACATATAATTGTAATCATTACTTAAATTTTGTTGACAGTTACAAGATTAGATAAAATTCGAGGTGGCTTTCAAGGCAAATCGGTCTGCACGGCTTAACGAAACGCTGTCTCGGTCCACAACTGTAACACTACATAGTGTATAAGACAAAATGTTGTGAATTTATCGCACTTTCCAATAAGACCTACGGAAATTTAATCACTAATACCATATCAGTACATTGCAGCCATTAAAACTAGTCAGTCGTGAGAACATAGTAAAAATCCGAAATTATTTGGCTCTTGCTTTGTGTCTTCGTGGAACAACTCACAACTAAGTTCGCGAATTATCGGTAACACGGAGTACACTTAACCACCGGTAATATGGTCCCACTGTCAAATTCACAGAGAAATCGAGCCGATAGCAACCTTCCCCTAGATGGTTTCTCATCGTAATTTTGGAAACTAGAATCCTGAGTAATTGATTTCCAGCTCTTATTAAGAAAACAAGCAAGAAAGAGCCGGTATATAATTTTCATTTAACTAAAGAGTGTAGATGTAAATGTTATAACTTCAGCCGACGAATTTATTTGAAACAATCTTACTGGGGGTGATACTCTTATACTAGAAATATTTGCGTGAACTAGATAGCTTTAACGTCCACTGTTTCATCCTCTAGACCGAACAAACTTCCGAATCTCGCCGCCAGATGAGAAATGACGCGGCGGGAAATGTCGCAGTGCAGGCGGGCAGTGCGTATTCCCCAGCTGGCAGTACTCCTCGCGGCACGGCACTTCATCCCTGGAGTCCAGCCAGTGGCTTGCATAAGGGTGTGTCACCGAGGAGCGCCAGTGGACTCAAGCCAAAAGAGACCTCTGGGAAACAAAGGCTGCTGAGGCGCTGGTGTTATGTGCACTCTTCGGTCTAGATGGCGCCTTTTCTGCTGACTGTAGAGGGATGGTCATTCATTGCTCACAGCTGTTGCATCGAAATGTCGACTTCAACGCGAATCCGTCAGTTAAGCAGCTGCCCTAGATTTACGATACATAGTCAGCTGAATTAATTACACTGGCATGAACAAAAGCATGCAACGGCAGGAAATGATGCCTGAAATGGTAGACACTGGGGTGGTAAGGTGCCAAACCAGTTTTAGTCTCTTCCCAACTTGAAACACTTGAACACAGATGGTCAATTCAGGAAACTTTAAACGAACTCTGATAACCAGCATTAAAGAACATTAGTAACTTAACATCTCTCATTGCTGACAATAAAGTAATATGTACAAAAAAATTAGAACAAAAAACTACAGCTCATAATTTCACAAACAGGTAACTCGAGAAATCACTCAAGAGAATCAGTCAAACAACAGATACAATCCTTGCGAATCCGTTGACAACCGAGCGATAAAAAACAGCACTTAACTTGTGGTCGGGGGTTATGCGCCACAATATTGGTATTAATTTTAAAAATGATAATTCCTTTAGTGCGCTTTTTGGACTTTCCCTTTAAAAACTTCACCTCTTGGCCCTTCTGGTTAGAGTAACTGTAACATAAACCTGTTAGCACCTGGCACAGACAGGAAGTTACAGCGTTTAATTAAGAAGTTTAATAACGGTAACAATCATGCCTAACCCCAAGCACACACACACACACACACACACACACACACACACAGAGAGAGAGAGAGAGAGAGAGAGAGAGAGAGAGAGAGAGAGAGAGAGAGAGAGAGAGAAAATTTGCAATGAAAAGCCATTACAAGTATCCGAATTATCCCATCGCTTTAAACACAAACCTATCCAATTTTAACCAATTATTTTAGCTGTCTGTGAATTAAGCAAATAGACGACTGCTCCCTCTCAAACAACATATCAAACCAAGAGTTTGAATGACTTCTAGACACTTCAGATATTTGATCAATGCAAAACAAAGCATTTGACTGTATGAAACAATTCTGGATCAGCAACAGTGCAGACAGTTTAAGCCTGTTACTCGTATTCCAAAGACGTTCAGTAAGTCAACAGCTAATTCACAAACAACTCCTTGATTTACGAGATGCACAGGGTCAGACAACTTAATCGTACTACAATTATAAAGAATTCAGGGATCATCCACCCAGCTAATCTTTACACAATGGCTCAGTAAAAAGAACTCCCTTTAAAGCAAAAAATATAAAAAATACAGTAAAACAACAACAGCTCATGATGGTTATTTAAATATGAATAATATGAACACCGTACTAAATTACAGGCAACTGAAGTTAAGACATTTCTTAACTGGCGTAATAAACCTGAACAGTGAAACGTGGTCAAATTACTAATGTCAAACCAAAAAGCTGTGCCGCGCGGGTTATCTGTGCGGTGTGAGGCGTCTTGTCACGGTCCGCGCGGCTCCCCCCGTCAGAGGTTCGAATCCTTAGCGTAAGTTAGTTTAAGTTACATTAAGTACTGCGTAAGCTCAGGGACCGATGACCTCAGCAGTTTGGTCCCATAAGACATTGCCACAAATTTCCAATTTACCAGCTATTTCATAACAAATACGCTCAGTAGTCCAATCAGATCACAAAGTAGTTTATAATAGCGTAACCATATTCTTATTTTTACTGTAACCAGACTGTGGGACACAGTAATGCTTTGAACAGCATTTTAGCCACCAAACCAACAAACGGTCACTGCCCTTTGTGGACACCAGGGCAAACTGGCCCCTCAGACTCGATTACAGCCGGCCGATGTGGCCGTGTGGTCCTAGGCGCTGCAGTCTGGAATCGCGAGACCGCTACGGTCGCAGGTTCGAATCCTGCCTCGGGCATGGGTGTGTGTGATGTCCTTAGGTTAGTTAGGTGTAACTAGTTCTAAGTTCTAGGGGACTAATGACCTCAGAAGTTGAGTCGCATAGTGCTCAGAGCCATTTGAACCATTTGAACTCGATTACAGTACTCTCGTGGGACTCGTGCCCAGCGACCACGGCGGCTCCGCGCAGCCACAGCGGACAACCCGCCCCTCACTGCACCACCCGCTCGCTCTCACACTCCGCCAGCTGCCGCGTGACCCACCACCTCACGGAGTATCCTCGTACCACCGCAGAACCCAACTCGAAGGAGTCGACAGCAAACGACACACCACGCGCTTAAACTGTATTCCAGTCAGAGACCCTCAGACCAGTGTCTCTAATCGGAAGATAAAACCACGGACGACTATCGATGACCAGAGAGCACTAGTTTCTCTGCGAAGACAGTGCGCACGTCTCAATGCCCGTGAAGCACTTTAATGAATAAGCTGTGACTAAGTATATTCTTTACAACATCTTGTTCCTCTCTAACTTTTACTTTGCTTGTTTTTGTACCGGGAATACCAGCGATGGCTGATGCCACTGTAATGTTGTTGCTTTAATTTGTTATGTAAAAGCGGTGCTGATAGACAATAAAAGCGGGTTAAAAGCTGTGAGCTATCTGAGGAAGTTAACGTTGCATTACTGAGCCACTGTTTCACCACGTATCCAGCCTAGCTTACCAAATTTCCAACCAGACTAACATTAATTATAATCTTTTAATAGTCATACGAAAACCGGTGATACATATATAAAAAAGAGAATTTAAATAAAAAGAAATAAATCAGTTTATATTTGGAAATTTATCTTAACACTGATCATTGAAATTTCAGCATATTAAACTTGAATCACAACTAAGCTGGTGCCTTATACAGGATTGTGAAAATGTGAGTTTGTAATCTTACGGAACACATCAAATAGGGAGCCAAGATTGGGAGACTGCATACAACGCTACATTCATAAAATAACACACGAAGAACATTGAAACATATGCAAGAGGAAATTAAAAACAACCAACCGATTCAATTTTCACCCAAAGAAGTAACGTTTGTAGCGCAATTCTGTCCGTCATGTAATTACCACACACTGGTATACTAAATTCATATTAACTCTCTGTAAAATCTTCCCGAAAAGAATAGCTGAGAGCTACTTTGATCATTACGCCACATGCTTCACGTGGTCAACTTGGTTTACACAAAGAGTGTAACTCCACAATAATTTTGATAATTAAAATAAATTAGATCGAAAAGCAGTTTACAAAAGAAAAACCGGGAACTGGTTACTATCGTCTTACTATTAACCTGATGGGTCAAACAATTGTATAAGCACGTGGTACTGGTCTCACAAAGTACACCCCACGTGGGTTGAACATAAAGAAAAGTTGCTATATTGAAAAATATTGTTAAGACGAGACGTTATAATCTCACGCACATTCGTATGTAAGACTGATGATCTTAGTTAGAGTTTCTGATCAACACGTGGTTCCACTTTACTCACAAAGTAGTGACAAAGCAATTACTGGAAGTTATTCTGAAGTTGACTCTCGAAACACACTGCGTTGCAATTTAAGGTAACATTAGATATTTTAGAGCTAAAACCTGAAATAAAGGTGATTAAATTTTCAGTTAGGCTGAACTTAAGAAATCCATTGTCCTGCGGACTTAGCAGACACGCGCTTAGCCAGAGATCTTACCACTTCAGACGCTCGCCGCGGACAGACTGCCCTGCACTCCTACCGAGCGTGCTTCCCGATACAAAACGGAAGTGACCAGAGGGGCAGCTTCCTATACCAACATGACAAGGGACGGACAGAAACATACTAAGGATAGAAACCTCTTTGCTTTTAGAAAGCATAGCTACCTGTTCCGACGTTGGTCCTACTGTTCTCTAGCAGACAGGCTTGTCTGCTACCCTCAAGCATGCAACTAGAAATTCATTTGCTCATTCATCCTCTCACACAGAAGGGAAGGGGGATGACAGTATCTTATCATATACAGTACATAAAAGAAAGCGGATGTAGGTTCCGTATGAGACTGTGTTACATGAATTGCATATAAACTGTGTTTTAAAGTGTAGTAGTGTGACAGATCGTTCTTGTTTATGTGTAAAAGTAACACGTTCCACTACTCAGTCTCCTCGCAGATAGTCAGAACCGCCACAGTAAATTTAGAAGAGGAATTTATGCCGTAAATGACAACAGATTTAAGAAATTAACATGAAAGGAATCCAACAGAGACCTTTCACCACCTAACGCCATGTGCCTACACTGTGTTGCATCTTTCCGCAAGGACAGCAGTGGCACGGACATGGCTTATAACATTTAACAGGCTCGGATTCAAGAGGGGAGCAGGTCATGAGGGGTCATGAATTCTCCCATTTTTCTAAAGCCATCATTTTTCTGACAGGTTTGATACAGCTCGCCACGAATTGCTCTCCTGCGCCACCCTTTCCATCTCAGAGTAGCACTTGCAAGTTACGTCTTCAGTTATTTGCTGGATGTATCCCAACCTCTGTGTTTCTCTACACGCTTCACCCACTACAGCTCCAGCTGGTACCGTATAAGCTGTTCCCTGATGTCTTAATGAACGCCTTATCATCCTCTTCCTTCTTCTTGTCAGTGTCTCCCATGCAATCTTTTCCCCGCCGATTCTTTGGGAAACGTCATCATTCCTTACCTTACCAGTCCACCAATCTTCAACATTCTTGTGTATACCACGTCTCAAATGCTTCTATTCCAGTTTTCAAACAATTCATGTCTCACTACCATGCAATGCTGAGTTCGAAACGTACGTTCTCAGAAATTTATTCCTCAAATTAAGGTCTGTGTTTGATACTGGAAGACTTCTTTAGCCAGGAACGACCTTTTTGCCACTGCTAGTTTGTTTCTTATGGCCTTATTGCTCAGTCAGAGTTATTTTGCTACCTATGTAAAAAAAAAAAAAATGGTTCAAATGGCTCTGAGCACTATGGGACATAATTTCTGAGGTAATCAGTCCCCTAGAACTACTTAAACCTAACTAACCTAAGGACATCACACACATCCATGCCCGAGGCAGGATTCGAACCTGCGACCGTAGCGGCCGCGCGGTTCCAGACTGTAGCGCCTAGAACCGCTCGGCCACTCCGGTCGGCTGCCTTTGTAGCAGAATTCCTTAACTTTATCCACTTCATCACCCCAGTTCTGTTGCTAAATTTCTCGCTGTTGTTATTTCTGCTACTTCTCATTACTTTCGTCTTTCTTCATTCGTGTAGGAAGAAATATTCTAAAATGGGATGAATTTTTGAACAACATTTCTCTCCAATGATGTTGAAATTATGTACTAAGCAGAGGTTTAAACAAAATATTAATGTAATACCGTATTTTACGTATTTTATTGTTGATGTGGCTTTATTTAAAAATCTAGTCGTCCGTGGCACATTAAAATTGGTGGCGTCTGTATGTCAAATTTTTGTGGGTGCTGTGATGGTGGGTTGGGGAGTGATTTGAGGGAGCAAGGGAAAGTTAGCATGGACGTGGAGAATCCACAATGAAAGTAACACCGAGCTGCACGGGAAGAGGGAGAAGAAGTTCCTCCTGCAACCCTCCGCCAAGAGCTGCAGATAGTGTGGCTGTACTGTTCGTACGCACCATTTAAGCCCTTCAGGTTGATAATACGAGATCGTTGTATTGATGGCCACACTTCTTTAGCCATGTCTTTACACACCCATGAAAATGAGTGAATGAACGGGTGATTGTTTGGGTTGTAGAAATGATATAACTAATCAGAGATGAATAGAAGGTTGTGCTTTTGCGAAGAGCCAAGGTTGAGGAAAGAGGTTTGCTGAGGTTTCCACAGTGTATCGATAGTTTGGAGGGTGTCAAGCAGCTCCAACAAAGGGAGTCGTTCCACCACCAACCCCCCCCCCCCCCCCCGCAGTGGTTCAAACATGAAGACGTAGGAGGCGCTGGAGTGCGCCATTTTTTTAAGGCACTGTGTGCGTAGAGTGTGGATGTCTCCAAGTTGGATGTACTCGTATTTCGGAAAACTATTTGAAAAATGGACTATATAAATGTATTAGTCACATTTAACATAGATGGGAAGTGCTCTAAAACGAGGTAATTTTCGTGTTCTTGCTCCTCACCTTCTCCTCCCACTCACACTCTATCACACTACTACACACCTATGTCCTTTCATCATGGTCCCTTTGTCCAAAACGGTTCAAATGGCTCTAAGCACTACGGGACAACATCTGAGGTCATCTGTCCCCTAGACTTAGAACTACTTAAACCTAACTAACGTAAGGAGATTACATACATCCGTGCTGAGGCTGGATTCGATCCTGCAACCGTAGAGGCAGCGCGGTTCCAGACTGAAGAGCCTAGAACCGTTCGGCCACACCGGCCGGCTCAAGGCCCCTCCCTCCCTCACAAAAAATAAATACTCCCTCACTACTCTTACACAGCATATAAATGCACAGATACACAGCAATATAATTAAGTGCAATTACACGCAAACAGTTAACTAAAATACAAAGGAAAACAAAAAACAAATAAAGAAAGAGCGTAGGTCAAAGACAAACTAATGGTAATGTTATGTTGGCAACACTGCAGAACACAAACCACATTGCGTACTTAGAAGTATAAAAATAAACAGAAAACAACAGTGTGTGGAAAAGTGTCCTGTGTAAAACGTGAGAAATGCATTGTTCTGCATAGGAACTAAAATTACACTACAAGTATTAGTGTCTAACAAGCGGAAATCATCGTAAGTAAAAAGCAAGATATTGTTAACGAACTGTTTTTCGATGTAAAATATAAATCAAATTATAAATATCTTTAATTACAGACCATTGATGACACCGTACCTCAATAAAGCGAAATGCGTCTGGTGAGAAAAACGCACGTTTTCTGGTATTTGCAACAACAGAACGAAAATACCCTCGGGAATAGCAAAGCAGCTACGGATATGGCTACACAAATGAAGAAGTTACGTTACGAGACGATGATAATAAGTTCTCGGTATGTTAAGTGCTGCTAACAGCAACAAGGTGGACGTGCGACTGGAAGGTGAGGAAGACGCCAGCCGCAGCCGCAGCCGGCGCGGTAATGACGTCAGCTGTTGTGGGCCGCGCCCAGCCCCCGTGTCTGCAGGCGAAGCGGCTGAGTTATGGGCGGCGGCAGGCGCCGCCGTGGCGCAGTATTTCAGAGCCTGCCGCGTATGACAGTTATTCCCGCCAGCGCCCCCCGCGGTGAGGGATGACTCAGCGCCGATCCCGTGCGCGGGGATGCCAGTTAGCGTCACAGAGCGCCTACCGGCGCGCGCCGCCATTCCTCTCCACACAGTGGCGTCACGGACACCGCGTGTTTGGGCTTCTGTGTGGCCGCGCGTGGGCCGCGCGATGAATAAATAGTTACCAGCAGCAGCTGTGTCGTCACCGGGGCAGGTGCGCCATTCAAGAGTTACCAGCAAACCGATGTAGTTCTTTCTTTGTCTTTCTATATTTAATGATGATTTATTGTTGGGGTGACATGAAGAATAAATAAACTCTTCATTATTATATCAGTGGTTTATATTTGTTGTTTTGATCCATAAATTACGATCATCAGATTAAGTTACCTTACGGATAAAAGCGTAATCGTTTTTGAGAGCTTATATCGACACCGCAATTGCCGGTGTCTAACAAGCGGAGATCATCGTAAGTAAATAGCAAGATATTGTTAACGAACTGTTTTTCGATGTAAAAAATAAATCAGATTGTAAATATTATATATGTATCTGGTTCTTTGGCCCCTTTTAGGCGATTTCTTGTTTCAGTCTACGTCTATATCTACGCCTACATGTACACTCCGCAGGCCACATCGCGGCGTGGGGCGGAGTGTCCATTGTGTACCAGGATCACATCCCTCAAACAATGGTTCAAATGGCTCTAAGCACTGTGGGACTTAACACCTGAGGTCATCAGTCCCCTAGACTTAGAACTACTTAAACCTAACATAAGGACAACACACGTAACCATGTCCAAGGCAGGATTCGAACCTGCAACAGTAGCAGTAGCCCGCTTCCGGACTGAAGCGCCTAGAACCGCTCGATCCCATCCCTCCTTTCCTGTTTCAGTCGCGAATAGTTCGCGGGGAAAATGATTCCCGACAAGTCTCATGTGGAATCTCTTTTAATTTTATCTTCAGTGTTGTTGTTGTGGTCTTCAGTCCAGAGACTGGTTTGATGCAGCTTTCCAAGCTACTCTATCCTGTGCAAGCTTCTTCATCTCCCAGTACTTACTGCAACCTACATCCTTCTGAATCTGTTTAGTGTATACATCTCTTGGTCTCCCCCTACGATGTTTACCCTCCACGATGCCCTCCAATACTAAACTGGTAATCCCTTGATGCCTCAGAATATGCCCTACCAACCAATCTTTGCTTCCAGTCAAGTTGTGCCACAAATTTCTCTTCTCTCCAATTCTATTCAATACCTCCTCATTAGTTATGTGATCTACCCATCTAATCTTCAACATTCTTCTGTACCACCACATTTCGAAAGCTTCTATTCTCTTCTTCTCTAAACTATTTATCGTCCAGTTTTCACTTCCATACATTCATACTCTTCATACAAATACTTTCAGAAACGACTTCCTGACACTTAAATCTATGCTCAATGTTAACCAATTTCTCTTCTTCAGAAACGCTTTCCTTGCCATTCTTAGCTTACATTTTATATCCTCTCTACTTCGACCATCATCAGTTATTTTGCTTCCCAAATACCAAACGCATTTACTACTTTAAGTGTCTCATTTCATAATCTAATTCCCGCAGCATCCCGATTTAATTCGACTACAGTCCATTATCTTCGATTTTCTTCTATTGATGTTCATCTTATATCATCCTTTCAACACACTGTCCATTCCGTTCAGCTGGCCTTCAGGTCCTTTGCTGTCTCTGATAGAATTACAATGTCAACGGCGAACCTCAAAGTTTTTATTTCTTCTCCATGGATTTCATTTCTTACTCCGAATTTTTCTTTTGTTTCCTATACTGCTTGCTCAATATATAGACTGAATAACATCGGGGATAGGCTAGAACGCTGTCTCACCCCCTTCCCAACCACTGCTTCCTTTTCATATCCCTCGACTCTTATAACTGCCACTTGAGTGTAAATCCTAGTTTACACGACGACACTAGCTTGCACGCAACTGCACTGCAGGACAATATTTATTGTGTTAGGAGCACATATACAACCGAATTAAGGAAAACACAAGAAAGTGCAATTCTAGCTATGGCAATGTTCTCGCCTTCAAGACTAAAATCCCATCGTTCGTGTTGGCCAACTCTTTGTTAAGTAATATTGTTGACGGGAGGGTGGGCATTACAAATTCAAGATGCTGAATTCTATATTCAATATTCGTGTATTTAAAACGTCGCTGCAGTGTTCCCCATTCACATATGTTAGAATTTTGAAATATTGCCACTGTAAAGATCTCTCTTCAAGAGAGTAGTTTGCAAACCATTCTCTTCTTAATGCGGTCTGCTTCAAGTAATATTGTTGCTAATGTTAATAATTATTGCTTTTAATGTTAATAATTTTTGGTGTTAACGAAATAGCGTCATCACCAACTAAAGCTGTATCTTACAGCATGCCGACTGTTATCGATTGTAATGCACGCAGTATGATATATAGTTTCAGTTCTGGAGACTGCGCTTCATGCATTACAGTAATTTTATTCCTTATCGCATAATTAACTCTATTTAGAAGAAATGTGAACAGTTCTGATGACATTCTAACACAATTAAAAGAACTTATTGGATCTTCCGTTATAAATTATTTCAGCAACAATGCTGAGCAACCGAGCTGACGTCTTTTCTTCATCCAGTCACAAATCGAAACACATTTCTTATTTTTTTCTTAAGAAGTGATTCCACGCAAAAAGCTTTAACTCCATCACAACTCGTGCCACGTGCAGTTGCCAAAGCTTTCGTTTCAGACACGACTCAGTGACCCACAAAACGACGAAAGTGAAGTATACACTGGTGTCGCCGAGTCTGCAGTAATATACGAAACCACTTGCGTACAACTCTTTCCACGCAACGAGTGGCGCAACCCAATGTCGTCGTGTAAACTAGGCTTAAGAAAGAGAAAGCAATATACGAGGGTTGGAACTTAAATAGTGGAAGCTATTTATTCACAGCTGATTCAAAAGAGTTACATGTTTGCACCTGTTATTGTCCTTCAAAGTAGTCACCCGCGTTGTGTAGAACCTGTTGCTAGCTACGTGCAAGGCTTAGTATACCGTTAGCAGATCCTGTTTTGTTGATGGTGCGAATGGAGCGGTCTACTGCCTGTCGAATCTCTGGAAAAGTTCTGAAGTGAATGCCACGAAATGGTTCCTTCATCTTCGGAATCAAAACAAAGTTACAATGACTTAAGTCGTATTACTGTTCATTTTTGGAGCATCACCTGCGACCAGCTTTGCGAAAGAAGTGGCGACACTTTCTGCACAACCCACCCATCATTTTGCACGACAATGCGCGGGCGCATACAGAACACGCTGTAGCTGTTCTGTTCGGTCGATGGGACTGGGATCTACTGTACCATCCACCATACTCCCCGGACTTAAGTCGTTGTGACTTTGATTTGATTCCGAAGATGAAGGAACCACTTCGTGACACTCGCCTCAAAACTGTTCCAGAGATTCGGCAGGCAGTAGACCGCTCCATTCGCACCATCAACAGAGCGGTCTCTGCTAGTTCCACCCCTCGTATTTGTTGGCTCTTCTAGGGACGCACGCTTTCGAAACTTTGGTGCAGAACACCTCTCGTGCAGTGTTTCCCACTGGAAATGGCTCAGTATCTCCGGGACACGTCGGCTCTTAAGAAGTGAACCACTAACGAAACGCGCTGCTCTTTCATGGATCTTCTCTATTTCCTCTACCACTTCCCTCTGGTACGGATCGCATACTTCAAAAATGGCTCCAAGCACTAAGGGACTAAACATCTGAGGTCATCAGTCCCCTAGACTTGGAACTACTTAATCCAAACTAACCTAATGACATCACACATCACCATGCCCGAGGCACGATTCGAATCTGCGACCGTAGCAGCAGCGCGGTTCCGGACTGAAGCGTCTAGAACCGCTCGGTCACACCGGTCGGCGGTCGCATACTGATGAGCAGTATTCGAGCATTGGACGAACAAGTATTTTGTAAGCTACTTTCTTTACTTATGGACTGCATTTCCTGACGATTCTTCCAGTGGACCCCAATCTGGCATCTGCCTTAGTCGCGATTAATTTTACGTGGTCGCTCCATTTCAAACCGCTCCTTACCTATCCCGCTAGTTATTTTATTGAAGTAACTGCTTCCAGTGATTATTCTGAAATTGTTTAAACATACAATAAAGAATCTTTCTGTGTATGCATTCGCAATACGGTATATTTGTTCCCGCTGAGGGTAAATTGCCACTTCCTGCACTAAGCGTAAATCCTTTGCAGGTCTTCCAGCATTTCTCTTCAATTTTATAGTTTCGCGAATTCGCTGTACAAAACAGCATCATCCGCAAAAAGCTTCGTGGAACTTCCGGCGGTATCTACTAGGTTATTTACTTACGATTTGTGTAAAGTAATGGTCCTATAGCACTCCCCTCGGGTACGCCAGAACATTCTCGTCTGAAGACCTCTCTCCGTTCACAATCACATGCTCGTTTCTGTTTACAAGAAAAATCTTTAAACCATTTACACATCGCTCTGATATTCCGTACGCTCGTGTTTTGTACATTAGTCGGCAGCGCGGAACTCTCAAGCAACACATCTACCTGTACTTACTGCTTTATGGGTCTCAGGGACGAATAGAGAGAGCTGGTTCTCGTACAATCGTTGTTCTCGGACCTAAGTCGGTTCCTGCACTGAACATTTTCGGCCTCCACAAATCCCGTAATACATGAGCATAAAACATGTTACAAAATTCCACAACTGTCCGATGACCCTTCTTGAAAACTGGGGTGACTTGTGCTTTTTTGCTGCCATCAGGAATACTTCGTCCTCCAAAGACTCTTTGGAATTGAGAAAGTAGAAAAAGTGTCGTCCGTACACTTACAAACATATACATTTATTTGAAATGGTTCAAATGGCTCTGAGCACTATTGGACAACATCCGAGCTCATCAGTCCCCTAGAACTACTTAAACCTAACTAACCTAAGGACATCACATACATCCATGCCCGAGGCAGGATTCGAACCTGCGACCGTGGCAGTCGCGCGGTTCCAGACTGAAGTGCCTAGAACCGCTCGGCCAGATCAGCCGGCCCATTTATTTCCTCGTCAAACTATATACTTGCAAACACATCAAACAATATCCAGAATTTAGTAGGCGGTACGTATCTACTTTATCTACTGCATCTTGTTTTGTTGCTAGGTGCTAAATAACAGCAAAAATTATTTTTCTCAACAAAAAAATCCCGCTGTGACAGTGTTAAAGTAATTTTCATTACAACACGACTTTTTCTTTACGTTCGTATTTATTCACAATATAGGCTTTTTCTCTGTGAAAGGTTAACAGCATTTTGATTTCATATATTCAGTGTTTCTTGTAGGACAAGATCAGTAAAAAGGAGCTAGTGAACATTGTCAATGTGTCACGAAAACAAAGCAGACAACACAATAATGATTACGAAGACAAGAAAGCACAAAAACCATTTCTATAATAGGATGTTGGCCAGAATAGGTTAATTTAAGACAATTTTCATTTATTGTTTCGTCTCGGTTGCACATTTCAATTAGATTACACACTAATTAAAAGTGTGCAAACTGAGACAAAAAAACATGAGAATTATGTTAAGCATCAATACAGTTGACAACTTGGATATTCGGGAATCCAGCCGGATGTTCGCGTCGTTCTCGCACGATATTTCAACAGCGTGCCTCGCTGTCTTCTTCAGGTGCTACCTGAGACTGGTCCTTGGGTCGATCGAGTCCAGTATTTATGCCTGGGAGGAGCTGGGCGTTCCCTAATCGGTCCGCGCCGCGTCGAGTGTTCCATCTGTGGTCCGCGCCCGCCAGACTCAGCTTCAACGGACCCCTCCAGTCGCGGATGTTCCGACTGCCGTCGGCGCCGGTTTTGGCCGTCCTCAACGGTAGTAACAGTCATGAGATAGAGTACCCAACATCTCAGATCGGGTCTGACACACCTCAAATGACAACCACAACCGTTGAGGACGGCCAAAACCGGCGCCGACGGCAGTCGGAACATCCGCGACTGGAGGGGTCCGTTGAAGCTGAGTCTGGCGGGCGCGGACCACAGATGGAACACTCGACGCGGCGCGGACCGATTAGGGAACGCCCAGCTCCTCCCAGGCATAAATACTGGACTCGATCGACCCAAGGACCAGTCTCAGGTAGCACCTGAAGAAGACAGCGAGGCACGCTGTTGAAATATCGTGCGAGAACGACGCGAACATCCGGCTGGATTCCCGAATATCCAAGTTGTCAACAGATCGCCGGGAAAGCATGAAGAATTACATCAATACAGTTGCTGAATCTCACAAGGCGAATATGCCGTCTATAGTGAGAATTTGTGAGAATAGGTTAACTTCTGATATTAACGAACAACGCCACATTCCACTGTTTCTGCGTACACGCAGCGTGCAGCTATTCGAAAACTGAGGACTGCACACACTGCAGAATGCGTGGGACATTGACGTCAAAGAGACACTAGCGACGTGGTTGGCTGTTCGTTTACACGCAGGCAGAAAAAGCGCACGCATTTCGAGTAGTCGATTTTGACCAGAAAGTAGCTCGCGTAATAAGGGCTTTGTAGTGGTGCGTACAAAATACGGCTTATCAAAAAAATATAAATATAAAAAAAGCGCGTAGAGCTTTTATGGCTGATTTGCATGTTACTTCAGCTGTAGTGCGGGTACTTAGCCACTTTAGTGTTCATTACGGAGGGGGTGAGGGGTAAAAACCGAACACAACAATCTGCGATAAGTTCCGACTGTGACTGTTTTCCGATGCTATGAATGTCTGTGGGAAGAGTGAGAATCAAAAACAGTGACCCGGTGTGGCGCTCATCCCAGTGCTGACAGCTGGAGCATGAGGTGTGGGACCGACACAGAGACCGCAGTGCCGATATCACGAAGTATTTTCCGTCTCTCACTGCGCAGAAGGCATTGCGCAGCCGCCTTCTCAGTGGCACAGTACTGCAATGGGAAGACACGCCAGCAACGAAAGTAGCATCTAGTGAGCCTTAAAGGGATGCAATGGGACTGTTCAGAAGTAAAGCTGTTGTCAGTCTGGAGATTTGAAAGCAACAGTGATTTACTGGCATGGTCCTTTTGCTCAATGCTGCCTGTCATCAACTGCGTCTGTCCTATGAAATGATTTGCCCAGCCAGCTAAAGTATCTCCGAACCTCTTTGCAATTCGACATTATTCACGTACTGAAAAGTGGCCAGAGGTGAAAAAAGTGCTTAGTGGGATATAAAAATTCTACAACTGCGTAGTGGGGTAGTTTAGCTAGTTTAGCTCGGAGTCACCGAGTATCAGCAGGACCGGAATGAAATTTTCACTGTACAGCGGAGTGTGTGGTGATATGAAACTTCTTGGCAGGTTAAAACTGTGTGCCAGGCGGAGACCCGAACTCGGGACCTTTACCTTTCGCGGGCAAGTGCTCTACCAACTGAGCTACCCAAGCACGACTCAAGCCCCGTCCTCACAGCTAGTTCTGCAAGGTTCGCAGGAGAGCTTCTGTAAAGTTTGGGAGGTAGGAGACGACGCACTGGCGGAATTAAAGCTGTGAGGACGGGGCGTGAGTCGTGCTTGGGTACCTCAGTTGGTCGAGCACTTTCCCGCGAAAGGCAAAGGCCCGAGTTCGAGTCTCGGTCCGGCACACAGTTTTAAGCTGCCGGGAAGTTTCATCAGCAGGACTGTTACTAGGGGAATACAGAAATACCGCTCATGAGAAGTTCTCGGGTTTCAAGGGTGGTGTTATCCCAACATTGACACACAGCTAGAGCCCTAAGATGTTTTCAGAAGGGCTGTTACTATTTACGACGCACGGAATTGTAACAGATACTAAGGACGTTGGAGAGAGTGTGTCTTCATGGGCAGATTAAGGATAGAAATGGAACGTAGGATATATGGAACATTAATCTAGCTACGCTACTAGCATCGACGCTACATATAGGGGCCTACGTCTGCCGTTAGCAGCCCCTTCGACGGGAAATGTGCGCTGACGTCCCCGCCGCCACGGAGGCTACCGGCCGCTCTGGTGTTGTTCTGACCGGCGTGGGCGCTTCAAACGTCGCCTAACTTTCTAAATGCTGTCCGACCCATCGCGAGAACTTCCGCTTGTAGTTTGTCAGCGTACAAACTCACGTTTACTCGCCAATGGACAGCTTGGCCTAGCGACCGGCGTCGGCCCCTGCACCTCTGCCGTTCTGCGTTTACTTTCCCTGCCGTCACTTTATTCCTCGAAACGCCCTCTACAGTTTATTGTACTTTTTGAGAATCTTTATGAATAACCAACTTTCGGGATAATGCTTAAATTTCCCTGACACTGTTGTGTGTGTAGGCATGAAACGTTTAAGCACATGTAAAGAGACGCTGGAATATTTGTAGATGATCGGTGCTTTCTGCAAACAGTGCCCTCAAAGTAAATAGTTGCAACTTAGTACGTATTAATATTTGGAAATACAAAATAACGCACTCGTGCAGCGTAACTCGCAGTGCGCTAACGTGCGAGATACAGAGGTGAGCTAGGCTCGGATCGAATCCGCGCAGCAGATTAAGACTGTTGGTCTGATACACCGGCCAGCCTGAGTGTGGTTTGCAGGCGATTTTCCACCCTTGTTCAGGCAATTAGTGGGCTGTTCCCCAAATTTCCTCTCAGGAAATAGAAGAAACAATTTAAAAAATAACACACACAACAAAGTTTACGCGGTTCAGAGAGAGAGCACGCACAGGGCTTCCGTCCCTTACATTAACTTAAAGGGCATCCGGCAATAACCTTAAACATTAAATTAAAATTTGCGGAATGCAGAAACAGAGACTCCCAGAGTGGATAAACGCTAGGGAGAAAAAATTAAAAACACTACATATTTTTTGACTGAGATCATTCGCATATACCTCAGGGACTTCAAGTCACAAGGGCAGGAACTATGAAATACCTATTTCTGCCTCCATTGACTTCCTTTCTTCAATAACCAAAACTTAATCACTTGCACTTTCACAAACATCCTCACATGCTCCTTCTTGGTTCTCGTCGAGAAGATGTAGTATGTCGAATCTTCCCAGAACTGCCAGATGACGCACGCGTGGGCAGCTGTACAAGACAGCAAACAAAGAAAGAGTCGAGTGCGACTTAATGTACAATCAGTCAAGTGACAGGTTCAGGATACTTTAATAATGAACAACCGACAGGTGAATCCATAATTTTCCTATCAATTTCATTTCGAGTGTCTCGGAAATTCAGTCGTGCTTTAATACATTAACGAAATTTCCGAGAAAAAAAATCTTGACAGCAATCCCTAACATGCTGACAAACCAAAATCAGCAAATAGGTTTCGGTTGCCGTCATTTAGAGAGGCGCTGATAAATACTCAGAATGGCAGCAACCGTTAAAAACCACACAAATTGTAAATGGTCATTCTTCTTCCTTGTGGAGGCGTGGCGATACAGTTAGAACCGCCTTTCCGACAGTTGGGACTGAGCCAAAACAGGAGACCTCTGTCGGCGAAAAGACGTCATCATCTCCTGTGTCTCAGTAGTGAGACTTTGGCCCCTCTCTTCCTACGTACTTGGCAACTGTTGCAGGACTGTGGCGCCAACATAAAAGGTCGAACCAACGCCACGTGTCGCAACATGAAGTTTAAGCTTCGCCACTGTCGCTGACGCATCTTGCTACAAGCTTTTTCCGCTGTGCCTATAGTAGCAACTTACCTGGTTATAATTACGAAATGGGCACAGCAATGTAGCTGGCTGCTTGCGTACACTCTCCGGCTTGTTAGCCCGGCGAGCAGAAGTAACTTTCGCACTATCACGAAACCACAGGCGCCAGCGATGTGGCAAGGTTTATCACAGTCTTCCCCTTTCCACCTTGATCTGCTCCCTAGGTTAAGTAATCTGTCTCCCGCTTGACTTTAGTTTTGTGTACCTATGGTTTCAGTACATGTACTGTGTGTCGTTTACCAGAGCGCAACATCAGTATAAGCAAAGCTGGACCAAATATTATCATCTGTTATAAGATCCTCTGCAGTTGTAAACTTTTTATTTTCTCAAAGGAAAGGAAAATCTGTCAGACTGTAACAACTGGCGTGGCATTACGTTGTTGTCAGTGCCCAGTAAGATCCTCACCAGAATTCTTTTAAACAGAATTAAAGAGTCTCTTGAAAAAAAGGTGACAAATGGCTCTGAGTACTATGCGACTTAACTTCTGAGGCCATCAGTCGCCTAGAACTTAGAACTAATTAAACCTAAGTAATCTAAGGACATCACACACATCCATGTCCGAGGCAGGATTCGAACCTGCGACCGTAGCGGTCGCTCGGCTCCAGACTGTAGCACCTAGAACCGCATGGCCACTCCGGCCGGCAGAGCCTTGAAAAGCGACTGCGCAAAGAACAGGCCGGTTTTAGGGCACAACGCAGTTGTGTTGATCTTCTTAACACTCTTAGGATCATTTTAGAGCAAAGCAAAGAATTCCAAGTACCCATGTACCTGGCATTCACTGATTTTCAAAAGGCCTTCGATTCTGTGAAACAAAAAGTGCTCTGCAGGTGTTGCGGAAGTATCGCATACCACAGAAGACCTTAAACATCATAAAAGATGAATATGATGGCTACAAATGTTGCGTGCTCCACAAGGGAAACATGACAGAGCCCATGAAACAACTGGAGTCCGTCATAGTTGCATTTCATCACCAACACTTTTGTACTTGATATAGACTCAGTTATGAGAAGAGTCACAGCAGGTATGAGACGAGGAATCCAGTGGGGGGGATCCATGAACGTCTGGAGGATTTGGATTTTGCAGACGACATAGTTTTATTAGTTCAAAGGCCGACTGATATGCAAACTAAATTAAACTTGCTGAAAGAAGAAGCGGAGAATGCTGGCCTCAAGGTAAATACAGGCAAAACAAAGGAAATGAGAGTAAATTCAGGGAATATGGAGGTGCCACTGTTAATAGGAGAGCAGCGAGTGGAGACTGTCAACTCATTCCTGTATCTGGGTAGTATAGTGACGGAAGATAGTGGAGCTGGAGATGACCTGAAAAACCGCATTAAAAAGGCAAATGCTGCCTTCATACAACTGTATCCAATATGGAAAAATAGAAATACCAGGTACAAAACAAAAATCCGTATTTTCAATACAAAAGTGAAGGCTGTCCTTCTGTAGGCCAGTGAAAGCTGGAAAATGGATAAAAAGATAACATCCCAGTTACAAAGCTTCATAAATAGATGTCTTCGACGCATCATGAATATCTCGTGGCCAGAAAAAATATGTAATGAGGAGCTCTGGCGAATAGCAAACCAGATACCTATCGAAGGCCAGATACGAGAGAGAGAGAGTGCGGTTAGTTGGGGCACACCTTGAGGAAACCAGATGGAGCCATCGAGAAAAAGCCATTGGAATGGAATCTCCAGGGAACAAGGAAGAGAGGAAGACCTTGGGCCACATGGAAGAGGGCAGTGGAAAGGGAAGCAAAAAGAGTTGGCAAGACCTGGATAGAATTGAGGCAAATGGCCAAAGACAGAGCAAGTCTTTTGTGACTTGTGATGCGTTATGCTTGATTTTAATTTAATACACTGATCAGCCAAAACATTATGACCACTATTCACTGCCACCTTGGACGCTGCCTGGTGGCGTTGCCAATACGTGACACGGAAATAAAAGCACCTACCGGAGCAGACACAGACAGAATATCACTCTTGCGAAGCTATGCGCTGAAAATGGTGAAATCCGTTGAAATAAGCGATTTTGACAAACGGCAGACTATTATTACGCAAAGCATCTGAACGAGCGTCCCGAAAACGGTGAAAGATGATCTAATGTTCACGTGTTACTGTCTTGAGTATCTACGGAAAAAGGTAGAAAGACGGTGTAACTACCACTTGGCGCTAAGTGGATGAACGTCCACGATTCTTCACAGAACGTGGGATTGAGAGCCTTGCGTGCTCGGTACATCTACATCAACATCTACATCCATACTCCGCAGGCCACCTGACGGTGTGTGGCGGAGGGTACCCTGAGTACCTCTATCGGTTCTCCCTTCTATTCCAGTCTCGTATTGTACGTGGAAAGAAGGATTGTCTGTATGCTTCTGTGTGGGCTCTAATCTCTCCGATTTTATCCTCATGGTCTCTTCGCGAGATATACGTAGGAGGGAGCAATATACTGCTTGACTCTTCGGTGAAGGTATGTTCTCGAAACTTTAACAAAAGCCCGTACCGAGCTACTGAGCGTCTCTCCTGCAGAGTCTTCCACTGGAGTTTATCTATCATCTCCGTAACGCTTTCGCAATTACTAAATGATCTTGTAACGAAGCGCGCTGTTCTCCGTTGGATCTTCTCTATCTCTTCTGTCAACCCTACCTGGTGCGGATCCCACACTGCTGAGCAGTATTCAAGCACTGGGCGAACAAGCGTACTGTAACCTACTTCCTTTGTTGTCGGATTGCATTTCCTTAGGATTCTTCCAATGAATCTCAGTCTGGCATCTGCTTTACCGACGATCAACTTTATATGATCATTCCATTTTAAATCACTCCTAATGAGTACTCCCAGATAATTTATGGATTTAACTGCTTCCAGTTGCTGACCTGCTATTTTGTAGCTAAATGATAAGGGACCTATCTTTCTATGTATTCGCATCTCATTACACTTGTCTACATTGAGATTCAATTGCCATTCCGTGCACCATGCGTCAATTCGCTGCAAATCCTCCTGCATTTCAGTACAATTTTCCATTGTTGCAACCTCTCGCTACACCACAGCATCATCTGCAAAAAGCCTCAGTGAACTTCCGATGTCATCCACCAGGTCATTTATGTATACTGTGAATAGCAACGGTCCTATGACACTCCCCTGCGGCACACCTGAAATCACTCTTACTTCGGAAGACTTCTCTCCATTGAGAATGACATGCTGCGTTCTGTTATCTAGGAACTCCTCAATCCAATCACACAATTGATCTGATAGTCTCGGTAAGGTAGAATGGATGGTGATCTGTATCTAAAGTAGGATAGACGTGTGGCATCTCCGCTGAAAGAGCTGGTGCACGAACAAGTGTTCTGGAGCACACCATTCGTTCCACATTGTTGAACATGGGAGCTCCGCAGCAGACCAGCCCTAAGTGTTCACATGTTGACCAAACGACATCGTCAACTACGATTGCAGTAGGTACGGGACCAGCGGGATCCGACTGTCGACCACGCTACGCTAGATCGATGGTCGTCTCTACAAACGCGGACATCAAGGTGAATTGCGGCTCGATGCATGCAGCGCGCCTCGGACGAAGGCTGGTGGGAGCAGGAATGCTGTGAGACATTGTCCTGCGCTTGCATGGGACCTGTGGTAGTAATCGAACACCCGCTGACAGCTGCGAACCACTTGCATCCCTTAATGCATGATGTCTTCCCCCACAGCGATGTCGTCTTTCAGCAGTGTATTAGACCCTGTCTCGGAGCCAGAACCGTGCTACAGTGCTTTATGGAACATTACAGTGAACTCAAGTCGATGTCTTGGCGGCCAAATTCTCCTGATGTATATTCTATGGAGCTCATCTGGTCGTTACGGAGCGCCATCACCGCCTACCCAAATGAGCGGCCCATTGTTTACGCAAATTACACGACCTGTGTGTAGACCAGAGCCTTAAATCGCGCCTTATATTCCCGCCCGAGCTCCACTACAGTCGACCGCTCCTTCCTTTTGTGCTCAACGAGGATAGCCGAGCTAGACCAGCATCCCACATCTGGAGAGACTAACACCCGCAGAATGGCCGCAAGGATGGGTAGCCAAGCGGCCCCATAATCACGGAGAGCCTGCCTTTTGCATCTACACATTCCGCATTTGGATGTCCCAGTCCCACCGTGTGGGTACAGTCAACGGTTACGGCATAAGCTGTGTCATCAAAACGCGCATGTTCCACGATAAGATCCGGGCGGCGGACCTGAATATCACCCTCCAAGAAGTCCAGAGCTGCAATTGAACATTTATGGATGCAACGCCTACAGCATCCCATCAAACGACGGCGCCGGCGGAACCGCCATCCTATTACGCGACGACATCTTGGCATCGGAAGTTAGGTATCTGCCATCTGCACGAGGTTTTGCCAAATTCGCTACACTACTTTAACGAGGCCTCCACTGCCAGGGGTCTGGGACTGATTCACTTCCACAACCGTGTGTGGGCATTGTACCTAAGGACGATGCCGCTCGCGTGGACTGCGGCCAACAGTAGCTTTACGGGGACGCTGCTACAGATAATCGTGCCTCGAGATCTTCGTCCACCGGTCGCAGTGGGCTACATAGCTCCGCCATTTAATGGTCGAACTGAGGTACATGTCCGAGTATCTAACGACGACGAGAGTGCCGAGCACGGGAGATTACTACCGCATCTATCAGGCACGACAACCCTGTAAGAACGTCGAACAACAACACCCAACCATCCGCTGGACCAGGATGTCGCGAGCTGTCCAGACACTATACCTGCCAACATCTTTATGATTAATTACATAATTAGGGTGAATCTTTGCTTCAGTTTCCCGATCAAAATAAATAAATTACACTAACCTAACTTTCCTGTACCTGGACAGTTTCCATATGTGGTGGATGCACTTGGGCTCTCCATCCAGTAGAATCATGATTCGAGTCGCAGAAACAGCACAGTCATTTCGAATTTTCCATCAGTTTCCGGGTGATGGGGTGGGATGTCAGCAGAGCAGAACAAATAAATTCCCACAACAATTCGAAATTCCTCAGAAATTTCGAAATTCCCGCCAACAAGGTAGGTTGGGCGAGGGGGAGGATGGAGAGGAAGGGAGGGGGCTGGGACCCACATGCAGCGGGTGTGATGGTGGGGGGCGGGGATGGCTGAGGGTGATGGGCTGTTTAATTGGTCAATTTTATTAATTTGCATATCAATTTGATATCAAAAATGTGCTCGTCCCTCCAATTCCCTACTACTGTCAACTAGTAGACAAATAGGATCTATGAAGAGGAAAATTACATAGGAATTGAGAACATTTCAAGACAACTGGACAATAAACTATTTTTTGTGTTATAGAAAACATAACTCATACGTCTGATATACAATAAACCTGTATCGGTTCCAAAAGAATATAACATCGACCGTCATTAAGAAGTAAACATGCAATTATAAGTGGTTCAATTTCCTCTGAGCGCTATGGGACTTAACTTCTGAGGTCATCAGTCCCCTATAACTTAGAACTACCTAAACCTAACTAACCTAAGAACATCACACACATCTATGCCCGAGGCAGGATTCGAACCGGCGACCGTATCGGTCACACGGTTCCAGACTGTAGCGCCTAGAACCGCTCTGCCACCACGGTTGGCGCAGTTATAAGTACAAGAGATAGTTTCGACAAGACCAGATAAACAATTTAAAATGAAATTTTCTGTTCAGCAGCAGATATTTGCAAGAGCGAATTCAGAGTGAAAACAAGTAATACAATAGCTTGGATACTGGCAAAAAATCAAAGCCACATTCAGACGAATAAATGGTTAAAGAATGGTTAGAGACCGTCGTTGAAATTGTGTGTCCAGAAAAGAAAAAAGGTTTCTCAAAATTTGGCCTGCCTCATCAAACTGTTACTAGACGTGTAGACGACATTGGAAGAGAAACTGAAATAATTTAAAAAATCGAGCATCTGGCTTTTGATGAATGTACAGATACCGCGGATACCACCCCGCCCAAGTGACGATTAATGTCAGAGGTGTTGCCCACTTTAATAGAACAGAAGAATGAACGGCATTGTATCCATTTTAGGATACCACGAAATCTCAAGATTTGTGGGAAGAAGTTATATTGCCATTAAGTCGTTTTTCGTTAAAACTTAACAACCTATCGTGTGTAGCAATGGATGGTGCTCCAGCAATGGCTGGGAAACACGAAGATTTAGTTCAGTTGATTGAATACGAGGCTCGCAAAGTTGGCAATACGTCGATGCTAAACTTTCATTGCACTATTCATCAAGAGAATTTATGTGCCAAGTCCATCAAAATGAACCATGTCATGATGGACGTTGACAAAACAGTGAACTTTATTAAATAGAAAGGATTGAATCGCCTTCAGTTCCAAGAATTTCTGAAGTCTTCGAATTCAGAGCATGATTACAATTTGTATTATACAGAAGGAAGGTAGCTAACCAGTACAAAAATGTTGAAAAGTGTGTTTGATTTGAAGAAATAAATACAATCCTTCTTTGAAAGCAAGTGAAAGAGATTCCCTGAGTTCGAAGATAAAGAATGGTTTTTTGACTTTGCTTTCTTGGTCGATATAGCAGTCACCTAAATGATGTTAATACTCGACTCCAAGAAAAAGAGCAGCTAATTAATATCATGCATTAAGTTATTTCCGCATTCGAAACGAAACTTGGGCTTTGGGAACAACAGTTACGAACAAAAACTTCACATATTTTCCTACACTGTCAAAGCCAATCATGTGTCACACAGGCGGTAGCGATTAAATACGGTTCTTAGCTATCTGGCTTTAAATACGAATTCGAAAACCGATTTGAAGATTTCTGCTTTTTTCTGTATTTGCTACGCCATTCTCCGCAGAAATGAGTTCACTAGCGTGACATTTACAAATGGAATCCTGCGAAATGCAATGTGACACACAGTTAAAAGAGAAATTTGATCATATTAGTTTGGAGGAGTTCTATAAAACATATTTGAACAAGAAAAAATATCCAGTGTTTTACAAAAATGGTTTAAAAATGATTTCATTAGCCGAAAACACTTAAGTGTGTGAACAGCTTTGCAGTCGAGCAGTTTACATCAAATCACAAATGAGACCACGAATTACTGTTGTTCATCTGGAAAATTCTGTGCGTGTAGCAACAATTCCATTTGAGATCAGCATTGATTCACTTGATTCTGTCAAACAAAACCACACATCCCACTAACATTATATTTCATTTAATTGTATGATATAAGTTCTTTCCTCAGATTTGTTTCAATTCTTTTAAAAATTAAATTAATATTTCTTGCTTGTTTTGGTCCACAAGACAAAAATTGGTAATGCGACTCACGGGGAAATCCCCCTTCAAAAATTTCGCCCGCCGGCCGAAAAGGTTAGCCACGCTTGGTGTACAGTCAAGTACGATAATAATAAAATGTTTTATGCTGTGCGCTACGAGCACATCGAATGAGCGTTGATGCGGGACAACACGGTTAGCAATGCATTTAACTTGGACAGCACTGGACATCGAGTTGGTCTGACTAAAGTGTAGTGATGTGACCAGTTGCAGTTACGACGCAAAAAGAGACATACAGAGAAACATTTTAGTTTCGTATCTCATTTAATTATTAAAGAGAATGAAATAATAGTCGACAAAATTCTAGCAATACCGCACCCTACTAGGAGGACCAGCCGGAAAACATAAAATGCTCTCATGCTTAGCTATCACAATATTGTAATTAAAAACCAAAGAGTGATGAAAATTCCTAACCTAAGCACAGGGTAATTTTTCTGCACTAAGTATGTTTGACGCAAAAGTGTATTACAGGGATTTTCGTCATATAGTTAGATATTGAAGCCACAGGAGGTACAACTTACAGTGAATCGTCCTGGAATCTCTGAATTCCTTCCATATCCAAATCCAATAAATACATTTCAGTACTGGAACTATTGTCTGCTACACTGATAACGAGTCGATCGACAACAGCCAATTTCATTTTTGTTCTGAAAATTACATTTTGCTTAATTTAAACAACCTCCATTCATACTATTTTATAGAATATCAAAAATCAGTCATTTATATTTACAATAAAACTGGAATTTTGCGTGCAACGTGTAATAACAAATAAGAAGAAATGCATTTTTAATTAAAATCGTGACTAGATGCATGTTAAGTAGCGTAATTATGAAGGGTGAACGTTAACGAAACCGACAAACTGCAGGAACGGAAGGAACGGATTCATGACTGGAAATGAAGGAAAAAAGGTCCCATGAACATGTCTCCGGAAAAAAACTGGCTTATTTTGGAAATCAGCCTTATGCAAACACAATTTATTTTTATATTTACCCAGACATGTTTCGACACCAATGTGTCATCTTCTGTGAGTTAAGTTCTTTATTTCTGTAAAATATAATATCACGTTTTTAATAATTTAACTACTATACGCCTAAGAAATAGAATATTTGCAATTTCCGTCGTTTAGCTTTGGATAATCACCTTAAAATTACATCGCTAATTGAACTGTATTATTGTCCATCGATTTTAGTGCTCGTTTTCGTGGTTTTATTGACAGCATGTCATCTGCAAACTAGCCATGAAGAAAATTATTGCATATTTGTGGAGAGCTGTTTCGAGTGTAGAGGTTATGTACGTTTCTGAACTTACATTTTCCTTCCTGTTTCGTGTCCCTGGTTGGTGTATCAATAAGCTGCTATTTAGTGCATTGCTTTCACTCAGTTTTTCATAAATTTTTGCTCACTACTTCACCTCACATGCACTTACACAAATTGTGGCGAAAAGAGTTCTGAGCAGACACTTCTGACAGTACACTCAGTGAGGTGTGTTATGTTATTGTCGTTGCTCACCAGTTCATCCTTGGCTCTGTGTTTGTTATGGCTCTGATTTTGAATGTGTGTGTGTGTTTGTGTGTGTGTGTGTGTGTGTGTATGAGAGAGAGAGAGAGAGAGAGAGAGAGAGAGAGAGAGAGAGAGAGAGAGAGAGAGAGGGAGGGAGGAAGGGAGGAAGGGAGGGAGGGAGAGAGAGGTTCAACAAAATGGCTCTGAGCACTATGGGACTCAACTGCTGTGGTCATCAGGCCCCTTAGAACTTAGAACTACTTAAACCTAACTAACCTAAGGACATCACACACATCCATGCCCGAGGCAGGATTCGAACCTGCGACCGTAGTGGGTGCGCGGTTCCACACCGTCGTGTCTAGAAGCGCACGGTCACACCAGCCAGCAGACAGAGGGAATGATGGGTGGGGAGAGAATCAAGAAAACAGGTCTTTTTTTTCTTCTTTCTTTTTTTGATGTTTTTTGTGTACTTTGTATAGATCCTTGAGTGATCCAAACAGTGTTTCAGCAGTGTTGTATTTTCATTCAGGACTCTCTTTCCGTGTAGTATTGCTTTTTGTATGTGGTAGTTGTCCTCTATTGTGAGTTTTTGATAGAGACTGTTCCTTTCTCTGAGGATCTTAAGAACAGTCTCTATGTCTTTTGGGTGGTATTTTTCTTGTATTAGGTGGTCTGCAAAAGTGGAGTGTGTACTATCACTTCTTAGGGCTCTGAGGTGTTTGGGGTACCTCGTTTTGAAATTTCTGCATGTTTGGGCTGTGTAGACGGACTGGCATGAACTGCAGGTTAACTGATATGTTCCAGCTTTGGAGAATTTGGCTGCAGAGGTGTTTTTAGATTTTAGATTCTTCTGTACTGTGTTATTTGTGCGGAATGATATTTGTAGCCCTTGTTTCTTCAGTATGTTTCCCACCCTGTGTACGTTTTTGTTACTGTATGTTAGCGTTTGCCATTATGTTGTCTTTGTAGGGTGTTCCTGGTACCCCGTGTTTGTCTGGAGCTTGTGTTCTTGATTATCTGTTGTGGCTGATGATTTCTTGATCGTTTGTTCTCTTTTAATTTGTGCCCAGAAATGCATCGTTGCCGCTGTCGATGGCGCTGACGAATTTCTGTTCCTCTGCCTACCTGCTGCGTGTTCCTTGTGTGCTACAGGTGATATCAGTAGTAGCGGTTGTCATGCAGGACGCACACAATGGTACTTTGGCTTAAACGATGTTGGCGGGTCACTTGCCTGGAGCTAGTACTAGGGTTCGTCACAATATCCTTTAGAACCAGGTTCTTCAAATCTGCTGTACTTACAGTCCCCCAACTCCCTCGACGTTCGTCTGAAAACAGACGTTCAAAAATGGCCTCAAATGTTGTGTTATGTGACTGGTGTCTGTGGAGGCACTTGTTTCGGTACGGACGTTCTGCCTCGTGTCGTTTCCATCTGTTTGGACGTACACAAACGTCATCTCGGTTTCTTCCCGATATGAATGCCGGACTATCCTGCTGCTTGCAGCACGCTGCGTAAATCACACAACATGCAGCACACAAGGAACACACGGCACGGGGTCAAAGGAACTGTCATTTGTCAGCGCCATCTACCGAGGCAACGATGCATCGGATCTTTTTTCTCCATTTCCAGACAGGAACCCGTTCTTGTCAGTTTTATTAACGTTCACCCTGTCTTTGACGAATTTTATATGTAAAAAATATTGGTATTCCGAATTGAACGAAAAAAAAACAATCAACGCGAGATTTGTACCTCGATCAATGGATTCCTACACGATTGCTGTTCTACAACGACACCGATTCAGTTGTACAACCCGTATTCAAAATTCTATCACTTTATTAAATACAGTTTCTCAAACAACACAGTTTCTTGCTAAAAAATTAAGACCAATCGGTTTCTCGCAACTTTCTAACAGTGTTCCGAGCGCTTGTTTCACTACGGAGCTAGAAGCAGCGTCAGGTATTTTCACACTACGTACTAACAGCGCGACAGTCACAGCAGAACAATACAGAGAGTGCGACTGTGCACGATTTCTTAAAGAAAAACTACGCAGCTGAAATATGATTAAGAAAGAGATTATGCCTGGTAATACTGTAGAACAGTGGTTCCCAACAAGTGGTCAACAGTGGTTCCCAACAAGTGGTCAACAGTGGTTCCCAACAAGTGGTTAACAGTGGTTCCCAACAAGTGGTCAGCGAACCCCCAGGGGTCCGCCAGCTATGCCAGAAGGGTCCGCAACATGCTGTTACAATAAAAGATGAATTACATGTATTTCGTATGATAACAGACTTTTTGTTTTCGCCTCTTCCTGCATGAGCAGAGATGTAGCGAACGCTAACTTCTGCGGCTAGTTTCTTCCTAGCGCCAACTGACACTAGCACACTCTAGCGCAAAAATAGAATTAGATACAGGAAAATAGTTGTGCTGCATGCCCTTAGACTGCATGGGCTGCCTCTTAAGCTCAATATTTTTTCAATAATGAATATGTAATGTTTTTTCTAAGTACCAAAAATAGAGAACGTATAAAAAGATTCTTAATTTGGCTTTTTTAGGTACGTGATACTGTGATATGACAAGGTACCAATCATGCTCGATGACGGGGGTCCTCGAGCAAATTTTGTTGGGAACCCGTGCTGTATATCTTAAAGTTCATTTTACCGCAGTGTATAAATAAGATATCTAATACATAAGTAAGACCCAATTCCAAGAGTGTAACAAACCCAAGTGTACGTGTGTTACGACTGCTGACCAATCCTCGCCATTGTGTTGGTTTACGTCAAATTTGTTCTTATGATGAACAAAGAATAGTGGAATGACTGAAATTCAGTAATATCGTTAACTGTTGTAGGAAAACTTAAAGCAGGCGGAATTTTCATCTCTTAATCTCTCAGCGTGACCACTGAATCACAAAATTTGATTCCAGTCTGTCCATAGCGAGCATGGTGAGAGTGAAGGACATCCCAATCAGGACAAAAATAGACGGGCTGTAATATTTAAAGTCGTTAGCCGCGATAACAGCAGGAAGCGCGGTGTTCTCTAATTAACATGAGAGGAGATGTCGGTGCCGACGGGCCGCTCGCGTTGACTGGCAGCGGCGCTTTTTGCACGTCTCGGCGCCAGATAGCATCCAGGGCTGGCACATTACGATGCTCTGGTTCTTTTTTCCGAGGAGCTGGGAGTAACTTGAATGCTGGCCATTAAGGCAGCGGCGTAATACCAGCAATTACAGTAATTAGCGGCGGCGGACAATGCTCGCGAGCTGTTCCTCCTCCCCCTTCTCCACCCCCCACCATGTCGGCCCCCCTCCCGCTACAGCTGCTCGCTGCCGTGTTACATCTCCCAGCACGCTCCGCTGCCGACACTTTCTGAAATCTGCTCCGCGGCCAGGTGTGCTACAATGCTACTGCCAATGGGAAGCTGCGCTCGGCGAGAAAATTTCTTCTTCGTTCTTCCGCGCTTCCCAATGCACTGTAAAAACCGCAAGGTACAACATTTTAGTAGTACCTGCTCCCTGTAGTGTTAAGAAATACCAAAGCTAAACTCCCACAGGGACCCAGTTGCGGACCTAAGTTTGGGGATTTAGGGATTTAAACTGAGCTATCTTGCTGAGATCCTGCTATTAACAGTGTCATCCTTGAAGTTTTCGCGACCGTCATAATATTCCAGATGTTCGAAACACCTGACCATCCACAGCGAGACGAAGGCTGCGTAAACAAATTGTGACTTCGCGACAGTTTTTAAGATTTCTCGTCAGTTTTGTAGAATTTCTCAGCAATAATGCCGAGCCAACATACTTAGCCGACGTTCATTGTAAATAAATCTGCCACAGAATGAAATTTTCACTCTGCCGCGGAGTGTGCGATGATTTTGAGACATCCTGGCAGATTAAAACTGTGTGTCGGACCAAGACTCGAACTCGGAACCTTTGCCTTTCGCGGTTAAATGCTCGCAGGAGAACTTCTGTGAAGTTTGGAAGGTAGTAGACGAGGTACTGGTAGAAGTAAAATTGTGACGACGGGTCGTGAGTCGTGCTTGGGTAGCTCAGTTGGTAGAACACTTGCCCACGAAAGGCAAAGTTTCCGAGTTCGAGTTTCGATCTGGCACACAGTTTTAATCCCCGAGGAAGTTTCAAATCTGCCACAGTTTTAAAATATTTTTATTGGCCGAAGTCTTGAACGACAGAAGTCGCCATGCGCTACCACGACTTCTGTCGTACAAGACTGCAGTCTTGGACTTGGGTCTAAAAGTTCTGTGATAGCGATGTCTCGTATTCCTCTCAGTACAATTTGAAACTTAGGTGCTTGGTGCCTGACTGCAACAGGTATGGCTTTTGGCATGACGCACAACTACTTATTACTATTTTTATGTGGCTATCCATATTACTCAAGTTGATCAATGTAAAATATTATTACAAAAAACATTACCTGCCAAAATATGTGGTCTTATTATATTCATACTTAGTTATGACCAGTTAACCATCATCAATACATTGTTAAAGGACCAAAAGCAAGAAATACTTTTATATAAATGAATACTTGTAAGAAGTGCAACATAGTACAGCCACTTTGCCAAACATAGAATATGGACAAACATACCTAAGAATGATGTCATAAACAAAATAGAAAGTAGAATAGAAACCTGTAAATATCAAGTTTGGGGAACGGATACACATGGAAAATTAGTTAAGCAAATGTTTATTCTTGTAATGGTTATGTTGCAACATCCATTTGCTTATTGACACTTGTCTGTAAAGAGCAGTGATACACTCTTTGCAGAAACTGGCGATTATGTCATTTGCTGATGAAATATTTTTCTTTAAAAACTGGACAACAGACCAGGTTCTGTCTTAATTGTGGCACTGATACTTCACGGGGTCGTTGCATCAGCATTTCAAATTGCGAAAATAAATTTAATCGAGGTCATACAAGCGTTATTAATCTGGTACATTCAGGATGTTCAATTACTATTTGTTATATATATATATATATATATATATATATATATATATATATATATATATATATATTGTCATAGAAGACTATTTCGTTCAAGCATATTTAAGAAAGATAAGATATTTCGCTCTCAACTACATCAGAGTCCTAACGTTATAATACTGCAAACCACGACGGACTTATGGAAAATGGTGTCCATGTTTGTAGATTTAATTGAGGAGCATTTATTTCATGTTGTGAATCTTTTTCCATATAAAATTTACTTACGTTTGTTCCGAACCCTCAATTTGTGATATACATATGTGCCACAGCCCAGCTGATATAAACTTTAGAAGCTGACAGTAACATCCACTCGAGGCTTCGAACCACTCAGCTATGGCAACTGCAGTCTGCCAAAGCCATGCTCAGGACTCGTAGTTCTGTGCACTAAACTGTTTGCTTTTCCCACCAACGCTTTTGACTTGTCACCTCCGAGTGTTCCTTCCAGTTCTGCAGTTGGCTCCCTCACCACTGGGCATTGCAAGCCAACATTTCTGGTGTATCCCGCCTCATCATCAACATTGCCATTAGCCTGCTCATCTTTGCTCTCATCAGTCAAGAGCTCATCAATCTTCTACACCGTGAAAACTCATTCCAGTACCATCGGCTGCATCTGTCATTAGCCTGTTGCAACCACAATAACCTGGTCCTCCAATCATCCCTTTCCTCTCCTCCCTTCCCACCCTATCTATCCAATTTCCACCATACAAAACCACAGTTGCTTGCCTTCACTGCAGTCACTTTTTCACCACCAAGAGCCATGCAACTACCACAGTGCAATGCCACTCGATCAACTTCAGCACGTGTATCTGCAGCTATACTGTCAACAACATTCACACCAACAACACCAAGAAAATAATATCGTCACATACTTCTTCCCTCTGCTCTAAAAATTGCCTTACATCCCACTCCATCTAGCAAGTCCCTCGACAAAGTTTTGATACACTTCCTATCTCAAAAGGCAAAGGAACGTCAAAACATATCCTGTATTACTGAGTGTATGGATTCCTTGACCATCCTTTGTCAAAATATTACCACAGTACCTATTCTTTTGTTCTGTACTGCCAAGACAAAGGGTTTCTTAGACTCTAAAATTAAAAAGTATTTATCCAGCCCCAACTTTACGTAGCTGTTTACCACAAGAGACTCCAAATCATAAAATCCGCAGATTCTGATTTTCAGACAACTCTCCTACAAAGGATCAGGATAATTCAATTTGGAAGACCTGCTACCCTAACCCTATTCATTTCCCTCGACCCAAAGAGCCGAAACCTCCCAGCAGCCTGCTGCATTTCACTGTTGTGATCTGGAGGTCGATCCTGAATTCGTAGAGCACTTGTCGAATGTGAACTGAATTCTCACCCGTATCTGCAACGCCCTGTGTATCCACAATGATTCTGGTCCCATCTGTATGGATTCACTGAATTAGTATCCACAATAAATCACCAAAACAGGAACTTTGACCTGATACCATAAGTACCAGGTAGAGTCATCCAGATCATAACCTCAAGCCTAAACATGTCAAAAATGCATCCTGTACAATAAAACCACCTATACCCACTGCAAAAAAGACCACCCGCATAAAAAGTACTCCTGTTTGCAATCTCTACCCATCTGCAACAGCTGTAACGATTGTAAGCATTGTCAACTCACCTACTCCCTAAACAAAAAGCAAAATCGCTACCAATAAAAACTGAACATAATTACCCATCTCTCCCAATGACAAACCCCTCATCTCAACAATCAATTTCTTGTGTCCCCCCAACCCCAATTTCACTCCTGTGAAGACAACATCAACATCCATTTTACATCACTCTTCTCCACAGCACTCATTCCTTTCGAACGACCATGTATCCTACAGCAGATCATCTTAGTTGCTCAATCTGCCTTCCATCCAGGGAGAAGATGAACCATAACGAGCAAAAAGGACACTCAATGGTTAGAGCATCACTTATAAACAAAAGTTGTTGTTAATACAAGGGAAAAAGGCAGTCAGCTACATTCCCATCGCTCTCTTCTCGATATTAGGCTCTGTCTCAACAAGCGCCTCTTCGACACTTCAGATATCAAAAGTTCTACAATTTATTTCTACATAAGCTAAAACATGTCAAAACCACAGTTGCTGAAAACTTTCTTGGTAATGCCTGTTCCACATACCACTGCTGAAAGACGAAAACAACTCTCAACGGATATATCGTCTTCTCCACCAGAAGATAGGCAGCGCCATCAATGTTGCTCACGAAGGACACTACCTGTGCTTGTTGCCTGAAGGAACCATACACTGCCAGTCTTACAGCTATACTTAGTCCTTACCCTCCAGTCTGTTCCATAATTCACATATCTCTTTCCTCACGTCTCCTAGAAACTCCAACACATATTTCTGCATTTCTCAAATGTCAAATACGGCAACAAAGAAATTGTAAGCTTTCCTTCCCAAACAGAATGACTGAGAATAGAACCTGGTTTATTTTATGAAACGCATTACATACAATTTTTTTAACATAATTGTGGTTCAATAAACTCCTCTCGGCTAAACAGCCTTGATCATTGGTGTAAAATATTTTATTTCCTTATACTTCTACTGTTATTTCACTAGTCATCCATTGTCAGAATACACTCTTGTCACTAAGCCATGCTGACCTTATGTAATTAAAGGTAACTTGTACAAGGTTAACCGTTCATAATGTGCGACAATGTCAATAGTTTTATTTACATGAAAATAGTATGGGTAAATAAAGGGCGAGAGAAGGTGAGTCACCCTCTCACTATTTTTCATATTCGAGGCTACTCTTCAATATTGATTTTATATCCTAGACAACATTTTTGTAAGTCAACAGAAACTTATCAAAAGAAGGAGGCACTGACTGGAGCATGTGTGTTAGTGCGTGTGGGATCTGTATAGGGTCTCTCCTTCAAATAATATTTTCTGGAGTTGAGAACAAGTGGACAGGTTAGTCATTTAACAGTAAATTTTCTAGTAGACTTGGAGAATTGGAAGCCACATGCAGCTATTAGGGAAATGGACATCTCGAAGCACTTACTGGGATCAGACCGCTGGACCCAATAATTTCTCGCACTGGTGTGCGGACAATTCATTCGGCCAAAGAGACGAAAAGCTGTCTACGTGGATCTACCTGTTAGGGCCTGTAACCACGACAGGGGCAGGGACGCAGGGACGCCCAGCCAAGGAAGTTTGACAGTGCCATAAACGCCCATTGTGAACAGGAATAGCGGCCAAGTTCGTCGGTTTGGATGTTCACCGTTGGCTAGGCACTGTTGAGACAGTCAGGTGATGTTGTCCCTCTGCCTGCCGAGTTTTTGGGAAGGCTCACGCATTCAAAAAAAATGTAGTATGGACCGTATCATTTATGGCGGCTTTGAAATGGACTATGCTAGGACACAAAAACACTTCTCTTAGTTTAGCCGAGGCCTCTGGTCAGACTCGCTGTAACATGCAGCCATCCAGATAATGATCTCTGATAAATGTGTTGTTCACTTTAAGCCTAAATGGAAACTCAAAATGAGCTCCCTAAAATGGCCGTGGGAAAAACAAGTTGAGAGTGTAACATCTTATCCACTCTGTGTGGTGATTTACGAGTCAGGGATTGGCTGTTTTTCCGGAAAAGAGAAGAATATTATTAACTTTGGTTAGGACTGACCCGTGAGTAGAGCAGATGCATTAGAGGGGAGATAAAGGATGAGTGGGAAATCGTGACTTCCAGTTGCACAGGGTGCGTATTAATACAATGGCGGATGTTTACATCTTGTGCTAACCTGGGACTCGAACCAAGTTGTTTTACTTCTGTAGAACAGTTACTCAGTCGCAGGCGCCATCCGGCCACGTTTTCCGTCCTGACCCAAATTCCCAACTTATCGCACACTGCAATGCAGCGGCCCCCATGTATTAACCCCCTACTCGCGAAATGGTTGATGCCATAGAAACGTTCAGGAGCCACCACACACACACCCACACACCCACACACACACACACACACACACACACACATATATATATATATATATATATATATATATATATATATATATATATATATATATATAGTAATTTGTAATAGTTAGCTATACCTTATAGATACTTCTCTCTGCTCTGACTTCGAACCTAGTCATAGAAGACTTTCCGCCAATTATCAACGCTCATGTACTACTCATTGTTCCTATGAGCAGAGATAAAACACCTCCCACACAAAATACTGCACAAGCATCTTCATTGCCCCTGCAGAGGGCGACCGCAAATTGTCGTGAAGAGTGAAACGCATAACAGTTATGTTATGTGGGCTGCATGACATCAGGCGAAATCTCTCACCAGGCCTTCATACTTTGTGGGAGACACTATTGTTATAGGCATCTTAACGTGCTCACGGTGTGCTCAGAATTGAAAAGAGCGAAGTGAGGCTATCGAACGGCATACTCGAGGCACTACCCACCACATGTGTACCATACTTCATCGGATTTTCACAGTGGTTTCCATTCGGAAACCTATCGCATCTTATTTTCCGAATCACCATTGTCTGTCGATTAAGTCCGCCAGAACGGATACCTCTCAAATGCATAAATGTCGATATTGCTGGTGAAATCAGTACATAGAAGATTTTATACTAACTGGAGCAGTTTTTGCAACGAAATGTGAAAAACGTTTCATAGTGAGTGAAAATTTACAGCAATGTATGATTTGAAAATAATACAACTATTTTTTAAATGAATCTTCGAGTTCAAAAGTATTAAAAGCAGCATAAAAACATGATCAAGCGGTAAACACAGATATTATCGGAAAATAAATCAGTGGGCTGTACAACACGATACATATTTTTTTCGACATATTACTTGTAAGCCAAGAACATTAATGGCGGCACCTTAAAGGGCTACATCAACGGATATAAAACATGCGGATGAGAACAGATAATGATCACGACGTCAGTGCGACTTTAAACTCTAATTGTCCTCTCAACTTGCCAGTGTTCGATAATCACTAGGTGTTAGAGAGCAACAGCACTTAGTAATTTTGGGATTTGCTAAGTCCTTTTAACTTCTGAAGAGTACTGAAAGTTAGCATGTTTAAGAGCACTGAAAAAAGGTACGTAATGACGCACTTACTGGAACAACAGTGCCCAAACGGTCGACGTTGTCCGCCTAAACGAATGGTTCTCCTACTAAAAGGGAGACCATCTTCCTTTCTTTTCATGACAATGAACGGTCTGGCGAGCCGTCTGCTCCGTTAATGAATGGCGACGGACAAACGAGAATTGTAAAGTACGTCCTACAACTTATATAAATGTGGCAATAATATTAAAGCAAAGTTTAATATGCACTTGAGTACGCTTCTTTGTAGCTATTCCGCCAGAAAAAATAGTGTTCTATACACACAACTATCGCACAGTTACGTGATGCAACACGCAGCGCGTGTCCCAAAAGGAAGAGCCGATTGGCAAGGCAACATGCGTGTTTGCTGTGCAATGCCGAAATCCTCCAAGAGCGAGTACGCAAAGTTACCATTCTTCTTCCTTCTTCAGTATCGGCCGTCTGCGGATCCCTTGAACAAACTTCATCAAGAATTTGTCTTCTTTTCTGATTTTCAGTCTTTCCACAATTTCTTCACTCTTTCACTACGGTATGTCCTTTCTTCTTTCATCTCGCCATAAGGTGATGAGCTTTCTGATCTTTTCCTAAAAACAAATTTACTAGATCTACTTTCCTCAAGTGACAGATATACTGTTAAAAACACTGCAAAAATCAAGCACCTACGTTCTGGAAATCGCTATCGGAGACAGGAGGAGATATTTTTTTCGTTTCGTTTCTTGGCGCGTAGCATGTGCTTTTTGCGACAGTGTAGTCAGTCGGCACTTCATCCATTGGCACCATTCAGAGTGACAAAAGCCGAGAAATTTCAAATTAACACATTCTAAACTGGAGATATGACGTCTTCGGAAACAGCGACATCTGTTACTTTATTTCTAAAAAGCAAATATCCTTTGTCACTAACGATTTTTTATTTAGGTACCCTGTTTCAACCTGAAAAGAGAAGCTTCTCAACAGGACGAGGATGTGAAGATGATCTGTAGGGAGTCACCCAGACGCCGTATTTTCATTATAACAGGAACTGTCATCTGACAAGAAAAAATATGCCTCCTGAATTATCCAAATGAATCGAAACTTCTCTAATACATACATGAGTGCTGATAGATTTAGATCTAGAGTTTATTCCATGCTATGGAATTTAAAAAAGCTTGTATCATAGTAACCAAAATGTTTGAGGAATAATCTGTTGGAAGACAATACGTTCATTTCTGTCTGAAGTAACTCTAGGCATTATCTGTAACGCTACTGCAGGGTCGTCGACTCCGGTTTCCTATAGCATGTTCCTACCAATGTGGTCCTCAGCTTAAACTATACGGTCTAGCTGTCAGATTAAATGAGGGTTATAAACGTGCAAATAGTGGGTGGTCAGAGAGTGTGAGAACTGAGTGAGAGAAACATATCATTCATTGTTCTATAGAAACATTTATTGGCTGAAAGTTAATACTACCTTGCGTGTGTTCGCAACAGATAAAAAAAAAGTAAAAAGCGTAGAAATAGCAAGTAGCTGGGAATTGTACTGGAGCATTAGATAAACGGTGGGCATTGTAACAGTAACGTACGTGTGTTGGTCTACATTCAACGTGAATCTGGAATGAGACCATGTGTTCTTTCACCTTGAAAAATAAATGCGAGCCAACGGAAAAAAGAAAACAATTTTACGAAAGTGGCGTGGATCGCTTAAATTGTTTCGACACAAATGTTTCCACTTGAAATAAAAGTGATCTTAAGTCTGGAAACATTGATACACATGGATTTCTCCCGCCTTTCCCTCTGATAATTCTCATGTTAACATGTATGTGGCATTTCGTTGATTGATGTGATGAATTTTGGAAACAAGTAGTTACTGGTGGCTGTTATAAACAATGAGAAACAATATCAGCAATGTAGATCAGCGTTTTGAAAGATACTTCGAAGTGTATTCCACTCTTCAGGTTGTATTGTTTCTTCCCAGGCAAGCTATATGAATGAAATATTTAATGTCAAATATGGAATACAGTTTAAGAGCTTGGATGACTATCACAGATTTGCAATTTGATTTATCATCAATAGCAGTAAGCATAAGCAACATATGTGATATTTTGTAGTATAAATATTAATGTTACACTTGACAAGTACAACTGGAAAGTAATATTTACAAATACTAGATAATTGCATTTAACTTTTCTACTTGATCTGTAGATAATTTGTTCATAGATTTTGGCTTTGTTTTATAATTAAGACTTGTTTGATTTCATGGGAACTGAAACAGTTTGTGTTTCTTTGAATGGTTGTTATTTATCTTCTTCCAAAATTCTTCTTAATAACATCATATTGAAAATGTACATTTTCATCTGAATGCATCTTCACATGACGAAATAAGTGAAGTGCAAGTGGAGAACTGTAGTTGGTGCACTTTTCAGCTGTTTACAATTTTGTTGTGCGTGAGAGAAAGTTCTTTAATATTACAATTTTTAATTACGCTAATTTTAAATTAAAATTATCAAGTATAACACAATAATGCATTTCTGGCAATAATTATTTCAAAGTTTCAAAACGAAACTTATTGTAATTTAAATTTGATTTAAAATTCGCTGCAAAAAATTATAGATTTAACAAATTTCCCACTTTTATTAACTTCTGAAACAAAATAATTTTGAATAAAGCTTACTATTATTTGTAACTTGATGTCAAAATATTTTCAGTAGGATGAGGGACACCAAATTTTTATCTGTGTAGAACTATTATGAAATATGATGTTTGCTTACATTACAACTTTTTGCTACTTCTCTTTCCTTGAAACTAATTATGTGTTTCATTCTAGTAATTATGTCTTGGTCTACGTTTTGAGTAATATAGCTTAAATTTAGTTGAACGCAATGGACAGTGTCCTGAAAGGAGGATATAAGATGAACATCAACAAAAGCAAAACGAGGATAATGGAATATAGTCGAATTAAATCAGGTGATACTGAGGGAATTAGATTAGGAAATGAGACACTTAAAGTAGTAGATGAGTTTTGCTATTTGGGGAGCAAAATAACTGATGATGGTCGAAGTACAGAGGATATAAAATGTAGACTGACTATGGCAAGGAAACAGTTTCTGAAGAAGAGAAGTTTGTTAACATGTAATATAGATTTAACTGTCAGGAAGTCTTTTCTCAAAGTATTTGTATGGAGTGTAGCCATGTATGGAAGTGAAACATGGGCGATAAATAGTTTAAACAAGAAGAGAATAGAAGTTTTCGAAATGTGGTGTTACAGAAGAACACTGAGGATTAGATGAGTATATCACATAACCAATGGGGAGGTATTGAATAGAATTGGGGAGACGATGAGTTTCTGACACAACTAGACTAGAAGAAGAGATTGGTTGATAAGACGTATTCTGAGGTATCTAGGGATCACCAATTCAGTATTGGAGGGAAGTGTTGAGGGTAAAAATCGTAGAGGGAGACCAAGAGATGAATACACTTAGCAGATTCAGAAGCATGAAGGTTGCAGTAGTTACTCGGAGATGAAGAAGCTTGCACAGGATAGAGTAGCATGGAAAGCTGGATAAGACCAGTCTATGGGCTGAAGACCACGACAACAGCTAAATTTAAATTATCCAAAATAAACTTATTGGTATTTTGCACACCAGCCTGTTGCTCATTACAAACTCAAATGTATAATACAACAGTGCAGTACTAAACAATTATCTCTAGGTGTATGTCCCAATTTATCTTTCTCTACTTCAAAATGATCAGTACTGGAATATGTCATATATATTTGCTGTGTGTCTGAAAAACCCCAAAGCGATGCCTCTGTTATTTACATCATATTATCAATAAAATGTTTACTTTTTGTGGCCAACTGTATCGCGTTATAAATATTTACGTGCTTATTATAAAATGTACCTGAAAGTTGGTATCTACAATTTCATCCCTGGAATTTTACTTCCTTCCCTGTTAAATTTAAAGGTCTGAATGTGTGTAATGTGAGTTTGCCCAGCTCCCAGAGGTACGGAATGCGTAAGCAGATTGATTACCCTTTGATCATCAGGTGCGCTGAAAGACAGAAGTTAAAGAGACCACCAGCGTAACTCCTCAGAAAATTTAATACGTCCGACCATGGAATAGGAGTATCAAACCTAAATACTCGTGTGATGTCGCAATACCGAGAGTTGGCGGGGGACGCACTTCGTGCCAATCTTTTGAAAATATTATAATCTAGTCACTTACTTTAAATTTTAAAACTTTGAAAAAAATTTTATTGGTTTTAATGAATTCTTGTACCAGATTCCATATATGTTTTAAATTTTTCAGTTATATTTAACCGGAAAACGTAGATCTCAGTAGTACACGTCACTTTCCTCAATGAATGTTGTATTCATTATTTCCAGGTTCAGAGTGTGTAGAAACGGGAAGGCGCGCGATCAGTATGAGTTTGACCAATGGATTATTTCGATCATCCGGAGGCACAGCCTGTGCGTTTCTGAAACTGCACGACTTGTCGGGTGTCCGAGGAGTACTGTGGTGAGTGTCTTAAACACGTGGAGAAACCAAGATAAAACCACGTCAAGATGTCATAGGGTTGGACATCCACCCCTCGTTACACATGTCGGACGTCATAAGTTGGGCAGAGTGGCAAAGCATGACAGGTCGCAAACTGTGGGGCAACTAACATCAGACTTTAATACTGGGTGGATTACAATTGCGTCTCAACACACAGTGCACCGAACATTCCTAACGATGGGCCTCCGCAGCCGACGACCAATGCAAGCCCAATGCTAACGCCACGACATCGGCAATTACGACTGAAATGGCGAGTGGTCATCGGCCTGGACGTTGACTCATGGTCTGATGAATACCGATACCTTCTTCGTCAAGCCAATGGGAGGGCGCGAACTTGTCGTCTTCCAGGGGAACAGGGGAACACCTGTACTGCGAAGTGGAGACAATCTGGCGGCCGCTCCATTGTGTTCTAGGACATCCCCTCATGATGGTACTGTTTCCTGACGGCAGTGGCATTTTTCAACAAGACAATGAGCCATGACACAAGGCCAGGACTGTGATGGAGTGGTTCAACGGACACGGCAGCGAATTCCAGTTTATGTGCTGGGTCCCCCGACTCGACAGATGTGAATCTGATTGAACACTTGTGGTATGTGATTGAATGTGGCATTAGAGCTCATCGCCCCCCTCCCTTGGATTTTTGGGAATTAGGTGACTTGTGTGTGCAGATGTGGTTTCAACTCCCTCCAGCGACCTATGAAGGCCTCATTGCTTCAATGCCACGACGCGTCGACGCTGGTATCCGCGCCAAAGGTGGACACACTGGCTCTTAAGTAGATGGTCGAAATTTTCTGGCTGAGCACTGTATTTTAGTTTCTCTAATGATAAATTTTGATTAAAAATATGGCACCTGAAAGTAAAAACAGTAGAATTTAGTACTTAAATATATTTCATAGTGTGATAAATCACTAATTAGCTGCATATAATAACTCTACATTCTATCCTTTCCGGATCACTTTCACTCTGGCGTACTAGGAAGCCATTCCGCAGTGCTATAGTTGCATCTTACATCAATGTGATGAAGCGCAATACAAAACCTAAAAAAAAAGGAATCCATCGCCTCTTTTCTTAAAAAAAAACCGACGTACTGGCTGTGATCTTGGTCCCAATACGTGAGATACACTTTCATTTACCTCTTCAGAGCTTGAAGTCAACTTTATTCCAGGTATCAAATGTCAGTTATTAAGCCTGTTTAAAATTAACGCTCCTTTTGAACGGGATCGTCAGCACTTGCGATACAGAGTCAAAGTGCGCAAAGGTCTTAGGGACAAATCTTACGCCATCCCATAACCGCGTACATTCTGGAATGAAAGTATCTTAACTACTAAAATTCTCTTCTGTCCCTCTGAATGCTCACTCCGTTGATATTCCTTTTTTACGCGAGATACCAACGATATTTCTGCCAAGCGGCTTAGCGAGGAGGTAACTTACGAAGCATCAATCAAGCATACTTTAAAGCTGTGCGAGATGGCGACACGAGTGAAAAATTAACTAGACTCCTTTCGCTGTGAAGCAAAATAGAAATAACGGAAGACCACCACATATGTGATTTTATTTTTCGTTTATTCAGACGACAATTGTTTTCTGAGACCCGTCATACATTCCGCACACAAAACAGACAAGAGAAAAGTTTATTATATGTTGAGATCCGTGAGGAGTGCAATCATAAAGTCTAAGGCATTTCGAGTCCAGTTGATTTGTTGGTTTGTTGGTTGATTCGGGGGAGGGGACCAAACAGCTAGACCATCCATCCCATCGGATTGGGGGAGGATGGGGAAGAAAAGCCGTCAGTAGTTCTGAACGAATGTCGTCTACTCCAGGAGCCTTGTTTCGACTTAAATCTTCCAGAGAGCTCTCAAAGTCTTCTCGCGGTATCATATTTCCATGTCCTTTCAAAGCAACCATCCCTGCATTTGCCTGAATCAGGGAAATCCAGGAAAACCTAAATCAGGAAGGCTGGTTTGAACCGTCGTCCTCTCGAATGCGAAGTCAGTGTGCCAACAACTGCACGACCTCGCTCGGTCTTTCGAGTCCAGTCCGAAGGCCTAACAGGCAGCGTACACAATGGCCTTAATATAGTAGGTACAGTATGGACACTATGGTGGAGTTTTCGTCCACGTTCAGAATAACTCCACATTTACATTTGTAGTGCTGATGAGTGAAAATGGATAGCAGACCAATTTCTTAATCGACTGTGCTGGAGGGCAACCAGAAGATTGGAAACAGTGCAAAAACTGGCTCAGTGTTTTCAGTTGCACGTGGCAGCGAAAGTCCGTCCTTACTATGGTATACGCTCTCCATCGCTGTGCGTAGCAGATGTTTCCACAATGTAATTGCACCATTTTCGACGAATGAGCCTTAATCGTCCGATCAGGACTAACTCTCTGCTCTGCTCCGTCATGTTGGTGGAGTAGCTTATTACAACCGTAGCATTTATACACGTGACAGGATTGAAAAGGTCACAGGTCTCTTGTTAGTTCCCAAGTGGATCACTGAACAGTCCTCGGCAAAGACCTACGATGGGCGTTCAATAAGTAACGTAACACATTTTTTTCTGAAAGCGGGTTGGTTTTATTCAGTATTCCAATTCACCATATCATTCTCCATGCCTTTGACTACAAAGCCCTATTTTTTATCATAACCTCCGTTCAAAGCGACAGCCCTACGACGCGTTATTGGCTACCACTCTACTAGTCCATCTCAGAGCCATTGTCTTGCTGCATCAATAATCAGCCCATCATCCACATACTGCTTCTTTCGAAGTATATCCTTCATTGGGAAAAACAGATGGAAGTCGGAAGGTGCGAGATCCGGACTGTAGGGTCTACCGGAAATAACAGACCAATGAAATCTTGTGAGCTGCTCTCTATGTGCTGACTTGGGTGAGGCCTTGCGTAGACATGGAGAAGGAAAATTTCGTTTGCACACTTAAGCCGTTTCTTCGATTTCCTGAGGATAGCACAATACACTTGATAGTTCATAGTTGCACCATGAGGGAGGACATCAAACAGAATAGCCCCTTCAGAGTCCCGGAAGATCATCGCCATGACTGTAGCGGCTGAGTGTGCGTGTTCGAAAATTTACTTCTGTCGAGAGGTGATGTAGCGCCATTCCATGGATTGCCATTTTGTTACCAGATCATAGAGATGGACACATGTTTGATGGCCTGTGATGATTTTCAACAAAAAATTGTCAGATATGTTCCGTAACGCACAAAATAATTCCGCACTTATGGTGCTCTTCTGTTAGGTGGCGAGGATCCCAGTGGGCACATACCGTTGAGCACCACCGAGCGAGGTGGCGCAGTAGTTAGTATACTGGACTCGCATTCGGTAGGACGACGGTTCAAACCCACGTCCGGCCATCCTGATTTAGGTTTTCCGTGATATTCCTAAATCACTTCGCCGGCTGATGTAGCCGAGTGGTTCTAGGCGCTTCAGGATGGAATCGTGGGACCGCTACGGCCGCAGGTTCGAATCCTGCCTAGGGCATGGATGTGTGTGATGTCCTTAGGTTAGTTAGGTTTAAGTAGTTCTAAGTTCTAGGGGACATGACCTCAGATGTTAAGTTCCATAGGCTCAGAGCCCTAAATCACTTCAGCCAAATTCCGGAATGGTTCCTGTGAAAGGGCACGTCCGATTTCCTTCCCCTTCCTTCCTTGATCGGAACTTGCGCTCCGTCTCTAATGACCTTGCTGTCGACGGGACGTTAAACACTAATATCCTCCACTGAGCACCACCACAGTTGGACAAATGTGTCAATACTACTAAAAAGAGACTTACACTTCAACAGCGAGGTGTCCGATTGTGGTCCATCGATCACGTCGAATGAGAGTGTCCGCATGTTTCATCATAGCGGGAGTCACAGCTGTGTGCAGCTGGCCAGCATGGGAGAGATCGGACAGGTTTGCGAGACCTTGTTGCGATGATCACAGACGTCACGCCCAACGATTCACCGTTCTTTTGTTCACTGCCAGGTTTCTGTAAACCTTCTGCAATAGCCTGTGAATTTTCCACCAAAACAACCTCAATGACAGTTCCCTGCTTGAAATGCACCTCCATTACAGACATTTTTAAAGGCTGTGTGTAGCGCCACCACCTAGCGGAATTTCACGACACATAAGGGATGAAGTGAGAGTATTGGCTGATTAAAAAAATAATGCATTGCGTTACTTGTTGAATGCCCCTTGTAAACTCTCGAGATAGCATTTCAGTAATATGAGTCTTACAGAGTCAAATCAAAACTATAGGGTCCTGCGGTTGGTAGGAAGAACTAACGGTCAAGTTTGAATACACTCTAATTAACTAAAACGCCTTCTTGGCGTGCACTAGTTTCCAAACTCAAGAACAACAAGAAACACAATGATTCTTGTGGTGGCAAAAGCTGGATAATAGTTACAAGACAATGAAGAGAAATAATAACAACCAAAATACACTCCTGGAACTGGAAAAAAGAACACATTGACACCGGTGTGTCAGACCCACCATACTTGCTCCGGACACTGCGAGAGGGCTGTACAAGCAATGAACACACGCACGGCACAGCGGACACACCAGGAACCGCGGTGTTGGCCGTCGAATGGCGCTAACTGCGCAGCCTTTGTGCACCGCCGCCGTCAGTGTCAGCCAGTTTGCCGTGACATACGGAGCTCCATCGCAGTCACTGGTAGCATGCCGCGACAGCGTGGACGTGAACCGTATGTGCAGTTGACGGACTTTGAGCGAGGGCGTGTAGTGGGCATGCGGGAGGCAGGGTGGACGTACCGCCGAATTGCTCAACACGTGGGGCGTGAGGTCTCCACAGTACATCGATGTTGTCGCCAGTGGTCGGCGGAAGGTGCACGTGCCCGTCGACCTGGGACCGGACCGCAGCGACGCACGGATGCACGCCAAGACCGTAGGATCCTACGCAGTGCCGTAGGGGACCGCACCGCCACTTCCCAGCAAATTAGGGACACTGTTGCTCCTGGGGTATCGGCGAGGACCATTCGCAACCGTCTCCATGAAGCTGGGCTACGGTCCCGCACACCGTTAGGCCGTCTTCCGCTCACGCCCCAACGTCGTGCAGCCCGCCTCCAGTGGTGTCGCGACAGGCGTGAATGGAGGGACGAATGGAGACGTGTCGTCTTCAGCGATGAGAGTCGCTTCTGCCTTGGTGCCAGTGATGGTCGTATGCGTGTTTGGCGCCGTGCACGTGAGCGCCACAATCAGGACTGCATACGACCGAGGCACACAGGGCCAACACCCGGCATCATGGTTTGGGGAGCGATCTCCTACACTGGCCGTACACCTCTGGTGATCGTCGAGGGCACACTGAATAGTGCACGGTACATCCAAACCGTCATCGAACCCATCGTTCTACCATTCCTAGACCGGCTAGGGAACTTGCTGTTCCAACAGGACAATGCACGTCCGCATGTATCCCGTGCCACCCAACGTGCTCTATAAGGTGTAAGTCAACTACCCTGGCCAGCAAGATCTCCGGATCTGTCCCCATTGAGCATGTTTGGGACTGGATGAAGCGTCGTCTCATGCGGTGTGCACGTCCAGCACGAACGCCGGTCCAACTGAGGCGCCAGGTGGAAATGGCATGGCAAGCCGTTCCACAGGACTACATCCAGCATCTCTACGATCGTCTCCATGGGAGAATAGCAGCCTGCATTGCTGCGAAAGGTGGATATACACTGTACTAGTGCCGACATTGTGCATGCTCTGTTGCCTGTGTCTATGTGCCTGTGGTTCTGTCAGTGTGATCATGTATCTGACCCCAGTAATGTGTCAATAAAGTTTCCCCTTCCTGGACAATGAATTCACGGTGTTCTTATTTCAATTTCCAGGAGTGTACTACGCTACACAATTCCCAAGTGGCGTTACACCCAACACGATACAAATTTCTACAAAAGAGTACGGCGAGTGTCTGCTGGGCTAGAGCTAGCGAGGTATTGGCCAGAGATGTTGTAGTTAGAGGTACACACTGCCAGTCTGCCTCTGCTGGCGTGCTTATAACACCGATTCAGTGGAGTGCTACACATAGTCACATTAGTCCCAATTGGTGGATTCTGTCACATGGCTTTTCACGAAGTGGTGCCGTGTTTAAGCGGGAAGTCTGTTGATGTTTACATTCACTGGCGATGTTTTTACATGAGGTCTTGGAGGGAGGTCGGCAGCTCACCTTGCTTGTCTATTGTGCAGAACCTCTAGCTGATAAGGGGCCGTTACGACAAAAACCATGGAAACAAGACGATTCACTCTCACATTGATATACGCCACAAAGTCTTACTTGGACCAGTGCATGCAACAAACTTTGAGGTCCCTGATAAATATAAAACTGTCGCCAATTACCAGTACCAGCTTGGACTCAGTCACAGTATTCTCATCTTTGGAAGCTACAACTGCCAACCAGCTGTTAACAATGCAGAGCTGTATACGCAAAATCGGACGTGCCTGCACTAAAATGATGAGACCTGTCTATAAATCTCGGAACTGGTGATAACCTTCTGTGTCCGAGCCTTTAAGCTCATCAACATTGTAGCTGCAGAGTCAGTGACTTGTTGCTCATCCTGTGACATTTTCACTGGTTCAATTAACACCAACCCCCAGTTTGGCACTTCCACCAGTATAAGTAATTCGTGAACTATTTGGTTGAAGAATGACCAGACATCTCTCTGTCGTGCAGTGAAGGCATTGGGAAATTCAATATTAAAGTTGGGTTTCCGGGAAATCATCCGTCTTCCGAAAATCCCTCTGAGGCTCGCACCCACCTGCACGATGACTGTGGTCGACTGCACCACAGTTGAAGTGTATACAATTATTGTCCAGACTGAAATCGTGGTGGAATTATAAATCCTCTGATAATCCGTTCCGGGCGGCTTCGAAAATATACCCAACTTGTTAATCAAAATTTGGTCTGTAGGCTGTATAGGAACTCCCACTTGACTGAAGGGGAACGGTCGATCACACTGGAGATCGACTACAAGCGGAATGATCTAAATGCTACTCAAACTTCTAAACACAAAATTATGGAGATGCTAGGCGGTGTGTAGCGGGCATATTTTCAGCCATTTCCTTTGTTTCCTTCACAGAATACGTTAATAGATATCTATATAACAACATTGTATGAATTTAATATTAATAGTGACTTCGAAAGTGATAGTTTATGATCGAGTAGTTCAAGGCGGGACAAAATAGTGGAAAATTAATTATTTCGCGGAAAGAAGAACAGTTTTAGAGTGGTGGAAGGAGAAGAAGATTAAGAAGTTCCAGGTACAGTGTACTTGGTTGGAGAAGTCTGTTTATTACATTAAAGATACGAGTAGAACTCGGAACATCCTATAAAACGATGATTGCTCTATTGTTGCGATAATTTAATAATATTTTAAGTATTCTCACACTCTCAATATATTTATTCCGAAGATCGATGGAGTATAGGAAAGTGCAAGTGGCAGAATACCAAAGAAAAAAAGAAGAATTACAAGCGAAATCATTACAGAAAACGCCGTAAGAAGAAGATACTAAAGACACACAGAAAAATCCTGAACCAGAATGTTTAACGCAACTGCACTTTGATTTCTATGGGCAGCAAACCGTATTTTTCGTATTACGTGAGATCATAAAGAGACCACGAATTTTACTGTGTTATAATGGAAACTAACCGGTATTACATCAAACTGTGAACAGTCATTACACTGTGTAAGGGCCTTAGTTTCAAGTCACTTTAAAGTGAAATTAATAAGCGGCCCATTTGCCATTTGAATATACAGTTATGCAGTCGTCATTGATGAAAGTGCAAATCTGTCTCTACGAGTTATAACTCGTCGTAATCCAGTCCACATCCTGTTCCGAAAAAGTTTAATGTTTCAAAGTGTGTGTTATGCTACTGCTGTGGAAATTTTTTTGGAATTCTGTAATTAATTTTTCTAATCTATGAGCTAAGCGTCGCGATTTTGCTGTGGCCCAGTGATCTTCAGAGAACATTAGCATCGCGACTGCAGCAAAAAGTAAACTTTTATTGCATGTCGAGATGAGCCATTTCTTCGAACCAGCGATTATTATTTAGCCCTCATCTTCATTGTTATATCGCGTGAAATCAGATTTTAGACAAACTGTTAAATTAAAGTGAGATAAGACAGAATAGTACTATCAGTATTTTCTGAAGAAAATAATTAACAGTTTTCCACAGCATTTCAGTTACATTAATAGTGATACAATTATGTCTCACATTTAGACCTTGCGGTCGTACGTTATAGCTACACACCACAACAAAAGTTTGGAATATCAAAGAGTTTACTACAATGACTTCTTATAGTACACCCATTAAGGTCTGCACATTTCCTTATTAAGAATATAAACATAACTCCTTCTGAAAACAAGATAGATTTTGGTTAGTTACGAAAAATCATTATAAAACAAAGCAGGCTCTCTCCTAAATGTACATCTTAGAAACAAAAACGGTGAAAAATCTTAATCTCATGATGAAGATTATGTCCACTCTGAAAGCATGCTCTGGATGAAACTACCAAGATTATCTTGGGCTGTGAGGGCCCACTACTCAATGGCAGCTTCAGTGAGGCTCTGTAGATAGGTGGATTCGAATCTTCCATAGGTTCCATGCATGCTGAATTGCATTCATGTCTGAGGAGTGGTGGTCAAGATAGCCAGTTGATGTTGCATCTTTGAAGATATCGAGACACTGCTAGAGTACGGTGCCGTCTTACATTGTCATCGATCTGGATGAAGTCGTCACCGACTTCAAGTCTGTAGGACGTTGCAGTCGTTGGTAGGAACTCTTGGAGATATCAATTACCAGTCAAATGGCCGTAGATGGGGATTAGAGGGGTCCACCGTCCCATTATTATTGCCGCCCAGAGCGTTACACTTCCACTTGCAAACGGATGGACTTCCAGAAAGTATCGACGTTCCTGATGTCGTCCAGCGCTTGTCCAAACCCTAACACGTTTGCTGTCCAGTCGCAAACCAATTCTGGTCGCGCCAGCAGACATGACATTACTCCATGTTCCAATGGTCCGATGTTGATATGCAAGAGCCCAGGTCCTTCGATTGCGTCGGTTCCGTTGCTTCAGGGAAAAATTTCTCATTGGTCTTCCATGCACTGTTTGGTCTGAGATGCAAATCCCTGTTGCCCTGGAGAAGTCATTTACAATATCTCTGGCCGTTGACGCTGAGCGCCTGCCAGCCGACAGTTGGAAGGAGCGATCCTGCGTTGGCGTTGTCATATGCGGACGACCACTGAGGGTGTCTTGTTCACAGTTACCGTCTCTCTGTACCTTCTCCACGTCTTAGACACACCATTCTGAGTGGCATGTAACTTAACCGAAACATTTTAGTGTGTGTGACCTGTTGACTCTATCAAAGTGTCATATGGCTCTACGTGGCATGTGACTGCAGTGCTGACCACAAAATGAATGAACGTGTTGTTGATAGTGGACAGCGGTTCGCCGCAGCGGCATGTTTCAGTATTCCAAACTTTCGCTGAGCAGTGAATTTTGCACCTATCGTTTTGTAAAAGTGCTTGCGAATGCGTAAGAGTGTCGCCTTGCTTATCTCAGTTAGGTATTAGAGGAACTCTAGCCACAAGACGAGTTTAGGGATCTGTTCAGTCAGATATGAAGCCTTCTGCCAAGTATGTCAGAGGAGTGTGGTACTTCGAGTCAAATTTGATCAGAAAGGTATTGCTGCGACCATGTTGTGTACTAAGCTGTTAAGTACTTGTGACGGCATAGTGAACTCTTGTTTTCGGAACAGTGTAGACGCTGTAGGATGAAAATAACTGGTTCACTCATACTCATCAGTTTCAGAAACATTGTAGCTTACGTCAGCGAATTCACACTAACCTAAACCTATGTAAAAGAGTCTTAAATAATCCAGCGGACACAGTAACAGTGATCGCCAGGATTAGTCGGAAGAGTCAGATACAGGAGTAAGTTAGGACAGATTTGTATTATAAACTGAGTACTTTAGGGTAAGGATTTATAGCTCGAATTTAAGAACTTTGTGACTGACTGACTGTTGTGGTGGGAGTGAGTGTAGTTAGCTGCACTTCACCAGGCTGTGGGTGCTTGCGAAGGACTGCGATTGTCAAGTAGCTATCCCGACCACTCGATCATGAAACTGCAATCACAAAGCTATTTTAACTAAAGTAAAGTTGTCGGAAATTAATAATGATATGAAAAATTTGAATTTACTCACAACAGTTTAAGCTCATAGCAACAGTTCAAGGTGACCAAAGGACCCTACCAAAGACTACTTCTTAATCGGTTTCTGGTGGCATTTCACACACTATCGATTTCATTTACCCCACAAAGAGAAAAGGAGAGGGATCCGGTGGCTGCGTAGGCCTTGGGAGGGGATCCACCCTTCCAATTAAGCGATCAGATTTTGCAGGTGCTCTTTTCTTGGAGTCATTAGTCTTCTGACAGGTTGACACGCACCAGCGTCTTAACATATGTCCAGTCAGCCGGTCGCTGCTCCTTCTTAATATTTTCCACACATTTCTTTCCTCGGCGGTTATTGATCAATTAAATTTTCGTTTTATAGCACCACATCTCACACGCTAAAATTCTCCTTTTTCCAGTTTCCATTCAACGTTGTGGTCCTAACATAAATCACGCTTCGTCCTCAAATAAAGGGCGATGTTAGGTACTAGTAAGCTTCTTTCATTCTTATTCATCCTTCTTAATTCTCAGAAATATTGTATATTATTCGTATTTCCGTATAGCTACGAATGCGTCACGATTTTCCTTAAATCAGTTATGTCAAATCTGCTTCCCGATGCCCTCACCTTTCCCAAAGCCAAACTAGAAAATTTTCAATTTTCTTTTTCATTCTACTGTACATTATTCTTGTCAGCAACTTGGATGCATAAGCTTTAAGCTGATTGTGGGGTAATCATATGCCCTTGCTATCTCCAGGAGAAGGATACTGTCCCGAAAGTCTTATGGTACGTCTTCAGACTTACTGACTTTTAAATTCTGCAAACCATCTTGAATAGTCGTTTGGTTGCGACGTTCCTGAATATACTGAAAATGAAGAGAAAATGATCAGAGACGAAAAATTCCTAGCTTTTAATTAATAGGAGCAACGAATAACCGTGCGTGTGGAGTGACAACATCGTTAATCAAGAATGTGCATCTATCCTCTGTATCTGATCTCAAGGACACCCACGAAGTTACAGTAAAAATAGGAGAACTAACAGTAATTTTCAATCTAATTATAAGATAAGTGATGGAAATGGTGGAGCCGCTGTAAATTGGGCAGAAGGCAGTAGCTTATATGTGGTGTCTGATGCAAAATATAAAGAAACATTCGTATCAGCAGCTTGGAGACTGGAGTATAATCCCAACATACGCTTTGTAACAACTAATGACAGTAAATTACCTCTCCGTAATTTGCGATTGGTAGTACAAGACTCCAAACACTGTCCAATCTTAATTGAAATAGGGACAAACATCCCACTCGTTTCATCCTTTCCAGTACCTAGATAGAATTTCAGAAAAGCAAACTGGGATGTATTCGTTAAAATCTTGGACAAATATCTTGGCTGGATTCTCCCAAAAGCAGAACACTGTGAGAGGCATGTTGGAGCAGCAACGAAGGCAATCCCTAGGGTCTACCGGAAGCAATATATTCTAGATTGGAATGAAACTACAAGGAAACGATATGATGAATTTCTAAAAAGCGAGGACCAGAAAATAGCGGATAACCTACTTCATAACCTCAATACAGCCAGATGTATTAGGTGGACAGAGATTGTTGAGTCACTCAGTTTACAAACATCAAGTAAAAAGGGTTAGTTATTACTGAGGAAGATGGATGGAAGCAAAATTAAAGTAAGGAACAATACTCATCCATCGTCCAATAGGATTGCTTTTTACTTTACACATCAAGAACATCAAGGGATAAAACTCATAAAACATGCATCAGACCCAAACTTACATTGCTCAAAAAGAACACTAATGAACAACCTGACTTCTCAAGAGCTTTCTCTGTACGTGCAATTGCTGCTGCGCTTAAAACTCTAAATCTGGACAGAGAATGGCACGCGACAGAATCCACCCAGAATTTATTCTGCATAGTGGGAAATACCCAAAAACATGACTGGCGGATTTCTTCTCTGATATTATGATATCTGATTCATTCCCACAAAAAATGAAGCAATCAAAAATAATAACGATACTCAAGCCCAAAAAGTCACCAGACCAGGCAAAGAACTAACGCCTAATTGCACTATTGAGCACAATTTATAAGTTCCTTAAAGGAATTCTATACAATTGGAATAGTCTAGTAATCTTTCAGAACCTCCATATTGAACAAGCTGGCTTCCGACAAAGACAGACATTCACTGTACCTACAGAGGAAAACACTAGTTGCCCAAAAGTACTGAATAAGGGCTTACCACAGGGATCTGTCCTTGGTCCTCTCTTGTTTAATTTGTGTATATCCCTACAACACAGTCCAGAAAGTTTGGCTATGCCGATGACTGGGCAATAACACAAAGCTTTTAAAACAACTAAAGAAATCTAGACGTCGTAAGTTATTATTTCTGTAAATGGAGCATACAACCGAAATCAAGTAAAAGAGAAGTTTCATGTTTTCATCTGTCCAATAGATTGGCACACAGAGCCCGCAAGACCAATTTGAAAGAGACCAACTTCGTCATAATATGCATCCAAAATACCTTGAGATCACATTAGATAGGATACTTTCTTTTAAGGAGCACTTGACACAAACATCTGCGAAGCTCCAATTGAGAAACATCATTTTCCATAAATTCTGCGGCTCTCAATGCAGATCGTCAGCACATACTCTTCTGGTATCAGCACTCGGTTTGGTATACTCAGCAGCAGCGCACCGGGAGCCAGTCTGCCTTAATAGTCCACACATAAAAAAATAGACGTACAACTTAAAGAGGCCACCGCATTGTTAGTGGATGTAAACGATCTACTGCCACATACTGGCTACCTGTTGTAATCTTACCCTCCCACACAGCTCCATTATATTTCTCTGTTATTTGCAAAAGTTTCTAAAGCTTCGAGAGATGTAAGATACACGAAAGAAACACTTTTTACTTATCATCATTTCCTCTTGTTGTGGTTGTTGGCTGCAGTTCTCGCGTCTGGGGCTACGTTCATGAGGCTGAAATTTTGATTTTGTAGATTCCTGTTGATCTGAATAATGTTTGAAGATTTGTTTGTTGTACTCTTGAATTTTCTTCATTGTCACATTTTTTCAATATCACGCCATCTTTACAATTTCCACTTTATATTCCAAATTACATTGTTAGGGTCAATCATTCAAATACGTCTGTCTCCATCATAGGCATACCTACTACTTTCTGCGGTACTCACAATATTCCAAAGAGTTTACAAAGTAAAAGAGTTTACAAACAGAGAACAAAGTACCACGTGACGCACCAGCCCATAGGATCATCATGCCACGACTGTCTGTAGCGTGGGCTATGGAGTGCACGTAGAACATTTAGCGTCTATTTTGCTACATCTTCATTTCTTGATATGTGGACATTGGTTCCAGAAAAGTGAGGGTCTATCGTAGGCTTATTCTTCACAGACACAGGGCGGTGGCCACATGTAGCAAGTGAGATGCCGCTGCAGAACTCGACTGCAGTCTGACACTATGTTGGAGTGCAAGTTAGACTGCGAATGGAGGAGTGAAGTGCAACAGCAGAGAACAAAGTACCACGTGACGCACCAGCCCATAGGATCATCATGTCACGACTGTCTGTAGCGTGGGCTATGGAGTGCACGTAGAACATTTAGCGTCTATTTTGCTACATCTTCATTTCTTGATATGTGGACATTGGTTCCAGAAAAGTGAGGCTCTATCGTAGGCTTTTATCGAACCCTATATAATCTGAATAGGTGTAATGGAGGTCGCGCAAACTTAACCGCTAAGGAATGTCGCTTTTAACGAGCAAATACATCTCCGCATTACAAGATGCGTACTTTAATCACAACACGCCAGAAGTAACTCCGCTTTCTATGTAGATTCGGCAGTTACAGTTCATAAATTGCAAACAGATTTCTTATGTACGCCGTTAGATGGTTCAAATGGCTCTGAACACTACGGGACTTAACATCTGAGGCCATCAGTCCCCTAGAACTTACAACTACTTAAACCTAACTGACCTAAGGACATCACACACATTCATGCTCGAGGCAGGATTCGAGCCTGCGACCGTAACAGTCAGGCGGTTCCGGCCTGAAGCGCCTAGAAACGCTCGGCCACCGCGGCCGGCGACTACTCCGTTAGACGAAATTTCAACATCCGAACCCTCCTCTGTGAGAAGCAACGTTTAGATGGCAGCTACACCCAACGTCTACCACTATTTGTTGGATATATTGGTTTTTTTCTTTATTTTTCCCGCTAGTACCATGTAAATTGATATTTAAACACATAGTCTATAGTTCTACACTCCAAGGCTTCCTCTTATACCCTACAAATTATTTGCTGGTTTCTATGCACATGCTCCATCATCCTGCTCTCTATGGTTTTCTCTAATACCACTGCCTTTATTCATTTGTGTCTAAGAATATATTCTACCATACTGCCGCCTATGGCTCCCTCTAGTATCACTGAAGTTATTCGCTGGTATCTAAGCATTAATGCTACCCACTGAGGGTTCCTTAAGTACCAAGGAAGTTATTTGTTAATGTATAAGCACATGTTCTATCTTCCTACCATTTACTGCTCCATCCAGTACCATGGACGATTTATCCTGGTGCCGCCCTGACCTCAAGGTTTTCTGCAGTATCATGGAAGTTATTCGCTGGTGCCTAAGCACATGTTCTATCTTTAAGGTTGCCTTTAGTACCATGGAAGTTATTCATTGGTGTCCAAGCAGATGTTGTGTTATCTGGTCATTTATGGCTATCTCTACTACCATGGAAATTATCCCCTGATGTCAAAGCACATGATCTGTCATCCTGCCCTCAACGCTTTCTCTGGCATCATGGACGTTATTCGTTTGTGTCAAAACACTTGTTGTATTGTTTTGCCCTCAAGGCTTCCCCTAGTGCAGTGATCATCCAACTGCTACCCACGGGCTGCATTGCAGTCCGATTCTAGTATTCGTGTGGCACATAGTTCTTAGCCGAATTTTATAATAAGATGCATCCAAAAATATACAGCAGAATCCAAAAACGTGAACTAAAGTTAAGAGCTTCTTAAAAAGGTAGTTTTCCTGCTCAGTAATAAAATTGTTTACACAGACAGTGATACTTTAAGACGATTTTAATTTTAATTGACTTTGGTGAATTCGACCATAAGCTAAGTAAAGTTGGTCGCTTACCTCAAGGTCAGAGGGTCAGAGGAGTAAGTAGCATGACCACTGTGGGGTTTGAGGATGTGAGACATGGAATGTTTTCTTGTTTGTATAAGTACCGACAGCTCACCGGAATCCGAAAGTAGCACCGATTAGCTGCCACGGCACAAATCTTGACAAAGAAGCAACATGTATACGTGAATGCGTATTACAGAGAAGGCTACCTCTGAAATTAGAATTTCTTTGTAGCTAGCTACATTAAATTAATGTAGGCTTTTATAATACAACGAGGATAACAGAATAAAACTGGCTTTTAAATCGTTTATGAAACTTTTATGGTTATGTCTCATGTTCAATACTGTACTTAAATATAAAAAATACAAATACAAATACTATTACTAAACAAAGTAATTCATTTGCACATATAGTACAACGAACAACATTTCGCCATGCAACTACAGCGTCGCTCCTCTTATAAGATTATCAACTGTCTGAATGAGAGAACAGTAGTCATGAAGTGTTGCGAATAGTGTTGACATCTAACCATCTGTACTTTGGGGCCAGCGGCCCACTTATGCCCCCCTACTGTAGTTCATCTTTTGGAGGGCTCATGATATACGAATTTATGTGGGTTACCAATTAATAATAAGATGAGTACATATGCGGCCCGAAGTAACGACCAACAGTCAGTATTTGCCCTTGAGAAAAAAATTTGACGAACACTGCTTTAGTATCATGGAACTTATACGCTGGTGTCAAAGCAGATATTCTAACATTGTGTAATGTTTTCTTTGGTACCATGGAATCTATTCTTTAGTGTGTAAGCACATGATCTATGATCCTGCACTCAAATCTTTCTCTAGTACCACGGGAGTTATTGCCTGGAGTGTAGGACTACAGTCAATCATTCTGTCATCTATGGGTACCTCTAATACCATGGGTCTTGTACCCAAGTTTCTAAACACAAGTCACGTCAACGAACCCCTTATTATTGTTAGTGTTTCCCACATATTCCTTTCGCAGCAGATTGTGTGGAGGGTCTCTTGACTTGTTATCAGTTACGTCGATTTTCAGCATCCATCCATAACAACGCATCTCAAATGCTTCGATTCCTTTCCAGTTTCCACAGTGCATGAGTCACTTCTGGACATTCCCAGAAACATTTTTTTTCAAATTGACGTTTATGTTTGATCTGCCTCTGCTAATCTTCTCCTAATATCTTCCTTGCTTCGCTTGTCACACGATATTTTGCTATACAGTAACAGAGTTCCTGCGCTTCACCTGCTACGTGGTTCCCAAATTTGCTGTTAACTTCGCTACCAATCTCTTTTCTCTTTCTTCTTATTACTTTCGTCTCTATTTTTGTTGATTCTATGCTCTCTTAAACCGTTAATTACATTTAAGAGGTACTGTAATCTTCCTTACATTCACAGAGGATAGCAATGCCATCAAAAAAGCGTATCTATGGTATACTTCCACCGTGGATTTGGATCCTGAACTTTACTTTTTTTCCACCTTTACTTCTTCAGTGTACAGTAGAGATGGGCAAATTCGTTCCCCCTTGGGAATTAGTTCACTGGTGATCGCTCTTTTTTGGGAACCGTCCATTTTTACTCGTTCACTGTTCATTTGTGCTTGATATACGGTTCTTAGGAAAAATTTAAAATTAGTAGCATAGGTGACTGAAGATGGTAGGGGCCAAGAGGGGCACTTGCCTCTGCCCAGGAATACAGAGTTGTTATTCGTAACAGAATTCTCACACACTTGTAATTTTAGTGATTGTGCAAAATCTCTCGTTTAGCCAACTGTAGCATTATGTGGCTGATAGCAGAGAAATAATATGAGGTGGCGCACGAAAAACCGGTCCCATGTAGACACTGCTTGCCAGTTACCCAGTTGACAGCTATGAGCAGAATAGATAAACATGTAATAATTAAGCAGTGAAGAAATCACAGATAATGAAAACAACTTCGAAGTAATAGATGACGATAGGTGGGCAACAATTAGGAGCCTAGCACTCGGTCCGATTTTTCGTGCACCACATTGTACACTGAAATAATATTGTAGAAGTTATCATATTCTCTTTACAAAATGTGACACCAGACACTCGATTATGGAACGCACACTTCATGCGGTTGTAATTCGGTCTGCCTTCCATAACAATGAACATGCTCTGTTACGTTGGGACAAAAAAAGACGGAAAATGGCCACTCGTGTGTGCCGTGACGACTTCTTTGCATATGTAATAAAAAAAATCTTGCTGTTTATCGAGAAAGTGAAGTAAGTTGATATGCCGTTTTGTTACCTGAAAAGATGTGTGTATAACATACCACGCAATTTTATGTAATTTACATAATTATAAAATACATTTCAATTACCGGTCAAGGACCGGTTCAGAGTTCAAAAAAGGTATGAAACAGATATAGAATGGGCGTGCGAAGCGAACGAAACGAACAACTCTGTGTTGAAGTAACTATGAGCAGTCGGCAGTGGAATTGCGACGAGTGGCCACGCGAAGAAGGACGAGTCCGTCCGAGGAAGACCGGGGCAGATGGGAACGGGACCGAGCGTGGAACGAGACCGGCCGACGTGCCGTTGCGGGAACAAGACCGACGGTTTCCTGTTCCTGGGAACTATAAGTAGAAAGCCGCGACCGAAGTGAATTATGAAACACCGTTCCTTAGAACTTGTTCATTGCTCGTTCCGTTCATCTTCGTGAACTGTTCCTTTGAACCTGTCAGGTCGCGAACGACCTGTCTCTAGAGTACAGACTGAGTAGTAGGACTGAAAGACAACATACCTGCCTTAGTCCATTTTTATTCGAAGCACTTAGTTGTTGGTTCAAAACATAGTTCAAATGGCTCCAGCACTATGGGACTTAACATCTGAGGTCATCAGTCCGCTAGACTTAGAACTACTTCAACCTAATTTGTAACACTCCACCCATCACTTACCTGGTTTTGGCGTGTGTTCGCCCCAACTAGTTGACTAACAGATCAACAGAGAGTGCAAAACTGCATCAATATCAGATAACGCAAAAAAAGTAATATGGCCCTTTGACTCCTGATTGAACTGCAGTGGCAGTGTTGACATTAATTTATTCAGAATTGATCACTTTTAATTAAAAAGGGGTGCACATTGATGTTATATTCAGCTATTAAACACCAAATGCAAATGTTGAACATAAAATTAGTTAAGAAAATGACTTGGGATTTCAACAGATGCAGTCGATTACCACAAATTTATTTTAACTCGAGACCTTCAATCATGATATTACAAGACTCTCCCATCAGGAAGTGGTTATAAATTGCGTTTGCGTGGAGTAAAGCGCGATACTCAAAAGTAAATCCTATTGACTGACCCAGGCGTAATGCAAAGTGCGAGAAGCATTCTACAATACACAGCCCATGAAACCCTCGTGGAAACTTTGCCGATGTGATCCAACAAATTAATCAGTGGCCGGAGCGAGCGCAATATCACCGAATACAGCGTGGCGAAGCGGCCTCGTTCGAGTGGACGTCGGCCGACCTCATGGTGCTGCAAGGCTCCCACTCATCTATTCACTCCTAGCTATTTTGCTCAGTACATAGCTGAACCAAAACTTCCTATCTGCAAGCTCAATCGTTCTATTTGCTAAGTCCTAAACTGCAGAGATGCTCACTCTTTCTCAGGCAAGCTGAGTAAAGAACGCCACGTCCACACTGTAGGCAAGCTGGGAACAGAAGACCTCTAGGGAGACTTCTCACAGTCCACTCTTAGCCTCGGTTTCCCCTCCAGCAAAATCACTTACGCCAATTGCAGTGCAAGTCGTGGTAATTATTTGTTGCTTCCCAGTGCCGACCAATGCCTGCTCTGGTAAGTGAACAGATTCCCACAAAATTTCCCTTCCTCTCAACTTCTTCTATTTAGCTCCCCCCAGGCCACCCATCAAGGTTAGTGTCTGCACAGACACCAAGTTTTCCGAAATTCTGACTCCCAGGAGAGTACTTCAGATTCCTTGGTCCTACATTCCCACTGGAGGCCGGGGTATTTCATGCTGTCGCTCTTCACCTGATGTACTTGAGGATCTGTGGATCGTGAATCCAGCGTGAAGTTGCTATAGTCATGAACACGCATATTTTGACCTCTGTTGACCGCTCCACCGTAGCTTTGCGTGGCTTTGTCGCATGTTTCACAGAAAATGGATGACGGACATTTATCAACAGGCATACAAGTTCTCTGTCTGTTTCCCAGTACACCAGCATGGAGTCGGGGTGAACCACCCACTCACTGTCACTCATCTTAAGGCGGCTGGAGGCCACGCACCATTACTGCTTTCTCAGAGCTTGAGCCGCCCTAAGCTAGCTATTGTCGCTTCCATTAGCCACTCCCCCGGCCAGCCATGGTCAAATACTTCCCTGGGGTAAACTAGAGTCCAGTGAAGCGACTCGTTTCCACAAAGTTTTCATGTCGTGTGAATTACTTTAAAACCATCACCCAACATTAATTATGCCACTATGTCCATACTATACAGTCTACAAGATGCATTGTGCCTTGTCAGTCATTTTGTTCAGCCCTACTGTTCGCTCAACGTGAGTTAGGTGATCTTTAATGACTTCATGTAAGGGGCATAGTTCTTGCCATCTTACAAACTAACCTAAGGACAGCACACACATCCATGCCCGAGGAAGGATCCGAACCTGCGACCGTAGCAGCAGCGTAGTTACGGACTGAAGCGCCTAGAACCGCTATCCCACAGCGTCCGGCTTTGTTGTTGGTATTGCATTCTAGATGTTCAACTAACCTGTTCTACCATACTTTAAAGTGAAGATTTCGCAATTATGTTTTAACTTTGTTGCCCTCGGGTGCGACTGTCCAGACTACTGAAACGACATCCGTGGTTATTAACCGCTCTAAAAGATTCACATTTCTCGCTTCTCGTCCGGGAGTAAGGAATAGTAGTGCACGAACAGGAGCGAGAAATACAGTTCGTTGAGTCCCATCTCTATTACGAGTCGCGTAGCTGGAACGAGCGTAGGTGATGTATTCTGCTCCGCTTCACTCCCGGAAGACTAGCCGCTTTTATTTCGCGGAAGGGCTGAGCGTGACACCGCCTCTCTGAGTTTCCGCAGCGGCGGCTTAATTCCGCAGGCGGCGGCCCGCCGGCCTCTTTGAGACGACGTCACGCGGCTACGCATGCGGGGCGGGCAGCCAGCGCCAGCCGGCAGCGGCCACTGTTGTTTATCTTGGCGGCTGGCGCCGTTGTGTCGCCACAAAAGAAGCGCCGACCGTCGGCCACCGCTGCTGGAGCTCTTGTCACCGGCAATCCCGGCCGTCGCTGCCGCTGGAGCTGCCGTGGCAGACGGCTTCTGGGTTCTGCTGGAGCCGCGCGCGCCTGCGCTCGCGGGCTGCTCAGCTGCGACTCTGCACGCGATGCGAGTTGGCGGGGCCACGCTCAGCAGCGAGTGGCAGAGTCGCACGTGATGCACCAGCCAATACCGTTTTCTTCGATTCACAATAGACGCCGACGAACGTAACGTAACAGACTGGAACGGAATGTCCATACATTCGGAAAATGTCACATTACCGCCTGGAGCTGCTGGTAGAATACATTATTAATGCAACGGGTGATGAACGAATTCTAAGGGCCGGTTTTCAGAGTTCACTTCGGTCTCGTTCCCGAAACGGCAGGTCGGCCGGTCTCGTCCCAGCCTCGGTCCCGTTCCCGTCTGTCTCGGTCTCGGTCTGACTCGGCCGGAGTCGTCCTTCTTCGCGTGGCCACTCGTCGCAGTTCCACTGCCGACTGCTCATAAATTTTTCAGTATAGAGTTGTTCGTTTCGTTCGCTGTGCACGCCCACTCTAGATCTGTTTCATACCTCTTCTGAACTCTGAACTTCTGTTTCTTTTCGTATTCTATTCAGCGTCCATGGCCGGTAATTAAAATGTATTTTACAACTAAGTAAATCCCATAAAATTACGTGGTATGTAATACATACATCTTTTCAGGTAACATATAATCTTACTTCACTATTTCGATAAACAGCAGAAGAAATACTTGCGAAAAGGAAATATCTTTTTATTACACATGCAAAGGAAGTAGGGACAACACACACGAGTGCCCTTTTTCCACCTTTCTCTGATCCAAGGTAAAAGAGCTGTTCATTGTTACGGAAGGCAGACCGATGTACAACCGAATAAAGTCCGCGTTCCATAATCCAATCTCTGGTGTCACATTTTGTGAAGAGAATATGATAACTTCTACAACATTGTTTCAGTGGTACAGGGTGGTGAACGGAAAATAGGCACGGAGAACTGGACTGCACATTGTCGCCTACCAATCGTCATCTGTTGGTTCGAAGTTGTTGTTTGCATTAGCTTCTTTGTTATTTCTTCACTGCCTAATTATTACGTCTTTATCTATTCGGTTCGTAGCGCTCAACAAATCCTGCGTAATTGGCGCGCAGTCTGCACTCGGGTCCGGTTTTCGTTCGCCACCTTATATTATTTCACTGCGATCAGCCACATAACGCTACAGTTGGCTAAACGAGAGGTTTTGCAGAATCACGAAAATTACAAGTGTGTTTGTATTCTGTTATGAAGAAAAATTCTGTACTCCAGGGCGGAGGCAAGTGTCCTATCTTGGCGCCTTCCATCTTCACCTATGCTACTAATTTTCAGTTTTTCATAAGAACCGTTTAGCAAACACAAATGAACGGTGAACCATTAAAAATGGTTCCCAAAAAAGTGCGATCACCAGTGAACTAGTTCCCAAGGATGAACGAGTCTGCCCATCTAGTCATAACTTCTGAACACTTTGCGTTACGAGGTTCAAACGGCACGGTTGTCCGCGGTTGATGACGGGAATTGTATGACTGGGTGTAGCGACTCAGCCCACTTTCATTTGGACGAGTTCGTCAATAAACAAAACTGGCGCATTTGGGGGACTGGGAATCCGCATTTCGCGATCGAGAAGTCTCTTCACCTTCAACGGGTGACTTTGTGATGTGCAAAGTCCTATGACGTAATAATCAACGAGATATTTGCTTGATGGCACAGTAACTATGTAACAGTATGTGAAGGTTTTGAAGATGGTTTCATCCTCGTTATCCAAAGTGAACCTGCTTTCCACAAGCTGTGGTTCATGCAAGACGGAGCTCGACACCATCGAAGCACGAGAGTGTTTAATGTTCGGGGGCAGCACTCTGGAGACCGCATTATGTGCTGTGGGGTACCTAGAGACCACTGGCATGAGCCTCGAATGGCCGCCATGTTCTCTGGATCTGAACACAGAGCGACTCCTTGTTGTGGGGCTTTGTTAAAGACAAGGTGCACAGCAATAACCCTAAAAACATTGCTGAGCTCAAAACAGGCATTCAGGAGGTCATCGACAGCTTCGATTCTCTGACACTTCAGCTGGTCGTGCAGAATTTTGCTATACGTCTGCGCCACATCATCACCAATGATGGCAGGCATATCGAACATGTCATAACCTAAATCCGAATATCTGTACTGACGTCTTTACGTTGAATACAGTGTGTGCACATCGTAGATTGTAACTAATTTACTTTTTTCCGTATAGTTCAACAATTGTCACCCTGTACCAACTAAAATAATACATAAGTAACATTACAGGCTTAAACTATCACAGATCTGTTAACTAATGTAAATGTTAACAACAATACACACAAAATGGAATGTCATGTACTCACATAAAAGCATTCACAGCGTCGTGTTAGACAGAAGTATAAAATCGTTATCGACAGGTGATACGGCTGGTCCCAGCGGAGATTCGAGTTCTCCCTCGGGCATGGGTGTGTGTGTTTCTCCTTAGGATAATTTAAGTAGTGTGTAAGCTTAGGGACTGATGACCTTAGCAGTTAAGTTCCATAAGATTTCACACAAATTGGAACATTTTTTGACAGGTGATAAAACCATGAATTGCACTATGAAAATAAAAGTGTACCACAATATATTTACGTGACTCATTACGAGAATCACATATCATAAAGATGTAAATGATTCAGATTTGTACAGAGTTACCTGTTATGTTACCGTAGTATAAAGTACGTTGTCAGTCTACAAAATCTATGTTAGACAGTGTACTCATTCATGTTGAAACTGCAATTGGCGTTAATGCTGTAAAGAGATTCTTCCGACATAGAGGAGACTAAAAAGGTGATCACTCTTTACTGGCATAGCAACAGTAGGTTGTAAAGAAGTTTACATACATCAATAGCGACTAGAAAAAAATGGTTCAAATGTCTCTGAGCACTATGGGACTTAACAGCTATGGTCATCAGTCCCCTCGAACTTAGAACTACTTAAACCTAACTAACCTAAGGACAGCACACAACACCCAGTCATCACGAGGCAGAGAAAATCCCTGACCCCGCCTGGAATCGAACCCGGGAACCCGGGCGCGGGAAGAGAGAACGCTGCCGCACGACCACGAGCTGCGGATTAATAGCGAATAGAATCTTACGGTTACTAAGCTGTGTTTCGTCTGCTATAGTCAGTGCATGTTCCGTACATAACAGGTGTTCTATATGTTGCATATGATTGCAATTTGCGCGTGTTACAATTATAATTGCGGTGACAGAAAACAAAATGCATAGAAGTAATGGCTTACTTCTACTCTGTACTACTATCCGAATTGTATGACGTTATTGCCAATGTTCGTGTAGCACAAGAAATAATTAAGATGACTTAGTCGCAGTATCAATGGTAAATGCAACTGTAAATGCCGAATACTGATTCTACTAACACGTAATGATGTTCTCTGTTATGAAAGGTTGCAAATTAGAAAGTGCAACACCATTAAAGCTACCTTAATGGAGCTTTGCTATTTTCACTAAAAAGAAATTTACTTTTCCTTGGGCGCCTTGGCCCCAGACACTTTGGATTCCTGAGGGCCATTCATTACTAAAATATTATGTCTCACGCACCTTTCCTCATTTGCAGACGAGAAGTGCCCCTCTGCAACACGAAGCTGAAATGCTGTGTTAAGGTACACCAAAACCTTGACGGTTAAATGAAAGGCTTTGATTGTTGTGTAATTTTCATTTCTTTTCAACAGCGAGTTTAGGCAGTCTAACATATTTCTTTTTAACGTATTAGACAAGAAATGTAGCGAAGCTGGATGTTGCGCACATTAAAATACGACCAGCTTCGTTGTTCCGTTAATGAGAAGAGACTCTGGGCTTTCTGTGAGGTTCGCATTGAAATCTTGTTATAGAACTGATTAAGATTCTTTGAAAGCTGTTTTATATTTACATCTGAATTACAAATATTTTTAAGTTCTAAATCTTGTGAGACCTGACCCATGCTGACTGGTCCAGGCTAACACAAAAACTGTTTCTGCAATGAAACATTAATACACTTACAAGAGGAACACTTAATCAGATAATTCTCAGCGAGTGAGTTCCTATTTCAAGCCGTGTGGGGTAATGAAAAACTTAAAATTATGTTCTCACCAGTAATGGAGTTTTTGAAACAAAATGAGCTCAGTATATGAAAACTGCAAATTATTCAGTAATAATTATGGGATGCCTTTCCCTACACTATTGAAAGGAAAACACAACTTTACATATTTATAGAATTAATTATCATTATCATATGAATGCTTTTTCTTAAAGTATTAGTAACAAACACATACCATTCTCATCACGAATCGTCAGTGACGTCGTTCTACAATAAAGAACAAAACGAAGCGTTGTCAGTTTTTTCTCTTTCTTACTCGTTAGAGAACTGTCACTCATTTTTATCTTTGTTCACAAAGTATCCTTGAAGTACAGAGTTTTCGTATTAATAGTAATTTTCATTGTTCTTTTTCTATATCATTATACATTATTTCACTGCAATAATCATCACACATCGTCTTTATGACTTTTGTCAATATTTTCGTTATTACGATTGCTTTTATATGGTATATACCCCCCAACCCCAAAACGAACTGTGGTAGTTATTTGCCCCTTAGCAAACTACAAACACTACCCACATTTTTAGATCTAGGGTCCATTTTAAAATTTGTATTATTACATATCTCTCTTAATGAGCATCTTACCAGTATTATACCTCTAGTTACTTCGATTATCTTTCCTACTTCCCTGCTTGACTTGCGTGTAGTCTGTTACGAAGATAAAGTCCATGGGCTAAAAAAGAATAAAGAGCCCCCTATTCAGGTTTAGCTGGAAGTGGGAAAACCCGGGAAAAAACCGCTCCAGCGCCTCTGTCTACGCACAAAACAAGTGTCTAATTTGCTTTACAAAAAGACAAATATTGTAATTTCCCATGAAATTAGTTGTTACAACATGTAACATATTACACTCCTGGAAATGGAAAAAAGAACACATTGACACCGGTGTGTCAGACCCACCATACTTGCTCCGGACACTGCGAGAGGGCTGTACAAGCAATGATCACACGCACGGCACAGCGGACACACCAGGAACCGCGGTGTTGGCCGTCGAATGGCGCTAGCTGCGCAGCATTTGTGCACCGCCGCCGTCAGTGTCAGCCAGTTTGCCGTGGCATACGGAGCTCCATCGCAGTCTTAAACATTGGTAGCATGCCGCGACAGCGTGGACGTGAACCGTATGTGCAGTTGACGGACTTTGAGCGAGGGCGTATAGTGGGCATGCGGGAGGCCGGGTGGACGTACCGCCGAATTGCTCAACACGTGGGGCGTGAGGTCTCCACAGTACATCGATGTTGTCGCCAGTGGTTGGCGGGAGATGCACGTGCCCGTCGACCTGGCACCGGACCGGAGCGAATCACGGATGCACGCCAAGACCGTAGGATCCTACGCAGTGCCGTAGGGGACAGCACCGCCACTTCCCAGCAAATTAGGGACACTGTTGCTCCTGGGGTATCGACGAGGACCATTCGCAACCGTCTCCATGAAGCTGGGCTACGGTCCCGCACACCGTTAGGCCGTCTTCCGCTCACGCCCCAACATCGTGCAGCCTGCCTCCAGTGGTGTCGCGACAGGCGTGAATGGAGGGACGAATGGAGACGTGTCGTCTTCAGCGATGAGAGTCGCTTCTGCCTTGGTGTCAATGATGGTCGTATGCGTGTTTGGCGCCGTGCAGGTGAGCGCCACAATCAGGACTGCATACGACCGAGGCACAAAGGGCCAACACCCGGCATCATGGTGTGGGGAGCGATCTCCTACACTGGCCGTACACCTCTGGCGATCGTTGAGGGGACACTGAATAGTGCACGGTACATCCAAACCGTCATCGAACCCATCGTTCTACCATTCCTAGACCGGCAAGGGAACTTGCTGTTCCAACAGGACAATGCACGTCCACATGTATCCCGTGCCACCCAACGTGCTCTAGAAGGTGTAAGTCAACTACCCTGGCCAGCAAGATCTCCGGATCTGTCCCCCATTGAGCATGTTTGGGACTGGATGAAGCGTCGTCTCACGCGGTCTGCACGTCCAGCACGAACGCTGGTCCAACTGAGGCGCCAGGTGGAAATGGCATGGCAAGCCGTTCCACAGGACTACATCCAGCATCTCTACGATCGTCTCCATGGGAGAATAGCAGCCTGCATTGCTGCGAAAGGTGGATATACACTGTACTAGTGCCGACATTGTGCATGCTCTGTTGCCTGTGTCTGTGTGCCTATGGTTCTGTCAGTGTGATCATGTGATGTATCTGACCCCAGGAATGTGTCAATAAAGTTTCCCCTTCCTAGGACAATGAATTCACGGTGTTCTTATTTCAATTTCCAGGAGTGTATATGAGAAAATCTTATTATAGAAACGTTTTACACTTACTATATAGATAGAAAATTGTTAGGTTGCTATCATACAAATGGAAATTGTAGAAACAATAAAGTCATTATTTATTGTTCATGACGTTTGTGATGATTTGTTGCGTCGGTCCGCTGCGAGATAAAGGTGGCGTGTTGTTGTGGCGTTGAGACTGCAGTCGCCCACGCTCTGTGCCGTGTTGTCCGTCAGCTACACCGCTCGTGCGTCTCGTCAGCAGCAGTGCAGTCGTGTACATGAAATAAGTCACACACGCATTAGAATTCACACTTATACACCCTACATCTGGAAGTAAGTTCTATTAGCACACTTTATGTTGTATCCCCTTCTGTGTAGTTAATGTTTGTGAACTTATATAGTTCGTCCAGTTCTTTTTGTCTACACGTAACTTAATTATTTAAAGGTGTAGCAATCTTTCTCCATATTGCACAGAGAACAATTTAAGAAAGTGGGTACATTCCGCACACACGCACAGTGGTGGGTGTCCATGTATGTTTCCTGTACATATATCACCAGTCTGTGTTGACCCAAAATGGATGTGGCTGGCTACACCGTCACTGACGTCCAAGTCAACGTACACTGATTTGTATCAATGATCCACATCTACCACATCAGATGATGCACTTCTTTTTCCGAAAACTGTCATATACGGTGTCCACAACATTTAATACAGTTATATAGCACTGTTCGTTTTACAGATCGCTACTGCGTCGTTTGAAACAGCAACAGTCTTCTTATAAAATACACTAGTCCGCAGGCAAGAGTCTTTCACAAAATGAAACTGTACTCATTTAATAATGACAATAATCAAAAGAAGTTCGTTTTTTGGCAACCCAAAGTTACACATAATAAACATCCTTCTTCAGGTTTACAATGTTGTTGCCCAGATTATTTACTGATTTAGCCCTTGTTCATTTTTTTCGTCATTTATTCATGGTTTGTAGGACATTAGTCCAAATACAACCAGCTGCTAGTCGCTAACCGAACGGTACCGGTCGCGAAACATTATTTCAAATTCTTACATGTTGCCAAGATGGGATTCTACGTAACCTGGGAATAGTATCACGTAATCCAGATTGGTACCAAGTTCCTCCCCTGTGGTGCATGCCATATTTATTCACCCAAGGTACACTTATTCTCGCTTCCATTCAAGACATATTTAAAAAGAACATAAAATAATAATCGCAAAAAGAACTCTTTAACTGAAATTGCAAAATTAAAGAAGTAACTTTGACCTTCAAATGATCTTAGGTTTTTTATTGCCTATTTTAACTATATTTAAGTCCTGATGACTTTCTTCTTTTATTATCAGTTAACTCTAACTCCATGAAATTATTTCTTCTACAAACAGTGCTTTGACTTTGTAATCAATGATATATACTAGTATGTACATCTTATGCTATCACATGCATACATTTTCACATATACGAAGTATTGTAAAAACACAAATGGGATACACAGTAATTGTAAAAAACACGAACGAAATACATTATAATTCTATAAACACTAATGAAATTTTCATGTTTAATTACTCTGGCCAAGTAGCCCCCACCCCAGCATATCAAACAGGTTCTCTATCTTTCTTACAAATGGTTTTAAATCCTCGTGAGGATACTCTCCTTTTATTTTTTGTTGTCTTTTGTTCCCAATAGATAACTTCCATGGTTTGGTAAGTCAAAAATCTTAAAGGGCCCTGTGTACAATAGTTTCCACTTTTTGTTCACTTTTCTCAAAATTGACGACTTCGGGCGATGCCGTACTAATACTAGATCACTGACACTGTATATTTGCACAACGCCTAGTTTCTTCCTATGACGGGTTTTTCTAAACTCTGCCTGTCTTTGCAGTGTTGTATGAGCTTCTGTCAACCTATTCTCCCAAGATATTCGGTCATTAATTTTAGGCAAATGCCATGTCCACTCATTTTCTTCTTCTCGTTCAAACATTAGTTCAAAACTAGTTGCTCCCATGGAGTCATGAGGCAAATTATTATAGATATCTTCAAATACATGTACATAGTCAATCCATTTAGTTTGTTGACTAGGTATATGTGTTCTCATAAAGATAATCGCTACGGGATTCGCACTGGGATGGAACAAAGCCGCAAAAATATTCTTAATCCTATGTTTTTCAGTGAAATCTTTCCACTTTTCTCCTAAAAACTATGTTGCATTATCCGACAACATTGCTTTATGTTTCCCTACCGATGACATGAAATCATCTTCGTGTTACACAGCGGTGCTTCGTATCTGCATATGACGAAAGGTGCGTGAGACATAATATTCTAGTAATAACTGGCCCTCAGAAATCCAGTGTCTGGGGCCAAGGCGCCCGAGGAAAAGTACATTTCTTTTTAGTGAAAGTACAAAAGCTCCATTAAGGTAGCTTTAATGGCGTTGCACTTTCTAATTTGCAACCTTTCATATCAGAGAACATCAAATGGTTCAATTGGCTCTGAGCACTATGGGACTTATGATCTGAGGTCATCAGTCCCTAGAAGTTAGAACTACTTAAACCTAACTAACATAAGGACATCACACACATCCATGCCCGAGGCAGGATTCGTGGTTGCAACTGTAGCAACAGCGCGGTTCCAGACTGAAGGGCCTAGAACCGCTCGGCCATACCGGCCGGCCATCCGAATTTTACTGTTGCCCGGATAAGAGAACATCCTTACGTGTTAGTAAAATTGAGTATTCTGCATTTACAACTTCATTTGCCATTGATGCTGAGAATAAGTCATCTTAATTATTTCTTGTGCTGCACGAACATTGACAATAACACCATACAATTCGGATATTAGTACAATTGGCACCCATAACGTGGGGCCAAATTCTTGTTACAGAGTGCCAAGAATATTTAATGAATTATTTAATCAATATAGAAAACTTAAGTAAACTTAAGAATACATAGTGATCAAACTGTACAACTTGTATATATATGTGTATATGTATGACGTATATGTATGAACTGAACGAGAACTCTATTGTATGAGTGAATGAGAACAGAGACGTTTGATTTGGACAAAGAGAAACTGAGCTTGGACCATAAGTTGACCAGTGGCAGAAATTTTACAAGGTAAGGACATTTGTCTCAGTGTACTAGCTTGCTGATATAGTGCCAAGTAACTGCAGTGAATGACCGCTACCTACGGATTACGGCTCTTAGGAACCCTGACGGCAACGCCACCATGTTGAATAATGCTTTTCGTGCAGCCACAATATGTCGTGTTATGACTCAAACTATGCGCAATAGGCTGCAAGATGCGCAATTTCACTCCCGACATCCATGACGAGGTCCATCTTTACAACCACGACGCCATGCAGTGCGGTACAAATGGGCCCAACAACATGCCGAATGGATCGCTCAGGATTGGCATCACGCTCTCTTCACCAATGAGTGTCGCATTTGCTTTCAACCAGACAATCGTCGGAGATATGTTTGGAGGCAACCCGGTCAGACTGAACGCCTTAGGCACACTGCCCAGCGATTGCAGCAAGGAGGAGGTTCCTTGCTGTTTTGGGGTGGTCATGGAAGGCGCCGTAACGGCTGTACGATACGTGAATGCCATCCTCCGATCGATAGTGCTACTATATGGGCAGCATATTGGCGAGACATTCGTCTTCATGGACGACAATTCGCACCCCTCATCGTGCACATCCTTCAGGATAACGACATCGCTCGACTAGAGTGGCCAGCAGGTGCTCCAGACATGAACCCTATCGAACATGCCTGGGATGGATTGAAAAGGGATGTTTATGGACGACGTGACCCACCAACCACTCTGAGGGATCTATGCCGAATCGCCTTCGAGGAGTGGGACAATCTGAACCAACAGTGCCTTGATGAACTCGTGGATGTATGCCACGACGAATACAGACATGCATCAATGCAAGAGGACATGCTACTGGGTATTAGAGGTACCAGTGTGTACTGCAATCTGGACCATCACCTCTGAAAGTCCTGCTGTATGGTGGTACAACATGCAATGTGTGGTTTTCAAGAGCAATAAAAGTGGCGGAAATGATGTTTATGTTGATTACAATTTTCTGTACAGGTTCCGGAACTCTCGGAACAGAGTTGATGCAAAACTTTTTTTATGCGTATATTTAACGTATGTCAAACTTATTTGTACACATATTTCACCTGTCTGCAGCGGTTTTTTTTTCATACAACCAAGTTAATAAACTCTTAAATCTTTATGAGCTCATAGCTGCCGAGAAATGTGTCAACAATGACATAATTTTTCGTGTAGGTTCCGTGCCAGAGTTGCATACTGTCTGCAAAACATTGCGAATATAGTTGGTAGTAAAGACGTAATTAATTAAAACGTCTTGTTTGGTGTGGCATTTTGTCAGGGTTTATGACGTTATAGATCCTGAGTCATGCGTCATAGTACGACAAAGTTTTGTGGTACATAGGTGAATACTGTTAACGGAAGTGTTGCGAACAGTGTTAGTAGTAAAGAAATAATAAAATTAAACGTCATGCATGACGTGGCAGCTTTTCACACATCTCAGTGCTTATGACATCACAGCTCCTAGTCTATATACCGTAGAGTGACATAATTTTGCAGGTACATGCAGTGGTGTATCTGAATACTATCTGCAAAAGTGTAGTAAATACATTTAGTAGTAAAGGAGTAACAAATTTAAACGTCACACCTGATAGGTCGGTTTTACTTCATGAACAGTGAAAATATAGTAAGCGAAAAACTTTTTTCCTTTCATCATTTTGTGGGGATCGGCAGCGACAAAAAGCTTCATAAAACTTTGAAGCTAAGTGTGAAGTTTGTTTCAAGTTACTAAGTGCTGTCTTTCTCAAATACTGGATGACTAAAGCGCTGTTTTTCGTCCGCAAAATCGCCCCTTTGGCAGGTACATGGTTCTTACGCGCAAAACGATTCTTTTCAGACGGTAAGTGATATGTGTAACACGTTTGGTTGAGACCAGTCCAGTGGTTTAGTAGGAAATGTGGAACGTGCTTACATGTGTACATAACAATGGTAAATTGTACTGAAATGCAGGAGGATCTGCAACGAATTGACACATGGTGCAGGAAATGTCAGTTGAATCTCATGCAGACAAGTGTAATGTGCTGCGAATACATAGAAAGATATGTCCTTTATTATTTATCTACAATATAGCAGGTCAGCAACTGGAAGCAGTTAATTCCATAAATTATCTGGAAGTAGACATTAGGAGTGATTTAAAATGGAATGACCATATAAAATTAATCGTCGGTAAAGCAGATGCCAGACTGAGATTCATTGGAAGAATCCTAAGGAAATGCAGTCCGAAAACAAAGGAAGTAGGTTACAGTTCGCCCACTGCTTGAATACTGCTCACCGGTGTGGGATCAGTACCAGACAGGGCTTATAGAAGAGATAGAGAAGATCCAACGGAGAGCAGCGCGCTTCGTTACAGGATCATTTAGCAATCGCGAAAGCGTTACGGAGATGATAGATAAACCCCAGTGGAAGACTCTGCAAGAGAGACGCTCAGTAGCTCGGTAAGGGCTTTTCTTGAAGCTTCGAGAACATACCTTCACGGAGGAGTCAAGCAGTATATTGCTCCCTCCTACGTACATCTCGCGAAGAGACCATGAGGATAACATCAGAGAGATTAGAGCCCACCCAGAGGCATACCAACAATCTTTCTTTCCACGAACTATACGAGATTGGAGTGGTAGGGAGAACCGATAGAGGTACTCAAGCTACCCTCCCCCACACACCGTCAGGTGACTTGCGTAGTATGGGTGTAGATGTAGATGTAGATCCATTTTTATAACACGCACGGATAACCCAAGATTCACAAGACATGGCGCAGTAAAGCGCCCAATAAGCACATGCAAGCAGATACAAATACCTGAGCAATCAATGGTATGAGGCATCTCCCTTCACAATCAATGTATTGCCAGAAATTGTCAGTGACAGAATCACAGAGTCATACACTTTGCCAAAGAGATTAACAAGTTCTTATGTATCACCGAGTTCGTGCAGTGAATTACCAGAGCTATTGGAGAAAGGCAACGACAGTGATTCACGCACGATAGAGTGCCACATCATTTTGTACAGATCGTGTGACAATACCTCACCACAACGGTTCACGGAGAAAGAGTTAGTGTAGAAGGCCTGGGTGCATGATCGCCTCGTTCTGCAGACCTGAATCTGTTGTATTTCTGGCTATGGAGGCACTTAAAGTCTTTGGTGTAAGCTCAACCCTTCTATAATGTGTAGACATTAGAGTGTGTGACACAGTCCACATGGAGCCAAATGTATTTGAAAGAGCGCTGAAGGATGGGTCAGTGTGTGTTATAGCCACATTTCGCTCTGCCTATAGTGTCTATTTCTATTAAAGTACATTCTAGAGGACAGACTGGCCCATATACCAAGAAATATTAACTTCCAGACATATTGTTATAAAAAGCTTTTTTTCTATTTTTGAACTATACTACTTGTTCCACAAGTACGTTCTACTTTATTTTCAAACATACTATCTAGTAGTGTATAATTACATGGCGATACGTACTAATAAAAGTTTGTCGGGTTTCCAGCCGCGTCAAGTGGTTTAAAATCCACGAGCGTTCAGCCTAGTACTCCTTGGCCATTGTAAAGTGGTGACTGTCTTCTGGTTGCTGCTACCGCCCGTATATAGCCGAGCTGCCTGCCGTGACGTCACTGGTACCTGCTCCGGGACCATATATGGTCATGTTTGCATTGTTCGGCAGCCGAGCCCGCTTCAACATTCCGATGGCCGGGTCCCCCGCTGTGCTTAGCTGCGGGCCGCCGTCTTTATTGAGCGTGTTGTCACAAATTTTTAATTCGATCGCTCCTTTTGTTATGCTATCCCAATGTCTCGTCGAATGCAATACGATGACCATTTACTATTGCGTGCTCTGCTAGCGCTGGCTGATTCCTGTCCACGCCCACACGGTATTTTATATATTGGCGTTCTGAGGCCTACATCGTCTTCCACAGGTGTCAAGTTATCGAATTTTTGCTGGAGCCCTGAAGACAGAATCGATTCCATGCCCCTTTAGGAGCCGGCTTATCTTTCTTGTTATTGAGCCACAAAACGGCAAGAACGCAGCGCAAACTTCTTTGAGTCCTCCCCGGAGTCTTTCTGCTTACGTATTTTCGGAAAGATAGCTTGCGAAATCTGGCGGTTGTTGCAGCCGTTTTCCTTGAATACTTTCCGTAAGTCGCTCAGTTGCTTCGACAAGTGTTCAGAATCTGAGACGGTTTTGGCTCGTTGCAGTAAGGCCCTCAGAATAGAACGTTTCTGCGACGGATGGTGATAGCTGTTAGCGTGTAGATATCGGTCTGTGTGGGTGGCTGAGACACCCATTTGCTTTGTGGCGGACAAAGACATCAAAGAATGGCACATATCTCCATCGTGAACTTGATGTTGTCATGGATGTTGTTGATGTGGTCAGAGAATTATCCCAGCTTTTCACGTCAATGGGACCAGATATCGAATGTGTCGTCGACGTGCCGATAAAAGCACCCAGACTTTTCAGGAGCCGTGTTCAGGACGATGTTTTCCAAGTATTGCATGAACAGATGGGCTGCAACTGGAGCCAATAGGCTTCCCATCGCAAAGCCGTCTCCATCATAAAAGAAATTCGATGACGTCAGAGTATGCTTGAATAAATCCACAACACTGACCTCATATAACTGGGAGAGCAGATATATAGAGTCTTTAATGTGAACGTGTGTGAACAAAGACACTACATCAGAGCTGACGATAATATCCCCTTCTCCATGACGCAGGCATTTAATTAGACTGATGCAGTCGGCTGTATCTTGAGGTGGAGCACACAGTGACTGCCGTGCGGAGTAAGAAGATTGTCCAGATGTTTCGTGAGTCTGTAAGAGGGAGATGCAATGGTGGTCACGATGGGCGTACAGGAGTGTTCTTCTTGTGAATCTTTGGAAGGCCATACAAGGTATGTCGTCGAGGTGCTCGAGGGAGGAGAGTTTTGATGGCATTCTCATCCAGCGAAGACCTCTTGAGAAGCTCCGACGTCTTCCTCATTATCCTTAAGGTTGGGTCCTTCGACAGTTTTTGATATGTCGTTCCTCCAGCATCAACCGAATCTTCGCGCTATAGTCGGCTCGTTCCATACTGACGACTGCATTGCCCCTGGCAGGACTACGAGGTGTGGATCGTTGCAGAGTTCACGAAGACCATTAGCTCAGCTCTTGTAATGTTCGAATCCGGCGACTTGGATTTAGAAAGAATTTTAAACCACTTGACGCTACTGGAAGCCCGAAAAAGTTTTATTAACACTGTATTTATTTAATTGTTTGCTCTGTTTTCATGAAACAGTGCGGAGATTGCTTGGGGACCTGGACGTTTATAGCATGAATGTTCTCCCACGGAAGTAGCAAAATATTGAAACGTTCCTTTTGTCCGTTCTCGAAGCTACCATAACATGATGTGAAGTTCCATTCAAGGCTGTGGGCATAATCCAAACACTCTTCTCCAGGGCTTCCCAACGTGTGGTCCGCGAACCCCTTAGGGGTCCGCCGGCTCTTTCTAGGGGGTCCGCGGCCACATTTCACCAAATCGCGTAAAATAATGAGTAAAATTAATGACTAAAAATGTGAAAATGAAATTCATCATTATTTGTTTTTTTTTCCCCTGTGAAAACGTGTACTTTTACTTCAAGTCGTATTCCCAAGCAGACTTTGCGGTTCCCAAGTGAGAACGCATACTCAGTTTAGTGCCGGAGAATGCGGCTTCTCTGATGGACTGTTTCGCAACAATACGGCGGTCGCCGGCTCACGGCGCTAGATGCGCTGAAACCTTTTACGCATGCGCGGAGCGAGTTTTGTCGGATTTATTATCTCAAAACGCTGCAAGTACTCCATTGGTTGCAATATCCTGTCGAAGTGGAATAACCAAGAAGCGTAAGTAGAAGGAAAGCTATTTAGAAATGGACGTTATGGAGACAAAAAAGGGCAAAGCTTAGTGTGTCATTTGTGCACGAGTCCTTCCGAACAGTTCAATGGTTCCAGTTAAATTGCACCGTCATTTTGAAGGTACTCACTCGGATTTCCAGGCTAAAGACATCGATTTTTTTCAAAAGGAAGAGTGCTCAATTAGCTGCTTTTCAGTATTGCATGACAACTTATGCAAAAATAATTAATAAAACTTCATTAAAAGCTTCTTTCTTGGTTAGTTATCGAGTGGCAAAAACAGGCAAAGCGCATACCGTTGCAGATAAATCTCATAAAGCCGTGTGTTAATGATATTGTTTCTTGCATGCTAGACGAATTGCAAACATAGCACGTGCATTAAGAAGTTTCCAGTTCTGAAATTTCGTTCTGAAATTTAAAGTTACTGTGCCCTTGACTGACGAGGGGTCCGCCATAGATTTTCGACTGAAAAAGGGGTCCGCCAGCTGAAAAGGTTGGGAAGCCCTGCTCTACTCCTTTCTAGCAAAATACAGCACGCAAGACAAATTATACAATGCAGTGCTCTCAAGATTTCTCTAAAACTCTTGTTTCCCAAGATTAATTGTCCACGTACTCACTATTCAATGAGTCTAACTTCTCGTTGTTTCAAAACTCATGATTAATGCCTTGTACCTATCTGAATACATTCAGAAATATTACGAAAACTGACTGCTCGACTGGAAAAACTATACCGTTAACAGTTAATACGCGTCTTCAGCTATACTAGCGCACAAATGAAAAGGTGGGCGTGTGAAATGTGCTGTGCAGAGATAGATGAAGAATACGTCACACTCTTCTGCCGTTGCTTAGCCTAATAACTGGTTCAAAATGGCTCTGATCACTATGGGACTTAACATCTATGGTCATCAGTTCCCTAGAACTTAGAACTACTTAAACCTAACTAACCTAAGGACAGCACACAACATCCAGTCATGACGAGGCAGAGAAAATCCCTGACCCCGCCGGGAATCGAACCCGGGAACCCGGGCTTGGGAAGCGAGAACGCTACCGCACGACCACGAGCTGCGCACCTAATAACTGGAATGCTGGAGTAAGCGTCACATCGGGCCATTTTTTATGCTTCTAATTCTCCCTAGAAACATTTCTACACTCGGAAAACTATCATTTCTACTGCTTGTAATAGTTACTGTAGTTGCTGTCTGCCACCGACAACGAACGCTACATGGGGAAGTGTCCTCACAACACCTAAATAAACATCAGAATCAACGCTGAGTGCTCACCCAGTACGAAGTGCACACTTTAGACAGCCATTGGCTGACGGTTCACGTAGTGCAGGGGTGGCCAAGAGTTTGGCTTGCGAGGCATTCTGGCCACGAGTGTCATAACGCTGAAGCTAGCTGGCTGAGTACGAGGAGGGAAAATCTGGGAAAACTGTGGACACGCAGCATTTCAATGACAGTGTAGTAGCACTGAAAAAGACTTGGTTTGAAGCCGGCCGGGGTGGCCGAGCGGTTCTAGGCGCTACAGTCTGGAAGCGCGTGACCGCTACGGTCGCAGGTTCGAATCCTGCCCCGGGCATGGATGTGTGTCATGTCCTTAGGTTAGTTAGGTTTACGTAGTTCTAAGTTCTAGGGGACTGATGACCTCAGAAGTTGTCCCATAGTAGTCACGGCCATTTGAACCATTTTGAACTTGGTTTTATGTTTAACATTTCTCAAAACACAGAACAAAATCAAAACAAATTTTCAGTATTATTTCACTATTTTTTGGCTACTAAAGACAGAACATATTTTTTTACTGCTGCAAAATATACACACAGAAGAAGATAATTCACAAATTTTCACACTCAGGTTGCCACGTAATAGCGACTTACTTAGTTACATAACAAAAAAAGTGTTTCATGTTGGTCGAAATAGTGTAGCAAATTTCCAACATCATTATGCAGACGAGGAAACTCTGCCTGACGGAAGCAATGTAGACGCCCTGGAGAGTTTTAAAGTTATAGGGATTTGGCTTTGAAATGGTAATTACCTTGCAGATGAGTCAGTTACATCTGCACATGCACAGAGGTGTTTTTAACTGAAAAGTCTCGAAAACAGCACGAAAACAGATGAAAGCTGGTAGTGTCCTCAAGACGTTTATGAAACTATCCTGTTAATTCTTATAAGGCCACAATGAAGTTTTCAGACCTCACGTTTTCCTTACCACACGTGCTATTACGGAATTGGACTATGTATGACAGGATGTATGCCTCGTGCAACGAGATTTTCTTCCTATATGCACCCCAATCAAATCAGAAAGACGTTGTTTCTCACTTTGCGGTGTCTTACAGCGAGCAGCGCACAGTCAAGTCCACTTAAAATGTAAGATTCGCAAACCATTCTGTGTGTTCTAATTTTTGCTCGTGCATTCCTTTCTCCTCCATAAATTCAACAACAGCGAGTTTTAAATATAAAACTCGTCCGAGGCATGACCCTTGAGTCAAGCAATGTAGAGTTCAGTAATACGTGAAGTCTCCATACTTCTCGTTCAGTTCCATCGAAAACTGTTGCAACTGACAGTGGTAATGTGTGCGGCTTCAGACGCTTTTCTATTCGCACCACCAGTTTCTCGCCGTGCTGCATTCCTGCAAATGTAGCACAAAGTACTGAACAATGAATCCCGTCTGTCGATCGTTGTAATTTTTTTGCTATTTCAATGTCCATTAACTCTTTAAATTCTTTCTGCGTGATAATGGAATATTGTTGCATAGCAAATTTCCTGTACCTGACGCTTATGCAACAACGTAATTCATACTGAGAATTCTCATCCCTGTCTTCTATCATTCCCATTCATTTTTAAAGGCTTGTGACGATGGAGTGCTAGACTGCCTCTTTTTGAGCAAAGAGGCACTGGACCTGCGAACGTCCTTCATATCACGAACAAGCAGCGGAGGGCAAAGGGCGCTGATACCACGAATCTGCCGAACCGAAGAGAACTGTGCGACTGAAAAATGCCCCACCACAATGCTCATGAAATTCCACCCGGCACCTGGTATTTCCGAAAAGGACCGAGCGAAGCCGAAACACACCGTGCCTTGTCCCACACACCCTGTACTTGTGAGGTTTGGTATGCAGTGGCCGGCTCTGACGTAGTGCTACTTCTTCTTGCTAATCGCCCCATTGCCCGCCCTCTTACATGCAGACCGCTGGAGTTGTACCAACTTCCGTCGATAGTATTCTCATAAACAAAATAGCACACTTCCGTTAAATCGTGGAAAGACGCATATAAAGAGTACGCTTGACTTTCTGCAGATGCAGACTTCGCCAAGTCCATTTCGATCTTTAAACACCATTACCCCAGTAACTAATGGCACCACGAACTACTGTGTGTGACACCTCTTTCTGTGGAGAAAGCAGAGGCTCATTAAACCCCAAAACTTTCGAAGAAGACCTGAAGACTGCGTAGAATTTCTCACTGCCCATAGGAACGTATTTACGAAGTCTTCCAAAGCTTTCCGTACCGGCAGAGGAAATTCATTCATCACTGAGGTTCATTCACATCCGCCCTGATCCACTCAACACTCCACAACAGTACAGAGGTCGTAAGCGGATGTTTCTAGCAATGACACTTTCTCAACGCTTGTACTATATTCCGACTTTCTGTGCCTCACTTAGTCTCATAATCACTTTCACAATGCAGTTCAGGGCTAAAAGATGTGACGTTATGTTGACTTTCCGTCTAGTGTGAACTCACCGCCGTTTGACGATGATGTCGCATCCGAGCCCTCGATGTCCAGTGTGAGTGAGCTTAATTCTGGCGTACCTGCCTGTAGCATAAGCTTCTGTTGCACATCTTAGGTTGTTTCCAGATGACTCTGTCGTTTATCGTCTAGTATAGATAAGATCAAAAACAAATGCAAAAGCATTTAGAAAAGATATATGTATGGTGAAAATTGGCAGTTGGCTCTAAATAACGAAAAGTGTGAGGTCATCCAAATGAGTGATAAAAGGAATACGTTAAACTTCGATTACACGATAAATCTATCAAATCTATAGGCCAGAAATTCAACTAAATACCTAGAAATTACAATTACGAAGAACTTAAATTAGAAAGACCGCCTAGACTATGTTGTTCAGAAGATGAACCAAAGACTGCGTTCTATTGGCAGATAATTTAACAGATCTTCTAAACAGATTTCTTACACTGCGCTGGTCCTTCCTCTTTTGGAGTACTGCTGCGCAGTGTGGGATCCTTACCACGTAGGATTAACGGAGTACATCGAGAAACTTCAAAGATGAGCAGCAAATTTTGTATTATCGCGAAATATGTGAGAGAGTGTCACTGACATAATACAGAATTGGGGGTGGATATCATTAAAACAAAGGCGTTTTTCGTTGTGGCGCAATCTTCTCACAAAATTTCAGTCACCAACTTTCTCCTCCGAATGCGAAAATATTTTGCCATCGCCGACCTTCAGAGGGAGAAACGATCATCATAATAAAATAAGGAAAATAAGAGCTCGCACGGAAAGATATACGTGTTAGTTTTTTCCACTCGCTGTTCTAGATTGGAATAATAGGGAATTATTGTGAAGGTGGTTCGATGAACCATCTACCGGGCACTTAAGTGTGATTTGCAGAGTATCCGTGGAGATGTATATGTACTTGTAAAGCATTTAGCATTGATTTTCTTGTTATGTAAATATGGCGAGGCTTTCGTCCATTACATTTTGGATCATGAGAGACAAAAAGCAAACAGATCAAGTATTACGTCAAGAAGCGATAACACATTTTTTTTTTCATGAGAGAGTCGGAAGCCGAAAGAGTGTTCCTAGATGGACAGTGCCCCGGCATCTCTCTCTCTCTCTCTCTCTCTCTCTCTCTCTCTCTCTCTCTCTTTCTACACAGAACACAGGCACTCGCCTTCTTATTATTTTGAACGCAACTCTGTTACGTCTTGATGATCTCAGTACTACCTTATCTCTCCGGCCCACACAGGAGTATTTTACCCTAAAAGCACGCCAAAAGTCCACTTTTCAGATGCGAGTACTTCCCGAAACGCGTAACTTCCTGCTGTAGTCTGATAGAAGGGACACTGCTGAGGCAAAGTGTTATTTGCTTATTTTCCACTTAAGGGCGATAGAGCTAGTCTGTAGTTGCACCTCGCTTGAAGTGCGTCTGAACCTTCACTTCTAGCCTGAAATCACACTGAATGTGGTTAAGTGTGTTTTTGCTTGAAGTGTGGTGACCACCAATATGGATTCAGAAGATCCTAATATGTTCCGTCATTTATACTATTATTCTTCATTTTACTTGCTAATTTTATTAGTAATGATTGTTTTTCTTACACTTCAGGGTGTTTCCCTGCATATTTGTTAATACACTGTAATAGAAATATCATTTCTCTACTGGAAACTTAAAAGAAACAGTCACTGAATGCCGTAAGTTGATTTTGTATGATGGTTTTACATTAATGAATGGTCAGCTATAAAAAATGTCTTCTCCAAAATGAATTCAGAAGGCATATTGCTTTTATGCTAAGCCCTGCGAAAGTCAAAGTTTGACAAGAAAGTTGCTTAGGACCCCATGAAGAGAAATTGTGAAAAAAGTTTGTGAAAAGGGTGGACTTTGTGAAAAATTATGTGTTATTAGAAGCTACCCCTGTTGAAGGAAAGAAAGGTTTTAAACATAAAATGTCTTATATAAAGTCACAATTAAAGAAACGATTGTTTGAATGACACAACGTTGAAAGTACTTTCTTAAAAAGTAACCATAATTGGCTGCAAAGTACTATGAACATTCCATGTTGCAAAACTCGAGTTGGCAGATCATCAAGGTTGTTCGTAGATTTATGTGAACGCAGTAAAAAAAACGTAAGAGACAGCTACTGAGAAACAATTTTGGGCCTACAGAATTAAAGTGTGCCACAGAAATGGAGCTCCGAGAATCTGGAAATGCTGAGGGTAGCAAAGTCGTTCATTTCCTACACGAGGAGCTAAATACAGACATGATCAGAGTCGTAGAGCTCTTCAAAAGAAAAAGAAAAAAAAACAGATATGTAGTTTCCCGATATTTTCATACTCTAGATCTCCCGATGCATGACCTTTTTTCTGAATCAACTTCGACATTCGTCAATTTGATGATCTACTTGCCACAACAGCCTATCCTGCAATGGTTCGGAGATACACTGAATCTTTTTGACTATGGTATATTTTATAAATATGGATGTATATTACTATGGAATTGTGGAAATTTATGCTTCGGCTAGCGCAAATTACTATGGATGTAACAAATTTGTTTGTGTAGCCATCCTCCGCAGCAAGCATATAAATACTTGTTTTGCAAACTGCCTTTTCCTGCCGCTAGTTGCTTTATTTATCCCATACGCGTTTCGCCTTCTCCTGTTCCAAGGCATCATCAGTGAGATCTATAACGATACAGTTTTGTTAATTTTAGATTATTAAACAGTTCACTTTGTTATTTTTTTTTAAAAAAATGTAATTACTTACGATTTGTTAATGTGCGTTTCCTCACATCTGGTCTGGAGGTCTCAGTACCACTTTTATCACTGCCACATAATCACATCTTTGTGTTCTTTCCTTCCACACACTGTCCACCAGCTTTCTCAGTATTTTTTGTGGTGGACTATTGTTCTTTTCTCAATCGATTCAACTGTTTCGTCGTACACTGTTTTTCACAACGTAAATATTGCGACTCCATTACGTGTTTCATCTTCTTCGGTATATTTACCTATTTGTTGCCAACCTAACGAAGTATATGTTTGAGACTAACTTCTTATTATGATGTTTATACCGTGTGTGTGTGAGTGTGAGAGAGAGAGGGGGATAGAGCCGACGAGTTTTTTTTTTTTTTTTTTTTTTTTGGGGGGGGGGGGGGGGGCGTTGTACTAGATATTAGCGAGTGGTTGAAAACTTTGGTGACAGCCGATTTGACTTTTCGTTTCAATATTCTGTGGAGGGGTTGATGAATGAGTGAGTGTAGAGAGGTTGGGTTCTGTTATTATTATATTGGACAGTATTATTATATTAATACTTTTTGCGAACGTTATTCTATTATTTTATCTGTTAGGGTAAATAATTAATTGTTTGCCACGTGTACTTGGTCATTCAACAGGATTTTCCCCTCCGCTTTTGTTTTGTGTATGTGGTAATTTTCTTGCACGGTTAGGAGGTTTTTTTGTTATCTTCTTTAGTGGTTGGTTTGTGGTCATTTTCTCTTAGGTGTTCTACAAATGTGGAGTGGTTTGTCCCATATTTCCGGACTCTCATGTCTTCTTTGTATCTGACATCGCCCTGTTTGCCTTATGTATGTGCCTTCACAAGTGTTACGCTGTAGCTGATATATACCTCCTTTCGGGTATATGTCTCTGTTTTTTGTCAGTAAGCTTATAGTATATTCATATATTGGCAATAGTTCAGTAATTGAATGACTGTTAAGCAAAATTTCTTCAAATTTAATGCATCGCAATTAAATTCTCCGTTCTACTGTTATTTAAATATACACATAACACCAGTTACCTTTAATACTTAAATATTCACACAGAACTATTAGTACGTGGAATAATTTGAGGTATCACTTCTTATCCATAATTAAAAATAAATGAATTAGATATTTCACACACACGCCACTTCTTTATACTTTATGAGAAAAATTATTTTTATCAGGAAATGTACACAGTACTATTGAACCCACAATATTATCACTTCACTTTTTAATTTATTTTACTCTTTTTTCCTTTTCTGCTTGAAGTGAAGATCAGTAGGCAAGCAGCGTGCTGAAAAGCGATTAATAGGTATTTTTTGTAAACTCAGGGAAATTTCTAACTGTCTTCTCGCCTCGCGAGAAACTCAGAATAATTTAATTTAATCTCGTGAGTATCGCGTTGGCACCGTAAGAAAAACTGTAGTAAAGAAATATCTATATTATTTATAAATTGGAAATTTGGGAGTGCTGTTATGAAATAAAAGCAAAAATGTTAAATTAAACAATTTTTATTTAACGAAGTAAATAATTTGTACAGAAATCTAACATTTTGTGAATAATTCTCACAGTTTTGGACATAACAAAGAATTGTGCCTTACTTCAGCGAAATACTTGAAAATTACAATAATCTTAACTCAACTCTGGGGCGAAAGAATAAAGCATTCATTATAAGGTCATATTAGTACTCGCAATTGGCGATAATAATAGAATGATTAAATAAATTCCTAGTAGGAATACAAGTTTAGTTCATTCGAACAGAATGGAATAAAATAGGAGACAGATAGCGTAAGTTGCTGTCGGAAAGGCGCGCGATTAAAGAAGAGAAAGAAAAGACGAGCACGCATTCTTATATAGAGCAAAACACAGATGATAATAATACACCGCTTTCATTATTCTGGGCGTACATATTCGGTGACTTGCAGCGCAGTTCATTGACTCAGTGGTTACATAATACGTTTAAACCTAAATATTCCAATAGAAAAAGAAAACAGCATGTTTTTACGTCGGGCGAACGGCACAATATTATAAGGATTACCTTTGAAAGTCTCAGGTATGACGGAAACGCCAAGGTAAAATTGTTAACGTCAGTTCTACCAACCTTTTCATGTAAGCGAAACACTACAGGTTTCCATTCACCAGGTATTATTTCACATTTCCAGGTCTTTTCCTTCTACCAGGACAATAAAGGTGATTTCTCCTACACATTCCAACAATGCCGGTCTGACAGAATCTTCCCCAGTTTCTTTATTGTTCTTTAGTTTTGCGACTATCCACCTAGGTTCATCAGGAGAAGAAGGAGCTGAATCGTTATTTCTTTGCTCATTGACTATTGTCGGCCATTTTCTCTGGGTTATTAGCAGCCAATCAGCCAACGATGTTCATGTCTAAAATGTTTATCTTAAAGAAAAGACTGTACATGAATTTCACTGAAGATTCGATATAGCTGCACAATTAAGGGAAACACTCTATTTAATATCCTTCAGCGAACCGCCATCCTTTTGGTTCAAAGCGATTTCTTGTTTTGAGAAACCCAAGTTTTATATCTGCTCTCGCGTAGGTCTCGTTATATTTTCTTCTAACAAAACTGTTCACTTTGTAATGGCTTTCAAGTGGGTCACTGCCTGTTGCTTACCAGGTAGCTTTCAAGTGTAAATATGTACCTTAGCCCTAGGACAGGGACTGTTTCTGTATGATAAGTTAGCATCCTATAGTATGTTGCAAACGTCTCAGGAAGATGGTCTGAGCTATCATTGAATAACATACATATACAGCTTGGATCGATCCTGCAAGAAGAAATTGATTTCGCTGCAATTTTGAAGTACAGCCAAAACTAGTGTTTGTTTCACACATATTGTCTGAATTCTGAAACTTACATTTCAACTATACTGTGATCCCAATTTCCCCGACATCAGATTGTTCTTTGAGGATATGTTTTTTTAGTTTTAGCTTTTTTTAACACTGAAGTCTGTTTCTTCATAGGATAGTCATATAAATACTGAGTACTTGTATTTAAAAAATTCAGTGCTAAGTTGTCTTCACCTACATTAGCTGTGGAAATATCTGGCACAGCTGAGGCCAATCCAGCAGATGTTTAGTAATCTGTTTTGTAATTTTGTGGATGAGTTTATTCCTAGAAATATACTAATTTAACAATCATTCCAAAAGGTATTAAAATTCTTCAGTACACTTGAATACACTTTAAATGTATTGTAATTTCCCATTTATGACTGGAAAACAATTTTTTTACAAATTGGAAAAACTACCGAATTGTACATATACATTTCACTGCCTTATCAGTAAAGAAGCACTTTCCTTTCTTTATTGTTTGTTATATTACCACTGCTACTGTATATTCTGTCATTGTATATTCCATAAGCTAAATATTACATTAATTTCACTGAAAAAGTGCTGATGATATGGTGTGAGGGGTAATTAGGTGATATAATTTTAAATTTTTGAGATATCTACGTTCAATTCGTCCGCAGCTCGTGGTCTCGCGGTAGCGTTCTCGCTTCCCGAGCACGGGGTCCCGGGTTCGATTCCCGGCGGGGTCAGGGATTTTTCACCTGCCTCGTGATGACTGGGTGTTTGTGTCGTCTTCATTATCATCATCAATCATCCCCATTACGGTCGGAGGAAGGCAATGGCAAACCACTTCCACTAGGATCTTGCCTAGTATGGCGGCGCGGGTCTCCCGCGTCGCTCCCCTACGCTCGGTAAACGGAGTATGGGACTCATCATCATCATCATCATCACGTTCAATTCCATTCTTAGAGACATAAAATTTGTACAACTGAAAGTAAAGAGTTAACGTGAAAATAAAATCAAAAAGTACTAATTTTTTATAGGTAGAACATAATATGAACAACATACAACCAACATTTGATGAAGCAAACTGTGTTAATTTTCCATCAAAAAAATTAAATGTTAATATAATGTGGGACAATTAACTCAGTGCTGGCTCTGCTGTGCCCTTATCGGTGTCAATGTGTTATATGTTATGGACGTAACATTTCAGAGCCACGAACATAACACTGCCACTTAACTTATAGATAAAATGTTAAACTAATGTTGTAGTGTCATATTTATAAATAAATGAAGAGTACTGAGATAACAGATTAGTGTGGAAGATTTAATTACAGTACAAAAGAAGTTAGGCTTTCCCAAGATTCTGCAATAGGCTCTTGTCAATTTTATTTGTCCTTTCCTGGCCATACAAATTTATTCCTTCTGTCATGCGATTTAACTAATTTTTTCATGTTGTTCCCTGATTGCTTGTCCAACAAACTAGTGCAAATGCCCTCAATCAGAATGTAGTTTAATAATCCACTGCTCATTAAACAATGAAAACTTTTCTCTACCGGTGCAGATATGGAAACAATTCATGAGTGCTTCTTCTTGAACATTCAGGTTTGGATAAGGTATGAATTGAAGGTGTGTGCCATTTACAGATAATGATATTATTTGAACTGTATACGTCTCATTGGTGCAGGGATTATGCACTTGAGTGTTTAGAAAAGAACTGGTATAACTCTAGTGCGCCTGTACTTGGTCAGCGTGATTTTTCACTTTACTGGAACTTCTGTTTTAATAACTTTCAATTATGGATTTTGTACAAAAGACGTGCAGTCAGTAATCCGATTTTGTCTAGCTTTCACACACTGCCATACATGATGCATTGGTGCCTCCAGAGAATATTTCCACAATTTTATAATTTTTTCTGGAGTTTTTTTTCTAATTAAAGGCATGAACATTTAAATTATCATGTTGCAGATAATAATCAGATACGATAGCTTATGAAATTGGACTGGTAACAGTGTAAGCCACTGCTGCATTGATAGTGATTTGTTCATTACTTCAGTGTGCACTCGTCATCTCATGTGATGAAAATAATGATCCCACTCAAATGAATGTGGAGAGTGCAATAATGCTTTTTTTATAACATGCTGCATGTTAAATGGGCACTGATTGGTGTTTCACCACCACACTGGTGGGCACACAGCATCAGGCTCTGCTGTGCCCGCTGGCAGGCATCCGTTAAATATAAAATAAAGGGAGTAAATTAGTTAAATGAACTGTTGCATTCTTTTGTTTCTAAAATATAAAAAGGTGTTTCCAAACATTTAGGAACTTATTTGGAGGTCTATATATGACTTATAAAAACAATGAAATAGCAATGTAGCATTTTGTTCCAGTATGAGTAAATCTTCAGCAGTCCATTCACAGTAAAAATATAAAATGTACCTCATTGTGATGTGAAGTATTGCACAATTTGATAAGTTATACATTATGACTTTTGAACCGATATTCAAGAAGACAAAATCTAATCCATTTCAAAATTCAGCTTTTTCTTTAACTTTTCGTTTAATTACAGTGTTAAATAAAATTGAAACCACATGAATGAATTGTATTTAAGAAGCTAAATAGATGAAAAGATAATTGATTACCTTGCTGAGAAAACGGAAGTGAAACTATCATACACTCTTAAATGTTATTCTAGTAAGGAAACCAGTGAACAACAAACTGAAATTAAGAGAGGTTCCACTGCATCCCTGGCAGTCTTGATTGTTGCCCGGAAACAGGCTGGAGTAGGTAGGGATAGAGTGAGGCGTATGTGGAGGATACTAGCAACCTCCATTTGTGTAGACGCATCGGCTGTCGGAATAAGGGCCGAAGGAAAATGGGAGGGTTATAGATCTTCTAGGGCCCACCATGCGGGGTTGTGTTTCGATTTTTAATCTCCTGTATCTTCATTTCTTCTGAAGGCACTCCAGTCCCTACTCCAGACAGGGTGACCCCAGCACAATTTACACACTTCGGAGAAGCTGAGCAACCTACTCTCTCATGGTTGGCCTTGCGACATTTGCCACAAGTGGTTTCAACTTTACATCCTAAGGTGGTGTGCCCAACGCGCTGGCATTTAAAATAGCACATTGGATTGGTGAGGTAGAGCCATACACTTAGGCGATGGAAACCTGCCTTGATATGCTGTGGAAGTTTCGTGCTACTGAATGCAAGGGTGAAGGTGTCACGTTTTACCAGATCCTCGTCCACTCTTTTCAGTGTATTTGGCACATCGACGATCCCTTCTTGAGCCCACTCATCTTTCAGTTCTTCCTTGGAAATGTCTACCAGACCTCTACATGACACAACACCTTTGCTGTAAAAGTTTGGAAGGTAGGAGATGAGGTACTGGCAGAAGTAAAGCTGTGAGGACGGGGCGTGAGTCTTGCTTGGGCATCTCAGTCGGTAGAGCACTTGCCCGCGAAAGGCAATGGTCCCGAGTTCGAGTCTCGGTCCGGCACACAATTTTAATCTGCCAGGAAGTTTCATATCAGCGCACACTCCGCTGCAGAGGGAAAATCTCATACCTTTGCTGTAGTTCAAAGTGCTCTAGGGCTCCATTCCTATGGCACATTCGCTAAGGTATTTAGCTTTCCGGAGGTTTGTGGCTTGTCGGGAACTAGCATTTTCAACCAAAAGTGTTCCATTACTCAGTCGCTTGACGGATGTCAGTGTACCAGCGATGCTCTCTAAACATTTTTGCACGAGTGTATAAAAGGGCGAAGTTTTTTCAAGGTTGCCTCCTTTCCGTTTCACAATCAAAAACACCTTCAGACCAGCAGCATGCGTCCTGTTACTATTCAATACAAATCCTGTGTAGCCCTGGAGTCTGGAAGACTGGCTACACGAGCCCTGTTATTTGACTGGGTTTTCGTACCTACCAGTGGCCCGCGATTTTTTCTAGGATGAAGAGATAATCTCAGGAGTTCCATTTCGGTCCCATAGCAGCTAGTGCAGTAAGTCCCAAAATGCCTCGGTAAGCCTTATACAACGGAGGTGTGGCAGGGTTCTCAGATGTTGCCCGCTAACGACTGTTCCACTTCAACAGCCTTGCAACTCATCGGCGAGCCGCACACCTTGAGATTGAACGGTTTTTTTGCAGATGTTTTTATCATCCTCGCGATCCGAGTGATCAGGACAAGATCCCCCTTTCGCGTGGCAGCGTTCCACCACGTTCCACGGAGGTCGGTGAAGCGTGCCCAGAGCTTACGGTGACAGGGGACTGCCGGCACTTACCAGTGCCCAGCTCAGGATCGCCAACCCAACAAACGAATGCTGGGCCCTTATGGCAGTTTACAGACAGAAGTGTGACCAAATAGTTACTTGTTTTAAATTATAACTTCAAATTATAATAGGAACCGTTTACAAACTGCAAATTACTCTGCTTTGTGAAGCAATCTTCGTAAGCATTCATATGTAAATATAATTTCGCAAAGTTTGGATCTACAACGTATTTTAAATTAGATAATGACGTAAATAGAGTAATATTGGACGCCCGCCTACAATCTTAGTTGCGGTGACAGACTGACTTGTAGCAAAGCCAATGTTTATGTTCGCCTCTTATGTAACTGCATTTCGTCACAAAAAAACAAAACTTGATAATGGGCAAGTTTCCAAGAGTTTCCATGCATATTACTTACATTAAATAAACGACGGAAAATGCAAGTGAAGTCCATTAGGTAACTTAGCAAAATTTGGATCTGTATTAAACAAAGTAATTTGATTCATAAGAAAGAGAAAGTAGTATGTTGGCTATTATTTTGATAAACTTATGATCAACCAAACACAAGTCATTGCATATTCAGATGCATGGGTGGCTTCGATCGTAAATAACTGTTGCTTGCGGTGGTGCTGCCTTGCTCAGTGCAACGCAGTTTTTCTTTCGAGTGTGAAATGAATCATACGTATAATCGAAATTAACGTAATCTTTCTGTAGAACGTCCGTCTCTGAAACCTTTGACGATCAAAATGGTTCAAATGGCTCTGAGCACTATGCGACTTAACACCTATGGTCATCAGTCCCCTAGAACTTAGAACTACTTAAACCTAACTAACCTAAGGACATCACACAACACACGTCATCACGAAGCAGAGAAAATCCCTGACCCCGCCCGAAATCGAACCCGGGAACTTTGACGATCTTTTAAAATTTTCTGTAGAAAGCAAGAAGTTACTAAAAAACACGAAATGAATCGTAAAGTGAATTTTATAGACCGTATATTTTATCTGTAAATGCTCTGCTTATTGGCTCTCTCAGGCTACAGTATTTAAATCAAAGCTGCTAACACTATCATGATTCATATAAAGTGGTAATGCGCTATACTCTGAGGTAACACTGATTCTGGCTATAACTGCTGTCACGTAATCCGTCCCTTTCTTTCGACTTCCGGAGAGTTGCTTCACTCTGGTTGCGGTGTTGCCTTTCAGTGATTTCCTGGTGGTACAGACATTTTTGTTTCGCCAGTAGGTGAACAGAGGGTTGGTAAACCTGTTGAGAGGTAATTGACCTCAAAGAGCTATCCCGATACACCTGATAGACTAGAATATTTTATCTATCTGAATCATATGCTGTCTTTGTTTCTGACATTAAGCGCACAGTAATCATAAGAATTCATCTTTCTTACCCCTTTTTTCAGTGAGATCGTTTCCGTGTAGTGATAAACACTCACTGGATGACAGACATGTAATATTTTGCCTTCATATTGCATAATAAGCATTTATTGTTGTACATGTGCCGCGTCAGTTGGTAGGCTAGTTACCAATCATTACCTCGCACTGGAAACCTGACAATTTCAGTTCGTTATTTGCACGGAGACTTAAATTCCTCTTTTTTTTTTTTTTAAGTAGCACTATTTCAGTAGCACCGCTTTAATATCGTGCTCGAAGTTTGTGCAGTGCTGATTTTCTCGAATGGCTCCTGGAGTCATGCTTTCACTGCCTGTCTACTCAAGTAAATGAATTGTACTGCCACTGTTGACAGAGTGTCGGAAATTGGGCTATGATTCCTGCTAAGGCCTGTCAGCGTACTCATCACCCTTGTCTCTAGCGAGCAAGTTGGTTCGGTGGTACGTCGCTAGAATCGCTTTCTTACTTGGAGAGGAGGCTTTTAAAATAAAATCATCTTCGAGCGAACACTAGCGGAGTATCATAGAACCATTACTATTCACACTATATGTAAACAGCCTGATGCATAACGGCGGAGTTAGCAAGAGGCTTTTCACGGATGGCGGTGCCCACTCAGACAGCAATGCCTCCTCTTTTGTTCTCCTTCATTTTGGCAGTAACGTAGTATCACGAATTAGGTGCACTACCGCAAATCTTCTTCTACAACCTATTCCAGTAACGGTTTCCAACAATGTGTAAGTACGGAAACCGGTCAATAGCGACGTTCGTATGAGACAGCTTTCAGTGTTTGATTCCTCAGCGCAGAATATGAAACACCTAATCGTATTCATGAAAGGCTATAGAAGGTGAGTGGAGGTATTACGTTGGACTTTAGCTCCTTTTAGACGATGGTTTGGTTGCTGTACAGAAGTTGAAAGACAAACACATGCCAGGCAGAGCGGCCAGCTGGCAGCTGCAGTGCGACGGTAAAGAAAGCACCCCTTCATAAAAAATTGCCGTAGTCTTTTACGCGACAAAGCAAGATCGGCACCAGTCGCTTCTCCACTGGTGAAAAAGCAAACAGTGGCAGGGAAGTCTTGCCCCATCCGCAACACAGCCCCGACCTTGCACCATCTTGCGTATGTTCGCCCACTCAAAACAGACCATCGGGGGCAACACTGTGAAGTTGCGGAGACCTTGAAAAATTCTGTACTCTAGTGGCTGAGGAAGCAGGACCACGATTCTTACCGCACAGCTAACGTGTTCTTGTATGAAGGGGGGCCGGCCGGAGTGGCCGTGCGGTTCTAGGCGCTACAGTCTGGGGCTGAGCGACCGCTACGGTCGCAGGTTCGAATCCTGCCTCGGGCATGGATGTGTGTGATGTCCTTAGGTTAGTTAGGTTTAATTAGTTCTAAGTTCTGATGACCTCAGAAGTTAAGTCGCATAGTGCTCAGAGCCATTTGAACCATTTGTATGAAGGTGGTTCAAAAATGGTTCAAATGGCTCTGAGCTCTATGGGACTCAACTGCTGTGGTTATCAGTCACCTAGAATTTAGAACTACTTAAACCTAACTAACCTAAGGACATCACACACATCCATGCCCGAGGCAGGATTTGAACCTGCGAACGTAGCAGTCTCACGGTTCTGGACTGCGCGTCTAGAACAGCGAGACCACCGCGGCCCGCTGTATGAAGGTGGAAAAGAACTGTGGACAAAGATAGTGATTCTACTGATAAACTAATCTTGAATATTGTAGTTCTCTCCTATGTATATGGAATTTAATTTTCTACTGAAATAAGAATTTAAAATAGGAGACACTGCTTCCTGACTGAACTTTAACAGAGAAGTCGCAGCACTAGAAAACTGTGGCGAAATGCAGGAAGTCCGGCAGGAGATCGAAGTTTTCGAGCAGGAATTGATAATTGACCCTTGACACAGACAAATGCAACGTATCGTGCAGAAATAGGCAGGAAAAGCAATTATTGTTTGATTACACGATTGGAGAATAATCTCTGTAAGCAGTCACTTCCACTAAATATTTAGGATTACCTGAGCAACAATTTTAAATTTGCTGCATCGACGAAGAAGGTAGCTTGCTAAACACTTGTCCGACCAATACTTCAATATTGTTCGCCAGACTGGGATCCCACCAACAGAACGACAGAAGAAATATAGAAGATCTAAAGCAGAGCAAAACGTTTCGTTACAGGTTCATTTAGCACGTGCTAAAGCGTCACTGAGGCGCTCATCCTACTCCAGCGACAGACGCTGCGAGAGAGGCACTATACGTCACGCTGTGGGTTACTGTTAAAAGAAGGATAGTATAAGTTTCTACAGGAATCAGTAGTTATATTGCTTCCTCTTACGTACATCTCGCGAAAAAGCCAAGTAATTCCTAGCGGTTTACTCCTCCTGATTTCTAATTTTTTTCCTTGGTAGCAGTTTGCACTTACTTCTCGGTTAAAAATCTTTACGAGATACAGTGTAGCTATAGAAAAATTTTCTATGACTGATATAAGATTGATTAGCTAAAAAACCGTATTCTACTCACTAAGCAGTCTCTAGTCAAAGGTGAAATGTAACATTTTTTCACGTCTTTTGATATCAGTGTTGTACTGTATACTACAGCCTTTGAAAATGACGGAATGGTGAAACGCGTGTAAGAAGGCTGTTTAGGTTTTTATGTTGGTAACGCCACGTAGCGCTCTGTATGAAAATCACTGACTGTGGCGTGTGCAGTCTGTGGCTGGTTGGCATTGTTGCAACATTCGCTTGTGTATTGTTGGACAGTTGGACGTGAAGACCGCGTAGCATTGGGCAGTTGAAGGTGAGCCGCCAGCAGTGGTGGATGTGGAGAGAGATGCCACAGTTTTGAGAACGGTCGATCTGGACGTGTGTCCGCCAGAAAGTGGAAATTTGTAAAGATGGATGTCATGAATTGATATATACACTCCTGGAAATGGAAAAAAGAACACATTGACACCGGTGTGTCAGACCCACCATACTTGCTCCGGACACTGCGAGAGGGCTGTACAAGAAATGATCACATGCACGGCACAGCGGACACACCAGGAACCGCGGTGTTGGCCGTCGAATGGCGCTAGCTGCGCAGCATTTGTGCACCGCCGCCGTCAGTGTCAGCCAGTTTGCCGTGGCATACGGAGCTCCATCGCAGTCTTTAACACTAGTAGCATGCAGCGACAGCGTGGACGTGAACCGTATGTGCAGTTGACGGACTTTGAGCGAGGGCGTATAGTGGGCATGCGGGAGGCCGGGTGGACGTACCGCCGAATTGCTCAACACGTGGGGCGTGAGGTCTCCACAGTACATCGATGTTGTCGCCAGTGGTCGGCGGAAGGTGCACGTGCCCGTCGACCTGGGACCGGACCGCAGCGACGCACGGATGCACGCCAAGACCGTAGGATCCTACGCAGTGCCGTAGGGGACCGCACCGCCACTTCCCAGCAAATTAGGGACATTGTTGCTCCTGGGGTATCGGCGAGGACCATTCGCAACCGTCTCCATGAAGCTGGTCTACGGTCCCGCACACCGTTAGGCCGTCTTCCGCTCACGCCCCAACATCGTGCAGCCCGCCTCCAGTGGTGTCGCGACAGGCGTGAATGGAGGGATGAATGGAGACGTGTCGTCTTCAGCGATGAGAGTCGCTTCTGCCTTGGTGCCAATGATGGTCGTATGCGTGTTTGGCGCCGTGCAGGTGAGCGCCACAATCAGGACTGCATACGACAGAGGCACACAGGGCCAACACCCGGCATCATGGTGTGGGGAGCGATCTCCTACACTGGCCGTACACCTCTGGTGATCGTCGAGAGGACACTGAATAGTGCATGGTACATCCAAACCGTCATCGAACCCATCGTTCTACCATTCCTAGACCGGCAAGGGAACTTGCTGTTCCAACAGGACAATGCACGTCCGCATGTATCCCGTGCCACCCAACGTGCTCTAGAAGGTGTAAGTCAACTACCCTGGCCAGCAAGATCTCCGGATCTGTCCCCCATTGAGCATGTTTGGGACTGGATGAAGCATCGTCTCACGCGGTCTGCACGTCCAGCACGAACGCTGGTCCAACTGAGGCGCCAGGTGGAAATGGCATGGCAAGCCGTTCCACAGGACTACATCCAGCATCTCTACGATCGTCTCCATGGGAGAATAGCAGCCTGCATTGCTGCGAATGGTGGATATACACTGTACTAGTGCCGACATTGTGCATGCTCTGTTGCCTGTGTCTATGTGCCTGTGGTTCTGTCAGTGTGATCATGTGATGTATCTGACCCCAGGAATGTGTCAATAAAGTTTCCCCTTCCTGGGACAATGAATTCACGGTGTTCTTATTTCAATTTACAGGAGTGTATTTAATATATATATGATGACTTTTGAACACCATTAAGGTGAATAAATTGTTTGTTCTCTACCAAAATCTTTAATTTGCTAACTATGCCTATCAGTAGTTAGTGCCTTCAGTAGTTAGAATCTTCTATTTAGCTGGCAGTATTGGCGCTCGCTGTATTGCAGTAGTTCGAGTAACGAAGATTTCTGTGAGGTAAGTGATTCATGAAAGCTATAGGTTAATGTTAGTCAGGGCCATTCTTTTGCAGGGATTATTGAAAGTCAAATTGCGTTGCGCTAAAAATATTGTGTGTCAGTTTAGTGATGATCAGAATAAGTAAAGAAAGAAATGTCTGAGTACGTTCAGTTTTGCTCAGCTGTTTGAAAAACAAACAACGTAAGAGGTTTACCAGCACAGTAATAAATAATTTTCTATGAAGACGTTTCACGCGTACAAAGACGATTTTGGAAATAATTAAAATTGTTGTCAAGACACCAGAAAGTTATTAAAGTGCATCCAAATGACCGCTTCCTCTCATAGCTTTTTCATGCGAATTGCATTTTTGTCTTAGCTGTCTGTGAAAGACGTTGAATGATTAGCTTTTTGATGATTTCCTCTACAATCATATCACACTTATTCCCGATTGCTAAAATTCCCCTTTAATGATGCACACCTGGCTATCGGAGGACAATGCTGAATTTTTTGTATCTTTATGTCACAGCCAAGAATATTTCACCAGAGACCCGTAGTCATGTTTGCCTGGGATAGGCGTCAGATATATTTCTGGTTTCGGATTCAAAATGGGTCACCTATAATTTACACGATAACGACAAAAGACTCCATAATTTCAAAATGAAAGAGCCCCATGACTGCTTTGATAGTCTTATCACCAGGAAGGGCTATTTGGTCTGTGACGTTATCTTCTTGACATGGCCGTTCTTAGTTTTCAACGAGATGACAAAAAATTGCAGACTATTAACGTTAGAGTTATTGGAACATTTTAGTGTGGCAGATTTGGACGTTGTAACATAACTGCCCTTTCTCTCTTACCTTACCCATCACAGCTCGACCCTATGTGAAAGCCTCCGAAAGAGCTGATGTTTTCTTCCACAAAATACGTTTTCCATACAAGAGGCAAGAAACGTCTGATTGATTCCAGATGAAAGACTTCTTTATTGGTCGAATTAAGCGAGCATCCCACCGTAATATTTTGTATTTCTTAGTGAACTTCTTGGTAACTCCAAGTTCCTGAGATCGAGCACAACTATTGTTTAAGAAAGATGGCGTGGGAAGATATCTTCTCAAATGTATTTCTTGCGTCCGTAATGCCGTACACCATTGCAGCTAAGCAGTCTGTGCCGTTCATTGGATTTTCTTGTAAGCTTGTTGGCTTTGCTGATCATTTATTAAATTCTTGCTGTCCTGGGAATTAGGCTTGAATGTATCGTGTGCTTGCCCCCATCTAGTCAGCCTGTAAATTTTAAATTACAACTGATCTATGTTATCTAATTTATACTCTAATATTTCTTCTCCGGAGTTCCTGCAAAGCCGTCTACTGTGGTCGTCCTGGAGGGTTTAAAAGTGGTTTCCGTACCGTGCTGGTAAGAATGGAACTTTTATATAATTATTAGATACAGGAGAGTTTCTGCAACTGTGAGTGTGTCTGCTGTCGGTAGGAATTCGATAATGCCTGTGAGGTCGTACAGCAGGTTACTACTCGTTTTAATTCTTGTTGGTGTAAGCGTGCTTGACATGGCGTGCGCGTGGCGGGATGCGGGCTGTGGGCAGTGTAAAAACAACCCAGGCGTGTTTGCGTGCAAACGCCTGTTCTCTACAGACTGCGTCCGTCGCATTTACTGCGGCTACCGTGACTTCTGCACAGCGTGATGTGGTGGACGCAGCGTATGAAGTTAGTCATTGTCTTGTCTGGACCAGTACACGGCTCAACTAGGTACATTGCACACAAAATAGGAACACAGTGCCGCATAATCTGTGATCTAAATGCATTCTAACGATGGCCAGCAGCCAACCTCACGGTGTCTTCGAGCAAAACTTCTGCATTAATGGTTCGACTTTGATTATTTCCCAGTAGTCCCATATGTAGTTCTGTATCCGCTACAGTTTTATCAACATTTATTATTTTCAGAATGAGATTTTCACTCTGCAGCGGAGTGTGCACTGATATGAAACTTCCTGGCAGATTAAAACTGTGTGCCCGACCGAGACTCGAACTCGGGACCTTCGCCTTTCGCGGGCAAGTGCTCTACCATCTGAACTACCGAAGCACGAGTCAGGCCCGGTACTCACAGCTTTACTTCTGCCAGTATCCGTCTCCTACCTTCCAAACTTTACAGAAGCTCTTCTGGCAAACATGCGGAACTAGCACTCCTGAAAGAAAGGATACTGTGGAGACATGGCTTAGCCACAGCCTGGGGGATGTTTCCAGAATGAGATTTTCACTCTGCAGCGGAGTGTGCGCTGATATTTATTATTTTGTCTAGCAAGAAACTGATACAGGATTTATTACTTTAGTTACAAGAAACTGTATAGAATTGTTTGATGGTGCAGCCGACTTCACTTCGAGGTTGGCTCTCTTCCTATTGCAAGAGATGTATTTGTGATATCCTTTCGCAAAATAGATACTACAAGGACACAACACTTTATCAGTGGACACAGAGTATAAATTATCAGTATTTTTGTGTAATCTATCGACAAACGGCCCCGGACATGTTCCAGTGTACTTTTTGAAATTACTTATGGGTGCATACGTATTTTCTATTGGAGGGAGTTGGTAGTACCCCAGTCGATTAATTACTTCTTGATGTGATACTGGAACAGAGCTACTTTCAACAAGATGTGTTATTATCTTTACCAAGTCAACGTCAACAGGACACCTTTTGCTTTATCAGATTCGGCACAAAGTCATTAATTTTATATTCGGTGACTTGTGGCTCTATGGTACTTACGCTTTCAATTGATGACATGCATCCGAGCTTCGAAACTGGATGACGTTCTGTTAATTAATATTGCGCTCTAAATGTTTCTAGGCTGATAGCATCTGATATTGTTAGAGGTGATGTAGCAGCTCTAACCGTTGCTATCGACAGTGAAACTCCTGCTGTGGCAACTGTTGTTGCTGCAGTACCACCGACGCTGGATGTAGTACACTGTGCTGTGTGGAAGCTTGATAAGAGTTTTCTACTGACGTTGGGCAAGGCTTCCGCTGCGGCAATGACTGTCACTTTCAATGAGGAAGTGAGTATCTCAGGGCTCTGTGAGATGCTTCTACCAGCAAGTTCATCTGTAGCAGTTTGTAGCAGTTTCTGGTTCAAATTCCTTCTCCTCCTGTCGCCACACTATGCTCAAATGTACCACAGTCTATTGGTGGAATTTCAGCCTTATACGAATCAGCCAAATGGACAGTGAGCATATCTAATTTAATGAGATAACCATAGTCTTATTAAACGCGTTCTCAGCACACCACATTCAAGCCGAAGTAGAGTAGGAAATACTGTTTATGATGTTGTTAATTCGTTTCACCAATGATAATTATATGTAGAAAGAGGATCGCCGGCCGGTGTGGCCGTGCGGTTCTAGGCGCGTCAGTCTGGAACAGTGTGACCGCTATGGTCGCAGGTTCGAATACTGCCTCGGGCATCGATGTGTGTGATGTCCTTAGGTTAGTTAGGTTTAAGTAGTTATAAGTTCTAGGGGACTGATGACCACAGATGTTGAGTCCCATAGTGCTCAGAGCCATTTTTTTGAAAGAGGATCCCAAATTTGTTTACTGTTTTCAGCGAATCAGTAGTATAAACAAAGCAGTTTAACTTCCCTGTTTAAAAAGGTTGTAAACCGGATTTAATTTATGGATTATACAAATTGATTCCTCAGATTTTCAAAATTTTTAAAATCAGTAACACAATAAAGTGAAGAAAGAAAAGAATAAATTTCGAAACCAGAACCTAAGTTTGACAACTTACTTTTATTTTATATCTCCTCAGGGCAATGTGTTATTCACTGAAGTACCTCCATCAACACAGGAACTATGATTCGAACTTTAGAATGCAATTATATTGTTGTTACAATGAATTCTGTTATTCAGCAGTAGAAGAACCTGTGTATCAGTTTATACTGGCATTTCTGTACGTTTTGTAATGATTGACTGCCAAAGGAAACAAGACAGAGGAAAACATGTTTTCGAATTTGTCAATGGAATTTCTGTGCGCCAGTGTATGGGACGAATGAATGAATGAATGAATAATAGTGAGTACTCGGGCACAAGTAAGCATTCAAAATAAACTTAGAAGTGTTACTTTGTGAGTGAATAACCACGGGAAAGTTTAAACTGAAACAGAATAAAACAAAAAGGGCAAGCCATTCATCAGATCTGAATTTTTATTTAATCAGTCTATAAGGAATGTTGAAAAGGAGTCCGTGACTTCACTATGTCATAAAGGATGGTATCACTGAAAATATGCTGCTAAAAATTAAGTCCAGTTACAGATAAGCATGAAGCGAAATTGTAACAGACTGCTCCGCAAGACATTGATATAGTACAGCAAACATTGTAACAAGTTACCATATTCATTTACATCTTACAGCAAAATTGTAAAACAAATTCCCTGTACATCCAGATGTTACAGCAAGATTGTACCAAATTGGCCCATATATTACCACTGTTACTCAAATAAGTAATAATCTCCCCTGTTAACGCAAAAATTGTAACAAAGTGGATTCCATGACATATGGGAGTTTGGGTCGGTCCTGAAGATGTGCTCACATAGCCGAAGAGGTTAAGATGGTTGCTCGTAATAAGCGGGAAATCTGAGTTCAAGTCCTTGTGTGACACAATTTTTCTTCTGTCACAAACAGCTGTCGTTAATCTCGATTCGCAAAAAGCGAATAGGTTTTGTAACAAATTATCCTCCTCCCCCTTCCACCCATTGCTGTGTTGTAGCAAAATTGTCCCATACATCGCTGACTAAGCAAGCTGAGACATATTGTGGCAAGTTGTGACTTGTTCCAATAAACAAATGTGGCTTATCGATGCGAGCAAGTCAACACTCGTTCCTACAGGCAAAATGCTTAGCCATGATGCTATTTGCGCAAGTCAGTACCCTGATCAGGATATCACAAGCCATGCCCCGCTTTACTATAATTATCAAGATGCGAAATGCAGGTCATTGAGACTGACCTCATGACATCAGAATGCAAGATGGTAAAATCAGTGATGTTATGGTAACGATCATTTTAATGCCAGGCAGAACACTGTGCTGTAATTGGCTGTTTGGTTTTTATGGCTGTCTTACTCCCAATATGACGTCATGGGTTTCACCATCTTCTATTGTGGTCAGTACAATGACCTGGGCTATCCGAAATTTTCAAAAAAATGTTCAAATCTGTGTGAAATCTTATGGGACTTAACTGCTTAGTTCATCAGTCCCTAAGCTTACACACTGCTTAACCTAAAGTATCCTAAGGACAAACATACACACACCCATGCCCGAGGGAGGAGTCGAACCTCCGCCGGGACCAGCCGCACAGTCCATAACTGCAGCACCCAAGACCGCTCGGATAATCCCGCGCCCGAAATTTTCGTTTCTATTTCTATATACTTAAATTCGTGAGCTGTTAATCTGATAGTGTGAAGCTATCATGTTTATCTGTCTTCGCCATCTTAGATTTGTATGGGCGATATTTTTCAGAAATTCCGATGGTATGTCTCAACTGTAATAACACTAACCTTTATAATCGTTTAGTTGTATGACACGGTTAGATGAACATGTATTTCACGTTGGCGGTTTTGTCAACAGACGTGACTACAGTTATTGGGAGACAGAATTAACTGTAAATACGTATGACCATCCGAATAAAGTAGTATGGTGTCGCATTATAGCGCTTTCCGTTTATACGCCTATCATTTCCCACATAATGATGGTCAGCGAAAGTTATCTGCCACTGCTCCTATATCCTGAGTGCACAGAATTTTCTCATTGGGTAACACGAAACATCTATACTTTTGTAGATTGGTGCACTCCCACAAAAGACATTCTCGAGTGGTTGCAAAATCGTTTCCCATGCTGACAGACTGGCAGACGTGCCTACTGTGACGTTTCCTTTGGGGATAGACGAAGAATGAACGGTACCGAGAGAAACAAAATGCTTTGGCTGAATTGTAAGTAGTTCTCACCTATGTGCTGACGACTGATCTGAGACCGTGTGACATCATCAGTTACAGACACAATGGATCAGTTAAAAACACTTGTTGGTTATTTATTTTCATATTTTGTAAATCATCACATGTAAAAAAACATGAAGGTCCTCAGTGTGTAATGACGGAGTTTCAAAGTAACCAACTAACAAGCAACGAAGTTACAGCAATCTGTCCATGTTATACCCCCTCTTTCTCCATCTCATCCTCTCCTTATCTGTGTCCATCTCGTCCTTCCTCCTTTCTGTGATTCCATCTCCTCCAACCCCCCCCCCCCTCCTTTCTCTCTCCATCTCACACTCCCCCTCTCTCCATGTCCTCCTTCCCATCTCTGTCCATTACCTCCTCAACCTCCCACTGCCAATCTCCTTCTGCCCCTGTGTTCGTATCCTCCTTCCGCTCTCCTACACTCCTTTGTCCATCTCCCCCCCCCCCCCCCCAATAAGAGGCTGGTTGATCTTTCCTCACAGCACTTCTTTGCAGATATCAAATTTGATTTTAATCTAGCCATGATGGGCTTAGGAGTTTTTTGTCTATGACTTCGCTCGAGTCCATACCTCTCACATACAGTTAACATATTTTACATAAATTTGTACACATATTACACCTGTATGTTTAGCGAATTTCGCCGTGAGATCATAATTTCTGAACTATGTGTCTTACAATGATATCATTTTGCATATACATTCAGTGGTACGTGTGAATATAGCCTACAAAATATGTGACGAGTAGATTTCTTAGTAAAAAAGTAATAAGTTAAAACGTCATGTTTGATGCTACAGTATTTCAGGCATTTCAATGTTTATGGCGAGATATCTCCTGAAGTATGTGTCGTAGAATGATATAAACTGCAGGTACATTCAGTGGTATTTATGAATACTGTCTGAAAAATCTGCTGCAAATAGTGTTAATATTAAAGAAGTAATAAATGAAAACGTCATGCCTAATGTGCTCCATAAACATAGAAAATGTAGTAGGTTACAAACTTTTTTTTTCCTTTTATCATTTTTCTTAAAGCTTTCAAATCATGTGTTAAGTTCCTTGCAATTCCCTATCTAAGTGCTCTCATTCTCGAAAGAAGGATTTTGGCTATTTGTATGCTGTGCGTTAAGCTTATTTTTCACCCCTGCACACGCCCCTGGGAGAGATAGATTAATCTTACCACGACAGCAAATAGTATGTGTGTACCAAACCTGGTTGAAATCGGTCCAATGGTTTAGGAGGAGATGTGAAGCGTACAGACACACATATAACTACATGAACGTTTATATTATGTTATGAATCCAAGACGCTGCTGTATTTGATTTTATTGTTGATTATTATAGACATATTTCGGTGTGAGTACAGTCTTCTGGTTACCTGTGAAAAGTACATTGTTTCATACAATATTTCAAATTTTTAAGTAGATATTAGAACGTATGATAGAATTTTGGATTGCTGCATACATTAGATGATGTGCACATACATATGACATCGATGTCACACTATTGTATATATTCCCCCATTGGTGTTGTTGGAGCTACAGTAGATGTTGAACTTCTACTGGAGCAGTTATATGTCTAGTTGTCGAATTATGACGTTTCGTGACAGCTTTATTGACAACTGAGTCAGGCTGTTTGTCTCTGTGGCATTCTGTAGGTCATATCTCTGTTGTTACCAGCTACATTACAGTACCTCTATGATCCGAGTTTATGTGGTTCTATGCTAATATATAATTTAATCCTATTGTTTTATATGCGACTGGTTATTCCAGATAGAGATGTGGTGTGCGAGATTTGTAGCAATTTCTCGATGTTTCCTTAAAGGTGTGCTTTCCAGTGGTTATTTTTATTTTGCGGAAACCTGATCTGTAATACGTCCATGGATTTAGTTTTTCTACTAATATCATTTTTGGAAGGTTAATATCAATAAAATTTTCTATGCAATGTTTGTGTTTCAAATCGATCAATTAATTTAGAATTTCTTGAGGTAATTTTGTTTCTTCAACAACACTAATTACTGGTCCTTTTTTCGCAGTTTGTAAATCCACGACAGACCGTTCTATACCGCCCGTTATGTTTTTAAGTACTAGAAAAAAGTTGATGGGTTACTACTGCACTCTGTAATGAGTTCTCGGTATCGAATATTGAAATTCCGTTCAGTTTGACCTATAATCAGTTTATCATATACTTTACATTGTACTTTGTCTGGATTCGAATATACAAGTATAGCTGGCTTTGTTTGTCTGGAGTGTAATAGTGTCCCAAGATTGTGTTGTGTCTGGTGGGTAAATCTTATATTAGCGTGTTTTAGTAATGCGCTATTAGATATGTAGCGCTCATATATATAAATTCTTGCATTGTTGGTAATTCTATTGTTAGCATTACTTCCTTACGTATTCTAAGGAAAAAATACAGAACAAAAATTATAGTTTGCATTTAGTGCGTTTATCGTACAGGTATCCGCATCCCAAAATAAAATTCACGATAGTATTAGAAAATAACAAAACAATAAATTATCTGTATTATGCACCCAAATTCGAGATTTATCGGAAACCGACCATAATAGACAACATTATTAAAGCATATTCCTGCCAACCAAAATTGCAGAGATACGCATATTTTCGTGCTATGATTACTTGATTAATGTACCTGCTTTTCGGACCATCACAGTACAAAAAGAGATACAAATCCTAAAATACGTTGCAGAACCAAACGATATTGATCCTAAAACTGTCACAAACCTACACGAAAAACGAGCTAAGCATTCACGCATTACTAAATCACACTAACAAAATTTGCATTTGCATACCAGACACAACACATTCCTCGACCACTACTATACTTCGAAGGAACAAAGGTAACCATGTACTCAAATACAGATACATATAAAATTCAATGTTAAGTATCTGATAAATTTTATAAAGATGAAAGTGGACGGAATTTCAATATTCGATACCGAGAACAAATCAGAAAGAGCGACAGTAAACCATCAATATTGCCCAGTAATTAATAACAAAACAACGTACATACAGAATGGGCTGGCGAAGTCTTGTACATTGCACGCAAAGGACAACTAATAAGTATTGTTGAAGATTTCGAAATATATTCACGTACATAAAACTACCCTCAAGGAATTCTAAACTAATAGTTCGATTTGAAACACAGATATTACATATAAAATTTTATTGAAATTATTCTTCCAAACACGAGATGGGTAGAAAAATAAAATGTTACCGTTAAATTAAAAATAATCGGTAGAAAGTGTACATTTAAGGAAAGAACATCAAGAAATTGTTACGAAGCTCGAGCATCACAACACTATCTGGCATAACTAATCCCATACAGAACAGTAGGATTTCATTACATATGAGGGTAGAACCACATTTAACATAAATCATAAAGCAATATAATATAGATGGAAAGAACAAAGATATGATCTACAGAATACCATAGAAGCAAACAGTTCGTAACCATAGGCTGTCACTACAGCTGTCACGAAACATCATTATGAAATAAACTTTCATAATTCGACAACTACACAAATAATTGCTCCAGCGTAAGTTTAACGTCTCCAACAGCTCCAAAATATCAAAGGAATAAACTTATGTACGTAGGAAATCAAAATTATGTAATACATTATATTTTATGCTTAAAAATTTGAAATACTGTACCACTGTATGTGTCTTTCACAGATAACCTGAATATCGTAATCACGTAGAAATAAGCCCAGAGTAATAAACAATATTAACGAACACAGCAGCGTGTTGGTTTCATAATATGATAAACGTATGTGACATGTACGAGGAAGCAGGCCCAGATGAGTACAGATTTTTATAGCATGTATGGAAGGATGCTGACAGCTTTCGAAGTCTTGCGTTGTTTCGGTCTCTTTATAGCGTTTTTTCGCATATTGCTAAAATGGCTTGCCTAATATAATTTTCTTCAACATTCTTCTAATTTTCCACAGACCACCCCAGCCAGCACTGCAATATCCATTTACTCGTAAAGCCAAACGCTTGCAGCGCTAAATGGTGCAGTCGATAGAGCCCGCTTAATCCCACATAATAATGAAAAATATGAAACTATGCAGCAGTAACGAGCAGCCAAAATCACAAGTTATGAGATCAGACTGACTGAACACACCCAAATCATAATAAAGAAAGGGAACAAGAGAGAAGTGGAAGATGGGTAGATAAGTATAAAGCACGAAGGTAATATCGACCGTAGCCCTGGAAAAGATGACTAAACTTCATAGCTATCAGAACAAAATTAAAATAGAATTCGTGTAATAAACTTTTAAACAAACATCTGGGAACACGTTTAGATGGTATGCGTATTCGTAAGTCATCAGGACTGGACCTTTAAAAAAATGCAAACGCCTTCTTTCAGTTCAAAAACAAAAATTGATAACAAGACATAAAAAGATCCTTCAGCGTTAGAATAAAATAACTACACTCTTCTAATTTTTCTTTGGTGTTACTATCTTCTGTTCGTTTTGGATATCTGGGGAAAACATTAATTCGCATCAGTTTCTTTTCTCTTGGTATTTATCTTCCATCATTCTCATATTTCGGAGCTGAACTAATCCTGCCTCTAATTCTGCCCTGCAAACCTAATGAGCCTGATATTTTGATTGGAAAGTCACTCTCTTGTAAATGCTGTTGCCTGTAACCTCTCTATACGTCTTGGATCCAGTGTACTTCAGTTCTCTTGCTCACAGCAAGCGATGTGTCGGAAGAACATACTCGAAGATATTTTCGTCCTGGCCGGAATGATTCCTGCATAAAAATCGGCAGCCAGGTATCTGCTCCATCCCTATCCACTTCGAGCTTAATTATACCTTTCTTTCATCACCCTCGATACACAGTTGAAAAGTACTGACGTGAGGCTTGATCGCTCTCGTGGGCCTAAAATTTGATTTGGTGTTGGTAAAGGGTCTTCTTGATTAATTGCAACAGTTTTCCTAGAGTTGAAAAACAGCGACATACTTCCTTCATTCCTTGGTCTTTTAATTTAATATGTTCTTAAGGCTCTAGTTCTATTCATCTCGTGATCGAAGAATCTGGAACACTGCTTAGTACTTGAATCAGTCCTTCTTCTATGCAGGTTTGATGAGCAATGTATAGGACCGAAACCGAATAAGTTCCTTTAAAACTTGCGACATTTAACTCCATACGTAGATATCCATACACATACACATCGGAATTCACCCACTAAGTTAAAGTGTGTGGCGGAGGGTAGTTTAGGAACATTGTCAATGCCCTCTTCCACATTCCATTTGTGGACAGTGCATAGGAAAAATGATTATCACTAACTCTCTACACGAGCCGTATTTTCACGATTTCCTCGTCAAGATGGTGTCGAAAGACCGACGTGAAAAGATTTAATAAGTCGTCCAGTTATTTTTGGAGCGTTTTTTCGGAGATTATGGGCCGTCTTTCCCTTTTTTACGCTTCCGTGGCTCATTCTATTAAAACGCAACCCTCATTGATCGCTTTGTGGTGCGTCCGTCCGTCTGTCTTTCTGTCCAACTGTTATGAACCCTTTTTCACAAGAATGGGTAAACGTATCAAGTTCAAAAAATTATTTGATCACTTGTTAGTGCAAAAATTTTAGAATTCTAAATCTGTTCAATCGAAAGATACGACCATTGACGTCACATTTTTTGACATTCGAAAACTCACTCAAGAAATCCTATAAGATACTTCCCGTTGACCCAGAACGATGAAATTTGGCTAGAAGCAAGATTTCGCAGTACAACTTAAGTGAAAAAAATCAGAAAAATGTTAAATTGTAATTAAATCACATAAAAACATCTTTTTGTCTTTAGAACATACATAGCATTCACTACCTGTCAAAAGCATAACAAACGAACATAAGTGCATGCAAACATTAAATATAAGTTGTATTCATGTTTTAGTAAGTGAATAAAAAAATATATTATTAAATCTCCTATATCTACATATACAACCTGCAGTCGCCCACTCACTTCCTTTTATATGTCAGGGATAGTCTGAGGAACTACTGTACAGATTTTAACTCCTGGAACCGATTTCTGGCCAGTTTCTATGTCGGAAACGCGCAAAAATCATTGAGATCTCGATTTCCAGAAGGAATAAATTTTATATTTGAGCACTGAAAGTCCCATGCAAACTTAATTATACATACGAGGTGCGACAAGAAAGTAATGAGACTGTTTTTCTTTGTAAGATGTGGCAACCCTGCAGGCTTGCGTAGGCACAATATCTTTGACCTTGGTCTATAAGCTGCTTATAGTCCACGCGGCACATCGATGCAACTGCTCAGTCATGAGTTGTGCTGTAATAAGTTAACACGTGTTTGTCTCTCTGGTCATGAAAATGGAACCGCATAATATTGCGCAACTGTATGCCATTTCTTTTTGCGTTAAATTGGGTTAAAACACGACTACAACTTACGGTAAGTTTCACAAGACCATCAGTCTCATGGAAGGACGTCATCTTGGCCAGGACGCGTGAACTCGTACGATCTGATGGAAGATTATCCGTGAAAATGATTGTACAAGAACTGAACATCAATCGAGAAACGGTTCGTCTAGTAATAACTGAAGACCTTGGTATGAGAAAGATTTGTGCCAAAATTGTCACACCACAACACCGAGAAAAACGGAAAAATGTGGGAGCCGATCTGTTAAAGCAAACGGAAATCAATTCAGAATTGTTGAGCCTTGTTGACCAAAAAATAGCTTGCATGTCAAAGTCAAAAGTGAAATGAATGCTTGTGTGCTTCTTTGATTCCAAGGGAATTGTTCATAAACAGTGGATGCCTCCTGAACAAATAGTTAACCAATATATCTACAAAGAAATTTTAGAAGGACTTCGTAAAAAGAGTTCTTCGTGTCCGTGCCAACATTGCTCATAATTGGATTCTGCATCGCGATAATGCGCCATCCCATACTGCTCTGTCCGTACAGCAATTTTTAACCTCAAAAGAAATTTCAGTACTACCACAGCCACCTTATTCACCAGATATCGCTCCGTGCAACTTTTTCCTATTTCCAAGAGTCAAAACGGCGGTCAAGGGACACCATTTTCAAACAACACAAGATGTCCAAAAATATGTGGCGAGGGTCTTGGAGAATATTACAGAAGGTGAGTTCCAGAAATGCTACCATCAATGGTAGAAGCGCTGGAAAAAGTGCATGCAATCAGAAGGAAACTACTTTGAAGGAGACAACACTGAACTTGACTAAAATGGTAAGCCACTTTTTTTTCACATCAGTCTCATTACTTTATTGTCGCATCTCGCATATATCCTACTCGAACTTGCTTTTTTTATTTCTTTTTTAATGAGCCTTCCGACTGGAAAGATGCAGCCCGCCACGAGTTCCTGTCGTGTGACAACCTCTTCATCTCAGAGTAGCACGTGCAGCCTACGTCCTCAATTATTTGTTGGATGTATTCCAATCTCTGCCTCCCTCTACAGTTTTTAGTCTCTACAGTTTCATCTAGTACAATGGAGGTTATTCCCTGATGTCTTAACAGATCTCCTATCATCCTGTCCCTTATCTTGTCGGTGTTTTCCATATGTTTCTTTCCTCGCCGATTCTGCGCAGAACCCCGCATTCCTTTCCACAGTCCACCTAATTTTCAGTAGTCTTCTGTTGCACCACACCTCAAATATCTTGAATCTTTTCTGTTCCTGCTTTGCCACAGATTATGTTTCACTACCATACAATCTTGTGCTCAACCGCACATTATCAGAGTTTTCTTCCTCGAATTAAACGTGTGTTTGATACCAGTACATTTCTCTTGGCCAGAAATGCCTTCTGCCAGTGATAGTTTTCATTTTATGTCCTCCTTGTTCTGCCCGTCATGGGTTATTTTGAAGCTACATAGCAGAAGTCCTTAACTTTTCCTACTTCGTGTTCACCAATACTGACGTTAAGTTTCTCGTTCTTGTCATATCTAGTACTTCTCATATCTTTTTTTTTTTCTTTGCTTTACTCTTAATCCATATTCTGTATTCATTTGACTATTCATTCTAGTCAACATATACCTCAATTTTTCTTCAGTTTCTCTGAAGATAGCAATATAATCAGCGAATCTTATCATTGATACCCTCTCATCTTGAATTTTAATTCCCCTCCTGAATCTTTTTCTAATTTCTGTCTTTGCTTCTTCGATGTACAGATTGAATAGTAGGAGTGAAAGACTACATTTCTTACACCCTTCGTTCTTGGTCTTCTAGTCTTATTATTCCCTCTTGGATCTTGGTCATATTGTATATTACCGTCTTTCCCTATAGCTTGCCCCTATTTTTTCCCAGAATTTCGAACACCTTGCACCATTTTACACCGTCAAACGCTCTTTCCAGGTCGATAAAGCCGATTTTTGCATTCATTTGCTTCCATTATCAACCTCTACGTCTTTCCCTAGTTCTAATAACTGGGTTTTGTCGGAGCTCTACGATGCCGATGTGGGTGGTTTTCCCAGGATGGCAGATGTTTACAAGCATCTGTTGGAAAAAACTACCGTGAAGTCTGGAAGGAAGCAGAATTTACCAGTGGAGTTTTAAGCGCAAGCGGGAAATGGCGAACTAAATTGCCTGCACAGTTAATGAGTCTGACTGGACGAAAGGCCTGAATGCTAAATGACTTCTTCAAGCGGTTAGGAGTTCGCGAAATCGAAAAATCGATCGGCAGCACTCCTGAGTGCTAAACTCTGGGGATCTCTGGACTAGAGGTGCTGTTTCGATAGAAATGCTGACTTCGGTGCGCGGAGACTTGGAGATTAACAGTGGTCCAAGAAGTACTTCTTACAGAATGGAAAGCTGGGAGAACTGGCAAAGGCGTTTTCCTCGCGTGCGTGCGGAGTGGTGAACGGGTTTGCGGTTTTGGTGGTGAGTGCTGCGGGTAGCGAAAGTACTCACCCTTAGCATGCATAGTCCTCAAATTAGATTGAGGGGCAAAGTACCCAGTTGGACAGCGGTGCTGTGTAAACGAGACGGCGATGTTTAGCCCTTTGAGTACCGACAGCATGAAAACAATCATAAGTTTAAACTTTTTCACAAACTAAACGTTCATTATCGTAGTAAGCGACGAATAAAAGAAGAAGTTGGTAATAACTACACCCTCAGTTGTTTCAGTAGTCTCACTTTGGAACATAATTTTAATTTTTTTACACAGTTAACCTTTATTATCATAGCAAACAACGAATACTAGAGAATTTTAATGTTTAAGTGTTTTAAGGAGGTGGTTTCAGTTTGGAACAAGTGCGACATACAGTTTTCAAGCACCCTTCCCTCCGTCTGATACATCTCAAAGCATGCAGTTTTAATCTGCTACGAAGTTTTAGTTGTGGTCTAATCTGTGCTCTTTGAATTTTTGTGCGCTGTGCGAGGTGACTGGAGTTCAGCGCTGGCCGCTGTGGCCGAGCGGTTGTAGGCGCTTCAGTCCGGAACCGCGCTGCTGCTACCTTCGCAGGTTCGAATCCTGCCTCGGGCATGAATGTGTGTGATGTCCTTAGGTTAGTTAGGTTTAAGTAGTTCTAAGTCTCCTCTTAAATCTGTGAGTTAGCTCTCTCTGCTTTCATCGCCACTTTCTAACGCTGCTATTAAAACCACGGATAATCTTCTCCATCCCCCACAACCTTACTCGGCAAATGAAAGTGTAATGCCCATTGTACTATGCTTTTATATTTAATCTGAAACACATGTTTTCTCTACATCAACCGTTCAAATACTCTGTAGTTTGTTTCCAGTTACTGTCACCAAGCAAAAATATTTCCATGCTTTCATAATACTCTTTGGAACACCTCTTCTCGTTGATATTAACAAAGGTCTTGCAGTCGGTCTCTTGTTCCATCCTCTGCACTGTTTCCAAACATTCAGGTTTCTTAGAAACTACGAAATCTAATACATTTCCCTGACAATTTAGTTCGCTATCTGCTGGAAGTTATTTTCAAGATATTCAGAATAATCTCAGGCGAATGAATGTGATTTGGATCAGTTTTAATCAAACAAATCTCCCATTCTACAGATGGCATCTGATGTTTCTGCCAATTACAACAGCAAGATCAGGAAACTTCTTCGCAATGTTTTTCAAATTATCTCCAAATTGCTCTGTCACGATAGCTGGGTCTATAAAAGCAGCCGATCACCATGTTTGATACATCTTTGATGCTTAGCTTTATCCAGCATTCAGCTGTTAATTCTTTCACAGATGATGTCAGATAAAAGTGTCACAGATGACAGAACATCTCTTCCAGTTTTCAGTAATTCTGCCATTTTCACCACCAGCTTCGTTGTATTCTAGTTTTTGAGCAATGCCTTTGAGTCGGATATTGTCGTCATGTTTAGTGATTCGGTAGCCTAATAAAGAAGCTCAAACTAGAAAATTCTGTACATAGAACTTAACTACGTCACGTGAAAATTACCCTGACATAGCACAAAGACATAAATCTTTAAATGTCTGAAAGTAAAAATCGATCTTCAAAACTTGCCATGTCAACCACAACAAAAAACTGAAAAGATACTGGTAAGTGAAGAATGAAAATGATATGGGAGGTATGATACTGCATAAAGAGTTTGACAAAGCACTGAAAGCCTTAAGTCGAAACAAGTCCCGGGAGCAGACAACATTCCATTAGAGCTACGGATAGCCTTGGGAGGGCCAGGCATGACAATACCCTTCCATCTAGTGACTAAGATGTACGAGACAGGCGAAATACCTTCAGACTTCAAGAAGAATATAATAATTCCAATCCCAAACAACGCAGGTGTTGATGGGTGTGAAAATTACCGAATTATCAGTTTAATAAGTCACATCTGCAAAATACTGACACGAATTCTTTACAGACGAATGAAAACTGGCAGAAGCCGACCTCGGGGAAGATCAGTTTGGATTCCGTAGAAACGTTGCAACACGTGAGGCAATACCGACGCTACGACGTATCTTAGAAGATAGAATTAGTGAAGGGAAAACTACGTTTCTAGCATTTGTAGACTTAGAGAAAGCTTTTGGCAATGTTGACTGGTATACTCTCTTTCAAATTACGAAGATGGGATGGGTAAAATACAGGAAGCGGAAGGTTATTTCCAATTTGTACAGAGACCAGATGGCAGTCATAAGAGTCGAGGGGCATAAAAGGGAAGTAGTAATTAAAATCCACGAAGAGGAAATAAAAACCCGGAGGTTTGCCGATGACATTGTAATTCTATCAGAGACAGCAAAGAACCTAAAAGAGCAGTTGAACGGAATGGACAGTGTCTTGAAAGGAGAATATAAGATGAACATCAACAAAAACAAAGGGAGGATAATGGAATGAAGTCGAATTAAATCAGCTGAGGCTGTGGAAACTAGACTAGGAAATGAGACACTGAAAGTAGTAGATGAGTTTCACTATTTGGGGAGAAAAATAACTGTTGAGGGTCGAAGTAGACAGGATATATATTGTAGACTGGCAATGGCAGGGAAAGCGTTTCTGAAGAAGAGTGTAGATTTAAGTGTCAGGAAGTCTTTCCTGCAAGTATTTGTATAGGATGTAGCCCTGTATGGAAGTGAAACATGGGCGATAAATAGTTTAGGCAAGAAGAGAATAGAAGCCTTCGAATGTGGTGCTACAGAAGATACTGAACATCAGATGGGTAGATCACGTAACTAATGAGAAGGCACTGAATACAATTGGAGAGAAGAGGAATTTGTGGCACAACTTGACTAGAAGAAGAGGTCGGTTTGTAGAACATCTTCTGAGGCATCAAGGAATCACCAATTTAGTATTGGAGGGCAGCGTGGAGGATAAAAATCGTAGAGGGAGACCAAGAGATGAATACACTAAGCAGATTCAGAAGGATGTAGTTGGCAGTAGATACTTGGAGATGAAAAAGCTTGCATAGGACAGAGTAGCACGGAGAGCTGCATCAAACCAGTCTCTCGGGCGAAGACCACAACAACAACAACAACAAGTGAAGTATTTGCTCACTGTGAGAAGTATTCCTAATTATTTCAGTAGACCAAATGATAAAATTTCTACCTAGATGCAGTAAATATGCAACTTTAATGTCCCTCTTGCTCTTTAACCCAGAGATACGAACATAACTTTTCTAGACAACAGTTCTTCACGCGTATACTTTCCCGCCCAAATCTTATATTGCTTGCACTTGGACCAAGACGCAGAACAGAGGAGAAGTATCTAATTTCATTGCGAGACTCAATGATTTACACGATAAACAAGCTCCTCTGAAAACTGTATGAGGGGAATGAGTGTCAGAGATGTAGCATACAGAACATGTAAAGCGCACACGACCGCTGATAATCATCCCACCTTCAAGCAACTGCGCAACCGAGTTACTCAGTCTCTGTGAGAAACACTAAACACAAGTTTCCCCTCTCGTTAACTGAGGACTTTCACTGTCCGCTTGTTTTGTGAATATATCTACGAGGTTTAAGAATATGCAAACCCAAACACACAGCTGAACCTCTAGATCCTATTAATTATCTAAATTAGTATTTCGCGACGCCGACACCTTTACTTAACCACGCACAAGAGCACAAAACATTGGCTCCCTCGAAGAACAGTGGTTGGTACAAACTGAAATCCTTTTTCCCTGTCCGGTAGGCCTTAACACGGTCAAGAAGTCAATTGCACCAAATCATTTGATAGCTGCAACTGATAATACTACAGGCCACAATATCAGTTTCCTCGTAGATCCACTACCGTTCTAAATAACGGACTTTTTAACCATTATCTGGTTTCCGGCATCTTCCGAACAGCTTGACAGGTGGGACTCATACAACCGTTACCCAAGAAGGAATCTACTAAACAGTGCTCCGACTGTACACCCATTTACATTCTAGCAGGATTATTTTACAACACATAATTCACGAAAATCTTACTAACTACTTAACATAAAATAAAGTTTTATATGAATAACATTCTGGTTTCTGGCAAAATCGCAGCACGACGACTGTCCTTGTATAAGTGACTGACAAAATGGAACAAACAGTGGACAAACAAGGTGCGACTCTCATGTGCTTTTTGGATTTCAATAAAGTTTTCAAGACATTCTACTTGCGACATTATAGTAACTTACCATCAACTTCCTTTCAAGGATTAGGAGCGATCTGAACTCACAAATACACAAATCAAAAGAAGTTTTTCATCGCGTCGTTTCCAGAACCTGTACAGAAAATTGGAATAGAGATCAACATAAACATCATTTCCGCCCTTTTTATTGCTCATGAAAACCACACATTGCATCTTGTACCACCATACAGCAAGACCTTCAGAGTAGGTACCAGTATCACGCCCTCTTGCATTGATGCATGCCTGTATTCGTCGTGGCATACTATCCACAAGCTCATAATGGCACTGTTGGTCCAGAATGTCCCTCTCCTCAACGGCGATTCGTGGTTGGTGGGTCACATCGTCCATAAACAGCCCTTTTCAATCTACCTCAGGCATGTTCGATAGGGTTCATGTCTGGGGAACACGCTGGCCACTCTAGTCGAGCGATGTCGTTATCCTGAAGGAAGTCATTCACAAGATGTGCACGATTGGGACGCAAATTATCGTTCATGAAGATGAATGCCTCGCCAACATGCTGCCGATACGTTTGTGCTATCGGTCGGAGGATGACATTCACGTATCGTACAGCCGTTGCGTCGCCTTCGATGATAACCAGCGGCACATCTCGGCCCCACATAATTCCACACCAAAAGAGCAGGGGACCTCCACCTTGCTGCACTCGCTGGGCAGTGTGTCTAAGGCGTTCAACCTGAACGGGTTGCCTCCTAACAGGTCTCCGACGATTGTCTGGTTGAGGCATATGCGACACTCATCGGTGAAGAGAACGTGATGCCAATCCCGGGCGGTCCATTCGGTATGTTGCTGTGCCCATCTGTACCGCGCTGTTTGGTGTCATGGCTGCAAAGATGGACCTCGCCATGGACGTCTGGAGTGAAGTTGCGCATCATGCAGCCTATTTCGCACAGTTTAAGTTGTAACACGACGTCCTGTGGCTCCACGAAAAGCATTATTCAATATGGTGGCGTTGCTGTCGGTGTTCCTCCGAGCCCTAATGCGTAGGTAGGGCTCATCCACTGCAGTAGTAGCCTTTGGACGGCCTGAGCGAGGCCTGTCATAGACAGTTCCTCTCCGAACAACATCGCTTTGGTTCACTCCGAGACGCCTGGACACTTCCCTTGTTGAGAGCCCTTCCTGGCACAAAGTAACAGTGTGGACGCGATCGAACCGTGGTATTGACCATCTAGACATGGTTGCACTACAGACAATACGAGCCGTGTACCCCCTTCCTGGTGGAATGACTGGAAGTGATCGCCTGTCGGAGCGCCTCCGTCTGATAGGCGCTGCTCATGCATGGTTGTTTACATCTTTGGGCTGGTTTAGTGACATCTCTGAACAGTCAAAAGGGCTGTGTCTGTGATACAACATCTATATTCAGAAGTTCTGGGAACCGGGGTGATGCCAAATGTTTTTTGATATGTGTACAATCATTATCTTTTCTGAAGTCTTCCAATATCTCTTTCCCCTTTGGTTTTGTACTTCAGGGTCTTCTATGACCTGGCATTCGTAAGAGATGTGAGCTCCAATTTTCACGAGACTTTTTCGTTAATGCCGATAATATTTAATCCTTTTTTAAATATCTTCATTTTTAATCATTTCTTTCGTTTTACATGCCTTCTTCCACTTCAGGTATCTCGATTCCGCTGTATGAATTTTATTTTCTTGTTTTTAGGATACCTTAAAAACGGAGCTCTTGAAGGAGTAGTTTGTTATCCGTCTGTCTGTTGGTCCCTCCATTAAGACCCAATTTTATAGCTTCAGATATAGATATCAAGTTGAAATTTGTGTCAAATACTAAGCTCTACAGTCGTTTGGCGGTATAAAAAATTTAAGCTTCCGAATGAGTGCAATCAAAAGATGCGATGATCTGTTAGGACCCCTTTTTCTTAGGGAAACGTAGAGGCATTAAGTTAAAATTTATGTCAAATATTGAAGTCTGCATTCCCTTGGTAGTGTCAAAAATTTAAGCTTCTAAGTCAGTATAATTCAAAGATATGGCCGTTTATATCACACATTTTGATACTGACACAGTTGTTTCTTTTTGTACTTTATGACCCAATGATCTTCTTACGGTACCACAGAGAACTTAGAGTTTATTTTCATTATCGGAGTCAAAATTTATATCACAGCCTAAGTAAGAGAATGGACAGACTTGTTCGATAACTTAATTATCCAGAACCATTTTTGATTGGTATTACACTCGGAATGCCATTATTTTAGTTTTTATCACTAGAAATTTCTAAATTTTATTCATTGCATATTATGTTCAGCTGGTATACTAAATTTTCGAGGTCATCTTTATTGCGAAATTTATAAGTACAAATTTTCTACAATTGCTGTACAATAGTTCCACTCATACCTGACATCGCACAACAGTGTGTAATGACCGAAAAGGAAGGTTACAATGGAGGAAGGTAGAATAAGGGGTCCCTCATGGATCTGTTTCGAGTCTTCTGTTCCATTGCGAATGTCATATGCTTACAACCTTCAGTTATACCTAAGTGCATGTTAACAAACTGTGCATATCAATCCCGCATGCAAAGGTTGACTTAGCGGCGTTATCAGAGTGGGAGCAGAACATATGTTTGAAACTCAGTCCATCTAGAACGCCAGCGATCTTAGTCACTCGTAATATTACCAATCAGTTCAGAGAGTCTCTTCCACACTTAATCCCGAAGGGCACGAAAATAACCTTTTCTTCTTATGTAAACCACTTCGGATGATTCTGGACTATCAGTTACAGTGGGCTTAACACAGAACAGCAATCTGCAAGAAGGTGTCAGCGTCATTTCAATTATCAAATAAATATAAGGAACTCGAAGAGTCAGTGATACTCCCTGTACCCTATTCTCCAGTATTTGGTATAAGAGCTCACTCTGTGTGGAACTGGAGGTAAATACAAGTGTGGGATGCAGTTGTGACGTACGCCATTTCGACCGTCTCACTCCTGCCTACAGACAATTATCATTGCTACGTGCCGACAACTGTAGAAACTACAGTACCCTGTGTACTCTGGCGTCTATTGAGTCGTTGCAATCTCTCTTGTCTATTTTCAGCGCCTAAACTATTGTCTGAAGCGCGTAGGAGAAATGGCCCCTCTCAGCAAAGTAAAATCCTCTCTGTGCCCCTACGTAACACTGCCATGTTCCCTAAACCACTTTCTAAACACGAGGAACCCGACTTTTGATCAATCTTGCTCACAGAAATTAAATTCCCTTCAAACTTCAAAAGACATCTAATATTCTGCCTTATATCACAACAGCTGTCTCTCCAGTGTACCTATCTGTAGCTCACTCTCGTTAACCCCTGCCTCCTCCACAACACTTCCCTCCCCCCTGTCTACAGAGTTCTCTGTTTAATTCTGTTCTTTCTTAGCAGCCATTCTCACTGCCATTTCGACTTTCTTCTCTTTTATTCAAAAAAATGGTTCAAATGGCTCTGAGCACTATGGGGTCTAACATCTGTGGTCATCAGTCCCCTAGAACTTAGAACTACTTAAACCTAAGTAACCTAAGAACAGCACACAACACCCAGCCATCACGAGGCAGAGAAAATCCCTGACCCCGCCGGGAATCGAACCCGAGAACCCGGGCGTGGGAAGCGAGAACACTACCGCACGACCACGAGATGCGGGCTCTCTTTTATTGTTCCTTCTGCTTGTGATAATTCTAAACATTGTTTCAGATGTGCTAAATTAATCAGTATAATTCTTAATGTAATTTATTATTGCTATTGTTATTAGTGCCTATATTATGATTATTATTATGAATGTTTTGTAAAATATTTGGTAGGTAGGGGTAAAGCCCTGCTTTGGTGAAAACTGTTACCGAATTTTTGAACTGACTGCCATATATTCATGAATTGATCACCAGGTGGAAGATTCGTCTTATTGTAGCTTACAGCTGCATGAAAGTTCGTCCCAACAGGTCACTCCAGATGTGTGTAAATGAGGTAAGTTTGTTTCTTACTACTTGCATATGACTTCTCTGATGTTTTGCTCGATCATTGTCTAATGTGGGGTTTGAAAAGAAGAATCAAAGAGCTATTCGTTGACACTACTGCACTTAAGCTTCACTTTCGCGTGGAAATAATCGTTCCAGTTGGCCCCTAAAATCAAAAGAGGTGCATTTATCAGGAAATGGCGAAATGTGGTAAATGCTCGTAGGTTTTTTGGTGCAAATCTCCCCAGCTCCAGCAATGTTTCAATGATAACCCTCGCAAAATATGACATACAGTACCTATTGCGTAAGATTATCTCACCTGAAGATATGATTTCGCTGTCCAAAATAAAGACTTACAGGAAACTTTCTGACAAAGCAAGGACGTCTGTTCTTCTAACGTCGAGATGAATCGAAGAAGAATTAGTTGGAAAAGAAAAACTGGTTACTGCGAAGGAAAGACGTGACAAATAAAGAAAAGAGCATATGGTAGAAACCAAACAACATAAGCTAGATTTGATTACACCAGAAGAAAACAGTTCACACAGCCAGCTGATTGTTCTTCGGAATCAGATTCAGACTCACGTCATGGCAGTAGTTTAGATATCGATATGGACTTACTGTTTGGTGAGGAATTATCCCTAGAAGAACAAGAGCTCTTCAAGGAAGAGTCAGAGGACCTAAGAAGCTACACTAGTTACATGGAACTAAGAGAGCTGAGCCTGTGTAACTGAACTCTTTCAGGCTACCCTACTAATCCTACTTTCGTGGAAAAGTAAATATTATTCCTTACAATTATTTTTAAGCATTATGTAAAAATTTATGAGACATATTAGTTCAATCTTGTGTTGAGTAACTTGGCTACAATACAACAGTGTTAGAGAGAGTTATTTAAATACACGCTTTGCGGCGCTTTACCCCATTTTTGTTTTGCCTAAATAAGAAATTTCTCTGAAATTTAATATCAGTGCTGGAATTTGGGTGTCTTATAGGTAACAACCCTGCCTTTGACTCCGCACTGACCACAGTATTATAAAAAGTGAAAATTTCGAAGTTTTAGCCCAACCTACCCTATGTATTGTTCCTAGTCTAACGTAAGAGAGTGCCCTAAGGCTCCAAAATGATCAGGCCAAATATGCAATAAATAAAGAAATGATTTGGAAGATGATCTAAGTTAATTTCTCCTCTTTCTTTCTCTAGAACTGCTGGAGGAATGCTTCAACTGCCGGGATTCTGAGCGGCCACTGCAGCCGATGAGACATAATGAGGTATCGATGGGGTTACCCGGGCGAGGTTCCCCAGCTCCAGGTCAGAGTTGTGCCCGCAGCGCTCTGGAATGCCGGGCTGAGTATTCCGACGGCGCACCGCGGTCCTGGAATCCAGCCCTCCTTCTGCCCCTGCCCTCGGACACGTCTCAATGTTAGGCAGTAGCCTCAGTACCGCGGCATTCCTTGTCTGACTCCTTATAGATTTACGGCTCCACTGTCGCGATCCATATCGACAGCGGGACCTACGAATATCACTTTGTTTTGTGTCTCTGCTGTTCTTACTTAGTCGCCAATTCAACTAGGATTATTTTCTAACTTCGTGAGGTCTATCTCTGCCCTAAATCAAGGCTTTTTGCTTATTTACTATACGCTTTCTCCTCATTTATTTATGAAGCATAATCGGAGGTGATTTTGTGTGCTCGTTGCTTTTATATCTGAGCCGAGATGGAACTGTATTTTGCCGTTCTCTGCAGTCCATTATGTTTACTCGACAACATTACGAAGTTCCTACTACGTGGCCTACTAGTAAACTGTAAGATGGAAATTTTGGAACATTTACAATAGGAAATACTGAATTGTACATCGCAGCGCAAATATGAAGAAGAGTTCATACCAGACCGCTACTGATGATGCTTTCCAATCATTCATCCATCCATATGCAGTGTTCCGTAGATTCCATCAAATAACTTTCAAAAGCGGCGACTGCTGAATCATATAATATGCCGCGAAAGCCTACATCAAAATCGTGAAGAACCTGTACTTAGAGAATAATCTACGTATATACAATACTGTGTCAAAAAAGTCTGGCTACATAGAGAATTCTAAAAATTCTAATAATACTCTTTATTCCATACATATTAATAAATAAGTAATAATAAAATAAATTTTAATAATTCTAATATATTTCGTTTTTTCCTTATTGAATTAGGGCTCTGTCTAAAAAAGAACTGGTGGAATTGGTACTCCGAAGTGGACGGGAAGAACGGTCGTATCGCAAAATTGCGGAAGAATTTAACCTTAGGCACCCTCAGAGTCAACCTGTTTGTTTTACTGCCGTCGGGAAACAAATAACCGAACTTAAAGGAACAGGCTGTGTTTTGGGCAAACACCGTTCCGGACGACGAAACATTTCAGACGACACGAAAGAAGCTGTCTTGGCCAAGGTTTATGCTAGCCCAAATAAATTGCCTCTTCGGACGTCGACGGAGATGGATAGACCAAGGTCAACCATCCACAAAATCCTGGCAGAGGAGAGGTGTCGTCCATACAAGTTACAGATATTACATCACTCACATGAAGATGACCGCGATAGACACACGCATATGTGTGAATAGTCTGCAGACAAATTGGATGAAAACACCAATTTTGCTGAAGACTGTGTGTTGTTCACTGATGATGCTGTATTTTATATAAATGGTGAAGTGAACAGACAAAATCTTCGCTACTGATATCAAGGCAATCCACAATGGACGAATCAATCCAAAGAGCAGGGCTGCCAAAAGGAGATGGTGTAGTATGGTATGTGGAAAGCTCATGTACTAGGACCTTTCTTCATTGATGAACATGAAACGGGTGAGACTTATCTAAACATGCTGAGGGACAAATTAATGCCACAAATTGAGCATCTGAGTGAGGTACTTCCTCACTAGTTTCAGCAGCATGGGGATTCTGCTCATTTTACTGCAGCTATTAAAGACTGGTTGAAAGGCAATCTTCCTCACTGGATTAGGAGAACAGGTCACGTGGTCCTCCATCCATCCGAGGCACTGGAAAGTAGCAGAAAAAAACCTCTCTTGGAACCAGCACAGTATGCAACATTTACTTGGCAGTGCACAATTTGGTAGCTCGTCCCCGACTGGTGGCTCCCCCCGACTCGTAGCTCCTCCTCGACTGACTCTTGTTCCACCTTTTCTACCTAGGCCAACCACAATTTGTCGCGCTACACAGTTCCGTTCCCGAGGGGAACCCCAACACCTTTTACATACATAATAACTAAGAACCCTAAGTGAGGATCAGCAGTTTACATAACAATAATCAAATACATTAAATAAAACAGAATATTTGCACATATTGACATTGATACAAAAAAAATTATTCACGCAGAAATTACAATTATATACAGTAAGTTTTGTTCCCTCCAAATGGGACAAAGAATTTAAATGACAGATACACTACATTGCATAGAATCATATCATGACATCGAAGTTCTTACAAAGAAATGAGTATACAATTTTATGTTATCGATTCAAACAAACACATTTACAGAATCTCAGTGATGTAACATTAAATGTAACAAAAACCAAAATAAATCACTGGAGTATTAGAGCTATGGTGTTACAAGCAGACTGGCAGAAGTCTCCGTAGAAGTCTTCTGTTCCCAGCTTGCCTAGAGTGCGGACGTGGCGTTCTTGCTTGCCTGACAGAGGGTGAGCATCTCCGCAGTTTAGGACTTAGCAACCGGAACGATTGAGCTAAAGAGGTAGAAAGTTTTCGTTCAGCTACGTACTGAGCAAGATAGCTAGGCGTGGATAGACGAGCGCAGCCTTGCAGCACCACGAGGTCGGCCGACGTCCGCGTAACGACGCCGCACCGCCACGCTGAATTTGGTGATATTGCGCCCGCTCCGGCTTGAGTTAGGCCACTGATTAATTTGTTGGATCACGTCGGCAAAGTTTCCACGAGGGTTTCATGGGCTGTGTGTTGCAGAATTCTTCTCGCAGTTCGCATTACGTCTGGGTCAGTCGATAGGAATTAATTTTGATTTATCGCGCTTTACTCCATGTAAACGCAATTTATTCCCACTGCCTGTTAGGAGGGTCATGTAATGTGATGATTGAAGGTAGTGAGTTAAAATAAATTTGTGGTAATCGACTGCATCTGTTGAAATCCCAAGTTACTTTCTTAATTAATTTTATGTTCTACATTTTCATCTGGTGTTCAATAGATGAATGTAACATCAATGTGCACCCCTTTTTAATGAAAGGGGATCAATTCTGAATCAATTAATGTCAACATTGTCACCGCAGTTCAATCAGGAGCCACAGGGCCTTATTACTTTCTTTACGTTATCCAATATTGCGGCAGTTTTGCACTCTCTGTCGATCTATTAGTCAATTAGCTGGGGTGAACAGATGCCAAAACCAGATAAGTGACAAGTGGGGTGTTACAACGTATGTTGTTGAGGGACCTATCCTGAACACCTGCCTAGCAATTTTTCTTTCAACAGCCTCTAATTCCAGAGAAAATCGGTGTTGAAGTTTAATGCAAAACTTCAATACACATAAGGATAAGCATGTTTTGACGAATCGAGACTAGCGCCGTGGTAAAGGCTCTGGGCTGCCTCGCTTGCGGTACGGGTACACATTCCGCCCATGTCCTTTTACTACTTACCTCACATAGAATAGGAGGAGGAGCTTAGTGTTTAACGTCCCATCGACAACGAGGTTATTAGAGTCGGAGCACAAACTTGAATTAGGGAAGGATGGATAAGGAAATTGGCAGCGCCCTTCACAGGAACCATCCCTGCATTTGCCTTAAGCAATTTAGAGAAATCACGGTAAACCCAAATCTCGATGGCTGGACGCTGTTTTGAGAAGTCGTCCTCCCAAATAAAAGTCCAGTGTGCTAACCACTGCGCTACCTCTCTCAGAATATCATTACGAGGGTTCAACAGTTGACAGCATTGGTATGCGACAGGTACGGGCTTGTTCCGTAGCGTCTTCTCTACAGCTCCAGTTAGCGGGAAGCCTTAGCACTGAACGGTTGTGTTGTTAGTATAAAATATGGAACCCTGGACAGACGGTCGCTCAGTGCGATTTAACCAACGTGCAACCATTGAATTCTTGACAGCAGAAGGTGTCAATCCAGAGGAGATTCTTCCGAGAATGGAAGCAGTTTATGGTGATCGTGTTGATGTAAGTGCTGTGAATCTTCATTCTCGTAACTCGCGAGTTCCTGGCAAATTTCAACTCCGTGCGCTTTCATTTGAGGAGTCAGCATCCAGGATACGCATCGTACACAGGTCTTCTGATAGCCAAGAAAAGCAATAATGTGACCCACACGGTCTTGTGAAATGCCGATTTTGCTAAGTGATACGACGATCGTCCTGAATCAATTTGTCAACATTTTGGTTGTGAAACTCGGTGACTGCTGTCACAGGACGTTCCACTCTTGTATTTGTCACGCAGGCCAGATGTTCCCGCCTCAACATCTTTAAACTTACTCGCCCAACGACGCACAGTATTCACATCAACACAATCACCATAAACTGATTTGGTTCTCTGATGAGTCTCCTTTGGGGTAACACCTTCTACTGTCAAGAATTCAATGACTGCACGTTGTTTAAATCGCATTGACAGACCGTCTGCGCAGAGTTCCATACTTTAATCTGTAGCTACACAACTGTTCAATGGTAAGGCTTCCCGCCAACTGGAGCTGTAGAGGAGAGGTTACGGAACAAGCCAGTACCTGCCGTATACTAATGCCGCCAACTGTTGAACAGTTACGAAGGTGCACGCATTATTTTTAGTCAACCCTCGTAAATAGTAAATGTAATGAAAAATTATTCAAAAGTCATTTTCGCCGTAGTAATTCTGTTACTAAATCAATCGTTACAGCACCTTTCTGAGAATGTGTATTCTGTTTGTTACATAATAGATTACAGAATCGTCTAACTAGCTATCGCTTATATCACTTGCTGTGCTAGAACATATTTCCGGATGGTATTTGCCTTAGAAGCAACAGAGACACAAATTTGTAGAGCGCAAAGCACATTTAATTAAAGCTGTGCCTTTCAGGCACACAGATTATTCAGAAGCGATACCGAAAAACACAGAGGTAGTTTAAATTCAAAAAGGTTGTTCTATGTTCGATCAGCTCCGGTAAAAACCAGGAATATTTGATTATTTCTGTACAAGCAAGTGCACTAAACTGATACATAATTGACGAATGCTGTGCTATGGAATCTTCCCCCAGAGCGTTTTCTCTATTGGTCTTTAGCAGGCCAGGAGCATTTTGAATTTCTTTTTGTGATGCTTGTAATCTGTCTGTAAAAATAAACATCACAGGGATGGCAATGCAGAGTACACTTGTACGGGATAATTTTTACGATGCAAGTGCATCCTCTCCTTTCATCTACAAAGATCTGATTGTGAAGCATCTGATCAGTCTGCCCTCCCCTTTAATTAATGAGTTATACAAACTTTTCTTCTCCCACCTGCAAAAGTATGACATATTTTAAATCTCTTCGTACAGCACTTTCATGAATTTCCCTATTTCGATCAGGCCATCATAACATTTTTGTTTAATTTATCTGTCAACTCGCCAGTTCCTATTTTAACAATCCAACCAAATACCCCGGTTGGTTTCTGCATACATAAGAAAACGAAAAGGAATATCTTCTCTGGCGAAGTTACAGTATACTGTGCTATGAAGCAACGACTAATTTTTTTCAAGTGTTTTATCTGCACAGCGACTATTATCGCTATTTGTTCCGCAAAATGTCTTTTGGACGTCGATTAGTACTGATAGACGATTTCATCCGTATTAATTACATTATCGAGATAAAAATCAGAGACGAGTCCTTTCGTCAGTATCTGGAGTGACATGCTCTGGGATGAAACTGAAAAAAAGTACACGGGAAGATCAGAATCCGTACTACAGGTATAGTTGTTGTTGTTGTTGTTGCTGTGGTCTTCGGTCCAAAGACTGATTTGATGCAGCTCTCCATGCTACTCTATCCTGTGCGAGCTTCCTTATCTCCGAGTAACTACTGCAACCTACATCCTCGTGAATCAGATTACTGCGTTCGCCTCTTGTCTTCCTCTACGATTTTTACTCCCCACGTTTCCCTCCAGTACTAAATTGGTGATCCCTTAATGCCTCACAATGTGTCCTACCAGCCGATCCCTTCTTTGGTCAGGTTGTACCACTAATTTCTCTTCTCCCAAGTTCTATTCAGTACCTCCTCATTAGTTACGTGATCGAGCCATGTAATCCTCAACATTCTTCTGTAGTACCACATTTCGAAAGCAACAATTCTCTTTTTATCTAAACTTTTTATCGAAAATGTTTCACTTGTATACAGGGCTACATTCCAAACAAATACCTTCAGAAAAGATTTCAAACACTTGAATTTATTTTTGATAGTAATAAACTTATCTTTTTCAGAAATGCTTTCCTTACCATTGCCAGTCTGTACTTTATATCCTCCGTACTTCGACCATCATCAGTTATTTTGAAGCCCAAACAGCAAAACTCATCTATTACTTTAAGTTTGTCACTTCCTAATCTCATTTCCTCAGCATTACCTGATTTAATTCGACTACATTCCATTATCGTCGTTTTACTTTTCTTGATCTTCATCTTATATCCTCTTTTCAAGAAACTGTCCATTCCGTTCAGCGGCTTTTTCAAGTTATTTGCTGTCTCTGACAGAATTACAATGTCATCGGCAAAACTCGAAATTGTGATTTTTGGACTCTAATTCTTACACCAATTTCTTTTTTCCTGCTAGCTCAGATTGAATAACACCGGGGATAGATTACAAACCCGTCTCACCCCTTCACAACCACTGCCTCCGTTTCATGCCATCGATTCTTACAACTGCCATCTGGTTTCTGCTCAAATTGTGAATAGCGTTACACTCGGTGCATTTTACCCATGCTACGTCTATAATTTGAAATAGAGTATTCCAGTCAGCACTGACTAAAGCTTTCTTTAAGTAGACAAATGCTGTAAACGTAGGTTTGCCTTTCCTTAACCTATTTCTATGGAAGTTGTAGGGTCAGTATTACCTCGCGCGTTCCTACAGTATTCTCCGGAAACCAAAGTGGCTTCTACCAGTTTTTCCATTTTTCTTCAAAGGATTTGTGACCGTATTTTACAACCTTGGCTTATTGAACTGATAGTGCGGCAGTTTTCACACCTGCCAACACCTGCTTTCTTTGGAACTGGAATTGTTATATTCTTCTTGAAGTCCGAGGGTGTTTCGTCTTTCTCATACATCTTGCTCAACAAACTGAAGAATTTTGCCGTGGCTGGATCTCCCAAGTAGAATGAAGACTTTCACGACCGGATGACATAGCTGCTGGTAAACCTTTAGGGATGTGAGGTTCAAATGGCTCTGTGCACTATGGGACTTAACATCTGACGTCATCAGTCCCCTAGAACTTAGAACTACTTAAACCTAACTAACCGAAGGACATCACACACAACCATGCCCGAAGCAGGATTCGAACCGTAGCGGTCGCGCGTTTGCAGACTGAAGCGCCTAGAACCACTCGGCCACACCGTCCGGCAGGGATGTGAGGTCGTTGTCCAAGAAACTCTTTTCTTCATGACGTTTCGTCCAGGACCGCGCTGGACATCCTTTGAGGCGCTCCTCCGCTGAGTCTGACCGACTCGGCAAGACACAGAGAAGTGCCTGTGAGGATGTCCAGCGCAGTCCTGGACGAAAGGTCAGGAACAGAAGAGTTTCTTGGACGACCTCACATCCCAAAAGGCATACCAGCAGCTCTCTCAAGTAGTTCCAATGGAGTGTTGTCTAATCCGGGGCCTTGTTTCGACTTACGTCTTTCAGTGCTTTGTCCACTACTTCACGCAGTATCATACCTCCCTTCTCATCTTCCTCTACGTCCTCTTATGCTGGTCTCAAGTACATCTTGTTGTATAGACCCTCTATGTACTCCTTTCCCACTTCTGCTTTCCCTTCTTTGCTTAGGATAGGTTTTCCATCTGAGCTCTTGATTCATGCAACTGCTTCTCTTTTCTCCAATGGCCTCTTTAATTTTCCTGTAGGCACCATCTGTCTTACCCCCAATGATATATGGTTCTACATCCTTACATTTGCCCTCTAGCCATTCCTGGTTAGCCATTGTGCGCTTCCTGATTATCTCATTTTTTAGACATTTTTATTCCCTTTCGCCTGTTTCATTTATTGCGTTTCGCCTTTCATCGATTACATTCGATATCTCTTGTGTTACCCAAGGATTTCTACCGGCCCTCAACTTTTTACCTATTTAATCCTATGCTGCCAACACTATTTCAGCTCTCAAAGCTACCCATTCTTCTTCTATTGTATTCCTTTCCCCTTTTCTTGTCAATCGTTCCCTAATGCTCCCTCTGAAACTGTCTACAACCTTTGGTTCTTTCAGATTATCCAGATCCCATCTCCGTAAATTCCTGCCTTTTTGCTGTTTCTTCAGTTTTAATCTGCAGTTCATAGCTAATAAGTTGTGGTCAGATCCCACATCTGCCCCTCGAAATGTACTACAATTTAAAGCTTGGTTCCCATATCTTTGTCTTAGCATTATTTAATATTCTTTTTCCTACTATCGAATTCCAGTCCCCCATGACTTTTAAATTTTCGTCTGTTAACTATCTGAATAATTTCTTTTGTCTCATCATACATTTACTCAATCTCCTTCTCATCTGCGAAGTTAGTTGGCATATAAACTTGTACTACTTGGTGGGTATGGGCTTACAATAACGCTTTCACTGCGCCGTTCATAGTAACTTATCCGTTCACCTGTTTTTTATTCATTACTAAGCAACACCTGCATTACCCCTATTTGATTTTGTATATATAACCTTGTATTCGTCTGATCAGAAGTCCAGTCCCTCCTCCTGCCACCGAAGGTCACCAATTCTCATTGTATCTAACTTTAACCTACCCACTTCCCTTTTTAAATTTTCTAACCTACCTGCCCGATAAGGGATCTGACATTCAAAGCTCCAATCCGTCGGATGTCAGTTTTATTTCTCCTGACAACGACGCTCCTGAATAGTCCCCGCCCAGAGATCTAAATGGGGGACTGACTACTCTACCTCCGGAATATTTTACCCAAGAGGATGCCATCATCATTTAACCATACAGTAGAGCTGCATTACGGTTGTAGTTTTCCCTTGCTTTCAGCTGTTCGCCGTACTAGCACAGGAAGACCGTTTCGGCTGATGTTACAAGGCCAGATCAGTCAATCATCAACGATGCCGTCAAAAATGGTTCAAATGGCTCTGAGCAATGTGGGACTTTACTTCTGAGGTTATCAGTCCCCTAGAACTTAGAACTGCTTAAACCTAACTAACCTAAGGACGTCACACACATCCATGCCCGAGGCAGGATTCGAACCTCCGACCGTAGCGGTCGCGCGGTTCCAAACTGTAGCGCCTGGAACCGCTCGGTCACCCCGGCCGGCCACACGTTTGTATGGCTTCTCAACAGATGCTGTACTAAATGGCTATCGCTGAGGCACGCAAGCCTTCCAACCAACGGCTTCAACGTCGATTTTCTTGGAAACTAGGGACCGTCTCATGAAAATGTGCTACACAGGTGCTCAGGACAAGTCCCGCGCTCTATAAAATATCTAAGACTCATCAAAAGTAGTGATTAACGTGTTGGTTCACGTGTAGGACACAAAGTTAGCTGTAGCAGCAGTATTCCAGCAATCTCCAATCAGTCCATATTATTCGTTGAAGGTTTGTATCTTCATATAACTTGCCTCCGTGGCCGAGGTCGTTAATGCGCAACAATTCTACTTATACTCTGCAAGCCACCGTATGGTGTGTGGCGGAGAATAGTCTGCGTACCATTGTTACTTCCTCTCCATTTCTGTTCCAGTCAGAAATGGCACTCAAGAAGAACGACCGTCGGTAACTTCCTGTGCGATCTCGAATCTCCATCAGCTTGCGCTAGTGGTGTTTAAGGGAGATATACGTAGGAGTAAGCAATATATAGACTTTCTGAAAACGGAATTTTAACAGTAAACCACATCGTGTTGCACAATGCATTTCTTGTTGCATCTGTCATTGGAGATGTGTGAGCATTTCCCTGAAGAGTTCGCGTTTACACCTGTAACGAAATGCGCTGCTCTTCTTTGTATCTTCTATGTTTCTTCTATCAATCCTGTAAGTCCCAGACAGTCGAATAACAATGGAGTGTCTGCCGAACAAGGGTTTTGCAAGCTGCCTCTTTCCGGCATACATTACAATTCCTGAGGATCCTTTAAATGAATCGGTCTATCATATGCATTTCCTACGATTACTTTCTGGGATCGTTGCATGCTAAACTGTTCCGGACGCATGGTTCTAACTATTTAATGGGCGTGACTGCTTCCATCGACTTTTCAACAATCTTGTAATCATACAATTCACCTATATATGCGCAATTTGTTTCTGTTCAAGGTCTACGAGTCCCTGCCGATTCTCTGCATTTCGCTATCATTGTTAATGTTGCGACTTCTCTTCATACAGAATCGCGATCGGCAAATTGCCTCATGAAGCTTCTGACGTTGTGTAGTAGTCCATTTATATTCGTTATGAACATTACTGAAGACACACTGCCCAGTCACATGAATGTGACCACCACCTATAATACATGTCAACGTGCAATAATCCAGTAACCACTATCAGGCGGCAGATGTTATCGCTACCAGTGGAGGGTATTTAAAGCGGCGGAGGGGGGGGGGAGGGGGTGGAGGGCGAACGAAGAAAGGGGGCCCGGAAACAGTGCGGTCGTTGTAGTAATGCGGAAACGGAACTATTTATCTGGCGTCCAAATGGGCATGATCATTGGCTTTCGGGCCACAGGTGAAACCATTTCCTATATGGCTAATACTGCAAACTGTTCGCGTGCCGCCATGGTTTAAGTATAGCGTGCATGGCTAACTGGCACTATCCAAAACCGGCGGCGAGGTAACTGTGATGCACCAACGGTGAACCATGAGTGCAGAAATATGTTCGTGTGAACGGACGTGCAGTTGTTCAGATGAACCAGTAGTGACCCCTAAATGACCGTTCAGTGAACGTTACTACATATGGGCCTTCACAGCAAGCGCCTGTTTCGTGCAGCCATACTGATTGCTGTTCGTAGGTGACGCAGGATGGAATTTGAATGCCAGTAGCGCAGTTCGACGTCCTATGATAGGAGACATGTAGTCGTCTTCAGATGACACGTTTTATGCTACATCTAATAGATGGCCGTTGACGTGTACAGCGTGAAACGTCTGAAAGCAAACACCCTGCAAGGGTCCAGGCCGGAGGAGAGTCCGTTATGGTCTACGGAACGTTTTCGTGGCATTCCCCAGGTGACCTCATCGTTCTGGAATATACAATGGATCAGTACAAGCACACATCTACCAACCCCTACATGAGGCTTGTTTCTCCTCGGCACGATGGCATCTACCAACAGACAATGCAACGTGTCACACAGGTCACAGGGTACGTGCCTTGTTAGAAGAGCACCAAGATCAATTTCCAGTACTCCCCTGGCACAAGATTGCTTGAATTTAAACCCAATCGATAATGTGTGGGACCACCTCCATCGGGTTGTTCGCGCCATGGATCCTCAATCACATACTATGTTCTTTTGCATGGAGCTGTTCAGTCGAGTCAGAAAGATAGCTTGATGCTTCGTAAGCATGTGTTTTGGTCATTAGGAGACAGTACGGAACTGTACCGAACTCCTTCCGGAAGTCAAGCAACTCGACATCAACCTGGGCCCCGGTATCGACTGCCTTCATTCTCTGATGGAGACTACGTGTTTCATACGAGTTCCGGTAATGGAAGAAATTTTCCCCACTAATATTCGGGGAGCAACGGGAGGGGAAATGGTGGCGTAATCCGCCAGTGTGTAACATGAAGTTCCCAAACTTTACGTACTGCCTTTTAGAGCGAGAGTAAGTGACACTGTTGACGGCGGCCCGTCTTGGTGCCACTTTGGTGCCGCCATTGGGTTTCACCTTGTCTCTTCTCTCATCACCATAGCACAAAAAACATGACACAATACGAAATACATCTACACTCGACGCACACATTTTAGATATATTACATTCTATGAAACAACAAGCTTACTATTATCAGTCACTGTTTATTTATTTCCACGGCGCATTTCAAAGGTTTAAACCTCCATCATCAGGGAATTTACATTTGTTAGAATGACATTTGTGTGTGTGTTGTCTTACGATTTTTTGAGGAACTAGTGGCACAGCCTAGTGGAGAAACATATTTGACAATAAAATAAAAGTATATCTAATGGTAAAAATAAAATAAGTAAAATAGAGTACCTCCAGTGGTCACAGGTTCATTTCACTGTCGTAACACATCACAGGTATACTGTCCTATTTTGTAAACAAATATGGCGTGAGGAAACTATTAGTTGCAGCGATCGTATAGCAGAAGAGAAAACATTATCACAAAGTGCAAAGAATGTAAATCGTAACAACATTTTTAAAGAATAAATTTTAAAGGATTTTGGAGATATTGTTTTGAGTTGTCTAATACATGCCTTGGAATAAATTTTTTAAGTGGTATACAAATCCAATTTTGACAAGTTAATGTAGCTTAAACTTCATACTCTATATTAACTTGTCAAAATCCGATTTATATACCACCTCAAATATTTATTCCAACGCATGTATTCGACACCTCAAAACAAATATCTCCAAAATCCTTTAAAAGTTATTCTGTAAAAATGTTGTTACGATTTACATTCTTTCTACTTTGTGATCATGATTTCTCTTCTGCTATACGATCACCTAATGGTTCCACACGCTATATTTGTTTATAAAATAGGACAGTATACCTGTAATGTGTTACGACAGTGAAATAAACCTGTCACCACTGGAGGTACTCTGTTTTACTTACTTTATTTTTACCGTTCGATACACGTTTAGATTTTTGGCAAACAAATTTAAATCCACCTGATGATGGAGTTTTAAACTTTGAAACGCGTCGTGGAGATAAATAGTGACTGGTAACAGTAAACTTGTTGCTTCATTTAATGTCAGTAACAGCCACAGTAAAGCCTAACCTAAAATGTTAGCACTTTAGATATAACTCTTAACTCACGGCGTGTAAAGGGGCCTTAGTGAGCGGAAGAGGGAAACCTTTCCTGATAGGGTGGCTGAACCCTACCCCTCAGGCATTCCTTGCTAAAGTCATAAGACTAGAGTTGTAAAACTACCGTAGGCTACCGTATACTATCATACGTAAGCGCAAACTACGGTAGTTTTACTTGTAGTCTCGGCCAGTTACATTTTCTTTAGGTGCGTTGTATACCTATTGGGTGTTACCTCTTGTCAGTCACTTTGTTTATGTGTCAGTGTCTTATCATATTCCGCCACAAACCGGAAGCGGTGAACCGCCTAGTTATTGAGTGAGAATATGTAAAGGGCCGCGTAACATACGGAACATTTGTGTCCTACATAGTTATCCTCGTGACTCTTACTTAAAAATAAACAGTACTTGTAGTAAATTTAATTCAGGTTTTATTCGAAAATTGTTGATTTACAACGTGAAGCAGAGAGATGTTGCAGTAAAAATAAGAAATAAAAAATTTAGTATATAGTCTCATTGAGACAGAAAAAGCAATTTTCTCGCAAAAAAGGAGAAGTAAAACAAACCGCAAAACAAAAATACACGAAACATTCCTTCGATACTTCGTCGAACTTCTACAAAGCATGTTTCTGTTCTTCATAGCCGGCCGCGGTGGTCTCGCGTTTCTAGGCGCGCAGTCCGGAACCGTGCGACTGCTACGGTCGCAGGTTCGAATCCTGCCTCGGGCATGGATGTGTGTGATGTCCTTAGGTTAGTTAGGTTTAAGTAGTTCTAAGTTCTAGGGGACTAATGACAACAGCAGTTGAGTCCCATAGTGCTCAGAGCCATTTGAACCATTTTGTTGTTCATAAACAACTTTAACAACAATAACAGGAAGTTTCTGCCTTTTGATGGTGATGAAGAACGCTCTGTTCAGTACAAAATAACAGCAATAATTACACAGATTTTTTTGTGTTTGTGCATGTAAACCGCACTTGCATCAAAAGTAATTGCTTTGTTACATAAAAGGGCAGAATTTACGTTATCAACCAATTTTTATTAGCTATAACATATAATTTATATTCTTTAAGGACATAAAATAGGCAATGGAGTAATTCTGAATGATGGACGGTTCTAGTTATGTGCAGGACAGACAAAGAGAAGTTTCCCTCTTACACATTCATTTACACTGATGTCCAAAATCAAAGTAACAAACGGAAATTTTGCAAAGTTACCTTTATTTTGGAACAAAACAGTATAATCAGCTGATAGTAAAGCAGAAACAACATAAAGAATACAACATGCAATTGATTACGTTCAATTCTAACAACCGTTTAATGTGCTCAGTAGAGGGTGTGGCCACCCCTGGCACCAATACAGGTCTGACAACGACGTGATATGCTGTGAGCGATGTCATCTCTCTCAAGGTGACGCTATCCCGTTACTTACATGACTTCGGTGAACACGTCTCCTGTAATTTGTGTGTTTTCCTCCCATTCTTTCTGCAGAGCTGCTCACAGGTTTTGGAGAATGGTTGTTGGCTGCTGACGTGATGCAGTCCATTTCCCTAGTGCATCCCAGACTTGCTCTGTGCGATTCAAATGGTTCAAATGGCTCTGAGCACTACGGGACTTAACATCTGAGGTCATCAATCCCCCTAGAACATAGAACTACTTAAACCTAATCAACCTAAGGACATCACACACATCCATGCCCGAGGCAGGACCCGACCGTGCAACCGTAGCAGTCGTGCGGGGCCGTACTGAAGCGCCTAGAACTGCTCGGCCACAGCAGCCGGCTCTATGGGATTCCAATCGGGAGAGCGAGCAGGCCACGCCATGTGTGTAATGGCTCTCATTCCCTATAAATAACATCTACCATCCGTGATCTACATCTACATTTATACTCCGAAATCCACCCAACGGTGTGTGGTGGAGGGCACTTTACGTGCCACTGTCATTACCTCCCTTTCCTGTTCCAGTCGCATGTGGTTCGCGGGAAGAACGACTGCCGGAAAGCCTCCGTGCGCGCTCGAATCTCTCCAATTTTACATTCGTGATCTCCTCGGGAGGTATAAGTAGGGGGAAGCAATATATTCGATACCTCATCCAGAAACGCTTCCTCTTGAAACCTGGACAGCAAGCTACACTGCGATGCAGAGCGCCTCTCTTGAGAGTCTGCCACTTGAGTTTGCTAAACATATCCGTAACGCTATCACGCTTTCCAAATAACCCTGTGACGAAACGCGCCGCTCTTCTTTGGATCTTCTCTATCTCCTCTGTCAACCCTACCTCGTACGGATCCCACAATGATGAGTATTACCCAAGTATAGGTCGAACGAGTGTTTTGTAAGCAACCTCCTTTGTTGATGGACTACATTTTCTAAGGACTCTCCCAATGAATCTCAACCTGGCACCCGCCTTACCAACAATTAATTTTATATGATCATTCCACTTCAAATCGTTCCGTACGCATACTCCCAGATATTTTATAGAAGTAACTGCTACCAGTGTTTGTTCTGCTATCATATAATCATACTATAAAGTATCCTTCTTTCTATGTATTCACAATACATTACATTTGTCTATGTTAAGGGTCAGTTGCCACTCCCTGCATCAAGTGCCTATCCGCTGCAGATCTTCCTGCATTTCGCTGCAATTTTCTAATGCTGCAACTTATCTGTATGCCACAGCATCATCCGTGAAAAGCCGCATGGAACCCGTGCTGTATGGGGTCGAGCATTATCGTCCACCAATACGAAGTCTGGGCCCATAGCACCAACAACCGCACATCAGATCCCAAGATCTCCTCTTGATACCTGCAGTAGTTAAATCTTGCTGATTCACCCGTACAATTTCATGAAGAGGTGTTTGTGTGGTCAACGTAATATCTGCCCACGCCAATAGGAATCCTCCTCGATGTGGGTCTCTTCCCACAGTGTCTGGATCGGGAAATCGTGTTGCAGGTGCCATCCACATACGAATCCGTCGAGAATCACTCTCCAGTCCAAAACGGGACTCATCTGTGAAAAGAACTTCAGCTGATTGTTCGACCATGTAAGCGGCATGTTGACGGCTACACTCTAGACGTTCCCGTCTGTGAAGACACGCCAGAGGTCAGCAGACAGCAGGTGTGCCACAATAAAGGCCACTCTGTCGAATCCACACACTTTGCCTCGATACAACACGTCCAGGGGGTTCTGAGAGTTCAGACGTCAGTTGCCGTGCAGTACTAAGGCGGAACCGTCGCGCCCTTACAGCCAAATAACGGTCCACTCTTTCTGATGTCACATGTGGTCCGCCCTGTCCTGGTCCCCGGGATATACGTAGTTTAGGTCTCTATGAGCTGCCGCCTCATCCGAGAAACAACAGCACGATCCACATTAAGCCGCCGGGTCGTATCAGTTTGCGATAACCTTGCTTCCATTCTTCTTATGGTCCACCACACAACAGAGCCTGTGTGTATCTTCGCTTGGCGGTATTGCAAGGTGTGTGATAGTGTACACAGCGATTGCGAATGTGGAACTACCCTGCAACCACTGCCCCGCTTGATAGTGCACTGACGCCATTGCTGGCGTGGTTGTCCGTTGATCGGAATACCATTTTCCGTGAACACGGTCGTAACGACATATGTTGACAGTTTGTGTGATTATATCGTCAATTAGACACAGGACGCGGAAACAGCAGTTTGTTGTTTTAATTTTGGACAGCAGTGTATTTTTCTTTCTCTACCAATTCTACCAACACTGCCGATAGACCTACCATTTACTACGACATTTATGTAGTGTACCAAAACTACAGAACCGTTGTGTTGGTAGAGTGCAGTTCTACATTCGACTGTTTATTTGCCTCTACATGTCTGACACGAAATAACCGGTACCAGCTTACGAGCAGAAAACACTGCGCCATTGCTGAAGCACGTACTATAACGAGTGCTTGGGTCCCAGTGCCGCTTACAGTACCCTCAATGGATCAAAAGTAATTCGAGGTGCAAACGTTAGGCACCTCACCCTACATACATTTGCAAGCTGCAGAGCACTGAATGTACAAGACATTAATTTATGACTTATTTTACTTTGTATGTCGATTTTCATTTTGCTATTTTTCCACAGATTTCTCAACACAAGAGGTGTGTCAAACATTAACAGTATATGTTTTGTGGTGGAACAGCGCTTTAGAAGGATTCCTGAACATTAGGTGGGTGTAACCCATGTCTAGTTCTCTGTTTCGTGGGACGGAGCGGTCTGGGCTTAGCTGCTTTTAATTGCAAAAAATCTTATCGGAGTTTCACAGGTAGCTGACGGATTTATCTCCGCAGATTCAAATCTTGTACTCTTAGAATGAGTGTGTTACCTGCTTACGAGACGCTTCTTGTATTTGGTAGCAGTTCTTGATCTTTTGATTGGTGTATACGCCGAAAGCAACTTCAATTAAATCCCTATGATAGACAGTTTCCTATAGATAGGTTAATGACTGTCATTGCCGGCCGGTGTGGCCGAGCGGTTCTCGGCGCTTCAGCCCGGAACCACGCTGCTGCTTCGGTCGCAGGTCTGAATCCTGCTCGGGCGTGGCTGTGTGTGGTCTCCTTAGGTTTTTATAGTTCTAAGTCTAGGGGACTGATGACTGTTAAGTCCCATAGTGCTTAGAGTGATTTAAACTATTTGTGTGGTCTCCGTAGGTTTTTATAGTTCTAAGTCTAGGGGACTGATGACTGTTAAGTCCCACAGTGCTTAGAGCGATTTGAACCATTTGATTGTCATTTTATATTAAAAATAAGCAAGAAAAGCAGGACTTTACTATCAAAAAATTCTAAACAACCTGTAAAAAAAGTTATTCTAACATATTTTAAAGTTTTGAAATCACTTTCATACATTTTAAAATAAATTCACTAAAGAACAAGTACTGATGATGGCTTATCCCTGATCTGTTTTGGGCGAGGGGGTCAAAAATTAATAGTGGAACAATGTAGTAAAAATAAGTCATATGTTAATGTCTTGTACATGCAGTGCTCTGCAGCTTGGAAATATATATATGTGGTCAGGTGCCTAACTATTGCATCTCAAATTTCTTTTGATCCATTAAGGGTACTGTAAACTGATCTCACCTAGACGCACAGCGACCAGTGCAGCAACACTACTCGGCATGGACTCAACAAGTCGTAAATCCCATGCAGAAATAATGAGTCACGCTGCCACTATTGCCGTCCACAATTGCGAGAGTGTTGCCTGTGCAGGATTTTGTGCACGAACTGGCCTCTCTATTATGTCCCACAAATGGTAAATGGGATTCATGTCGGGCGATCTGGGTGGCCAAATCATTTGACGAATTTGAATTCTTCAAACCAGTCGCGAAAAGTTGTGGCCTGATGACGTGGCGAATCGTCGTTTGGGAACGTGAAGTCTATACGAATTGTTGCAAATGGTCTCCAAGTATTTGAATATAGTCATTTCCGGTCAATGATCGGTCCAGTTGGCCCAGAGGACCCAGTCCATTCCATGTAAATCCAGTCCACACCATTATGGAACAACCACCAGCTTGCACAGTGCCTTGTTGACAACTTAGCACCATGGTTTCGAGGGGTCCGCGCTGCACGCGAAACGTACTATCAGCTCTTACGGACTGAAATCAGGAATCTGACAAGACCACCGCTTTCCAGTCGCCTAGCGTCCAACACATATGGTCACGAGCCCAGGAGAGGCGCTGCAGGTGATGTGCTGTTCGCAAAGGTCGTCTGCTGCCATAGCCCACTACCCTAACGAAAACGTCGTACAGCCCACGTTGGTTTCTGCGCTCATTTCACGCAGTGTTGCTTGCTTTTTAGCGCTGACAACTCTACATAATGGATCTCGGAATACTGAATTCTCTGACGATTTCCGAAAAGGAATATCCCATGCGTCTAGCTCCATCTACTGTTTCATGTTAAGAGTCAATTCCCTTCGTGGGGCCATAGTCACGTCGGAGGGCCTTTCACATGAATCACCCGAGTAAAAGTGACAGCTCCACCAGTATACTGCTCTTTTATACACTTCTGGAAATTGAAATAAGAACACCATGAATTCATTGTCCCAGGAAGGGGAAACTTTATTGACACATTCCTGGGGTCAGATACATGACATGATCACACTGACAGAAACACAGGCACATAGACATAGGCAACAGAGCATGCACAATGTCGGCACTAGTACAGTGTATATCCACCTTCGCAGCAATGCAGGCTACCATTCTCCCATGGAGACGATCGTAGAGATGCTGGATGTAGTCCTGTGGAACGGCTTGCCATGCCATTTCCACCTGGCGCCTCAGTTGGACCAGCGTTCGTGCTGGACGTGCTGACCGCGTGAGACGACGCTTCATCCAGTCACAAACATGCTCAATTGGGGACAGATCCGGAGATCTTGCTGGCCAGGGTAGTTGACTTACACCTTCTAGAGCACGTTGGGTGGCACTGGTTACATTCGGACGTGCATTGTCCTGTTGGAACAGCAAGTTCCCTTGCCGGTCTAGGAATGGTAGAACGATGGGTTCGATTACGGTTTGGATGTACCGTGCACTATTCAGTGTCCCTTCGACGATCACCAGAGGTGTACGGCCAGTGTAGGAGATCGCTCCCCACACCATGTGCCTCGGTCGTATGCAGTCCTGATTGTGGCGCTCACCTGCACGGCGCCAAACACGCATACGACCACCATTGGCACCAAGGCAGAAGCGACTCTCATCGCTGAAGACGACACGTCTCCATTCGTCCCTCCATTCACGCCTGTCGCGACACCACTGGAGGCGGGCTACACGATGTTGGGGCGTGAGCGGAAGACGGCCTAACGGTGTGCGGGACCGTAGCCCAGCTTCATGGAGACGGTTGCGAATGGTCCTCGCCGATACCCCAGGAGCAACAGTGTACCTAATTTGCTGGGAAGTGGCGGTGCGGTCCCCTACGGCAATGCGTAGGATCCTACGGTCTTGGCGTGCATCCGTGCGTCGCTGCGGTCCGGTCCCAGGTCGATGGGCACGTGCACCTTCCGCCGACCACTGGCGACAACATCGATGTACTGTGGAGACCTCACGCCCCACGTGTTGAGCAATTCGGCGGTACGTCCACCCGGCCTCCCGCATGCCCACTATACGCCCTCGCTCAAAGTCCGTCAACTGCACATACGGTTCACGTCCACGCTGTCGCGGCATGCTACCAGTGTTGAAGACTGCGATGGAGCTCCGTATGCCACGGCAAACTGGCTGACACTGACGGCGGCGGTGCACAAATGCTGTGGAGCTAGCGCCATTCGACGGCCAACACCGCGGTTCCTGGTGTGTCCGCTGTGCCGTGCGTGTGATCATTGCTTGTACAGCCCTCTCGCAGTGTCCGGAGAAAGTATGGTGGGTCTGACACACCGGTGTCAATGTGTTCTTTTTCCCATTTCCAGGAGTGTACCTTGTATAAGCGATACTACCTCCATTTGTATATGTGCATATCGCTATCTCGTGACTTACGTGACTTCGGTGAATAAGTCTCCTATAAATTTGTGTGTTTTCCTTTTGACATTGTGCGAGTGTTTGTCATAACTATTAAAAAGTTACAAGAAAGGTAGGACATGATATCTACTACGTTTCGTGAATACCTACCAAATCCAGTCCACAGCATCGTGGTTTGAACTAACGAGCGGGTACAATCTACAGGCATCGTACGTCGGCTGCGAGGTGGCGGGCCGCCAGGCAGAGCGTGAAGCTTTTAACGACGCCCCGCCGCAAATACAGCTGGCCGCGTATAACGAGTGCCTTATAAATAGGCCGTCAGCTGGAAGCCGGCGACGCGTCCACCTCAGCGCCGCGTACGCTGGGGCGGCGCCCAGCACACCTCGGAGGCGCGCTGGCCTCTATATACACACCGGCTTATTTTTGCTCGTCCACGGTATTTATATGCTGCGTCGCCGGGAGCTCATTAGGGTGGAATCGTTCCGTTTTCCTAAAAGTCTTTCCGCGCCACAAAACGAGCCCCTTTGACAGCCCTTGTCGCTATAATTGCAGCAACGACACACCACGCTTAGCGGTGTGCACGTGACGATGTGGATGGGGTGGGGTGGAGAGCAGAGGCAAGGAGCGGCGTACCACGCGACGTTTCCACCAACAGCGTCATTCTGTCACGTCTACCTGGAACGTGTACTTCGCGGTGGGCATAAAACATGTAGCGTATCCTAGTAAGTATGTGGGAGTCTCGTAAAGTAGGTACAATATGAGAATTCCGAATTATCTATGAAAATATGAGATTTTTCCAGTAAAAACAGAGTGAAAAGGGTGGGCTTAGTGAAAAATAGTGTATTTTTTAAATTGTTTAGGAGTCTCATATTATACCTGCTTCCGGGTTAATTGATATGAAACGGAACATAGTGAAAGAGAGGGGAAAGATGAGTGGGAAACTCATGACTTCCAGCTGCACAAAGCGTTGTGGTAATGCAGTGGCGAGAGATGAAAATTTGTGCTGGACTGGGGCTCAAATCCGGATTTACCACCTCTCATGAGTGGTTGCCATTACTGATTAGGCCAATCGGTCACAGTTTCTGACCAACTAATATTTATAACTTACCATATGCTACAATGTAGGGCCCAACAGCCATCAACCCTACTCGCAGATTATTGATTCCCATTCAGACTATGTTAGGGCATCCACACTGAAATTAACTTCTAGGAGCCGTCGCATTCTTACGGAAACAGCCTTGTCACAGTCGTATCACCGGTTCCCGTCAGATCAACGAATATAAGCTCTGTCGGGCTGTGCTAGCACTTGGGTGGGTGACCATCCGGCCTCCCGAGCACTGTTGGCAGGCGGGGTGCACTCATCCCTTGTGAGGCAAACTGAGGAGCTACTTGACTGAGAAGTAGCGGTTCCAGTCTCGGAAACAGACATATGGCCGGGAGAGCGATGTGCTGACCACATGCCCCTCCATATCCGCATCCAGTGACGCCTGTGGGCCTGAGGCTGACGCGGCGGGCGGTCGGCACCTTTGGGCCTTCATGGCCTGTTCGGGTGGAGTTTCGTTTAGTTTATATGTCTCATCAGTATCAGTGTCTGTTCTGTCGGACATGTCTCCTTGATGCTTTTGTTTCAGTGGTTTCTTTTTTTTTTGGGGGGGGGGGGGGGGGGTCATCAGTCTGGTTTGATGCAGCCCGCCACGTATTCCTTTCCTATGCTAACCTCTTCATCTCAGAGTAACACTTGCAACCTACGTCCTCAACTATTTGCTTGACGTATTCCAATCTCTGTCTTCCTCTACAGTTTTTGCCCTCTACAGCTCCCTCTAGTACCATGGAAGTCATTCCCTCATGTCTTAGCAGATGTCCTATCATCCTGTCCCTTCTCCTTTTCAGTGTTTTCCACATATTCCTTTCCTCTCCGATTTTGGGTAGAACCTCTTCATTCCTTACCTTATCAGTCCACCTAATTTTCAACATTCGTCTATAGCACCACATCTCAAATGCTTCGATTCTCTTCTGTTCCGGTTTTCCCACAGTCCATGTTTTACTACCATACAATGCTGTACTCCAGACGTACATCCTCAGAAATTTCTTCCTCAAATTAAGGCCGGTATTTGATATTAGTAGACTTCTCTTGGCCAGAAATGCCTTTTTTGCCATAGCGAGTCTGCTTTTGGTGTCCTCCTTGCTCCGACCGTCATTGGTTATTTTACTGCCTAGGTAGCAGAATTCCTTAACTTCATTGACTTCGTGACCATCAATCCTGATGTTAAGTTTCTCGCTGTTCTCATTTCTACTTCTTCTCATTACCTTCGTCTTTCTCCGATTTACTCTCAAACCATACTGTGTACTCATTAGACTGTTCATTCCGTTCAGCAGATCATTTAATTCTTCTTCACTTTCACTCAGGGTAGCAAAGTCATCAGCGAATCGTATCATTGATATCCTTTCACCTTTTATTTTAATTCCACTCCTGAACCTTTCTTTTATTTCCATCATTGCTTCCTCGATGTACAGATTGAAGAGTAGGGGCGAAAGGCTACAGCCGTGTCTTACTCCCTTCTTAATACGAGCACTTCGTTCTTGATCGTCCACTCTTATTATTCCCTCTTGGTTGTTCCACATATTGTATATGACCCGTCTCTCCCTATAGCTTACCCCTACTTTTTTCAGAATCTCGAACAGCTTGCACCATTTTATATTGTCGAACGCTTTTTCCACTTCGACAAATCCTATGAACGTGTCTTGATTTTTCTTCAGCCTTGCTTCCATTATTATCCGTAACGTCACAATTGTCTCTCTCGTGCCTTTACTTTTCCTAAAGCCAACCTGATCGTCACCTAGCGCATACTCAATTTTCTTTGTTCTTCTGTATATTATTCTTGTACGCAGCTTCGATGCATGAGCTGTTAAGCTGATTGTGCGATAATTCTCGCACTTGTCAGCTCTTGCCGTCTTCGGAATTGTGTGGATGATGCTTTTCCGAAAGTCAGATGATATGTCGCCGGTGTCATATATTCTACACTCCAACGTGAATAGTCGTTTTGTTGCCACTTCCCCGTAATGATTTTAGAAATTCTGATGGAATGTTATCTATCCCTTCTGCCTTATTTGACCGTAAGTCCTATAAAGCTCTTTTAAATTCCGATTCTAATACTGGATCCCCTATGTTTTCTAAATCGACTCCTGTTTCTTCTTCTACCACATCAGACAAATCTTCAACCTTATAGAGGCTTTCAATGTATTCTTTCCACCTATCTGCTCTCTCCTCTGCATTTAACAGTGGAATTCCCGTTGCACTCTTAATGTTACCACCGTTGCTTTTAATGTCACCATAGGTTGTTTTGACTTTCCTCTATGCTGAGCCTGTCCTTCCGACAATCATATCTTTTTCGATGTCTTCACATTTTTCCTGCAGCTATTTCGTCTTAGCTTCCCTGCACTTCCTGTTTATTTCATTCCTCAGCGACTTGTATTTCTGTATTCCTGATTTTCCCGGAACATGTTTGTACTTCCTCCTTTCATCAATCAACTGAAGTATTTCTTCTGTTACCCATGGTTTCTTCGCAGCTACCTTCTTTGTACCTATGTTTTCCTTCCCAACTTCAGTGATGGCCCTTTTTAGAGATGTCCATTCCTCTTCAACTGTGCTGCCTACTGCGCTATTCCTTATTGCTGTATCTGTAGCGTTAGAGAACTTCAAACGTATCTCGTCATTCCTTATAACTTGCGTATCCCACTTCTTTGCGTATTGTTTCTCCCTGACTAATGTCTTGATCTTCAGCCTACTCTTCATCACTACTACATTGTGATCTGAGTCTATATCTGGTCCTGGGTACGCCTTACAATCCAGTATCTCTGTCTGAGCATGATGCAATCTAATTGAAATCTTCCCGTATCTCCCGGCCTTTTCCAAGTATACCTCCTCCTCTTGTGATTCTTGATCAGGGTACTCACTATTACTAGCTGAATTCAATTAGTCTTTCTCCTCTTTCATTCCTTGTCCCAAGCCCATATTCTCCTGTAGCCTTTTCTTCTACTCCTTCCCCTACAACTGCATTCCAGTCGCCCATGACTATTAGATTTTCGTCCCCCTTTACATACTGCATTACCGTTTCAATATCCTCATACACTTTCTCTATCTGTTCATTTTCAGCTAGCGACGTCGGCATGTATACGTGGACTATCGTTGTTGGTGTTGGTCTGCTGTCGATTCTGATTAGAACAACCCGGTCACTGAACTGTTCACAGTAACACACCCTCTGCCCTACCTTCCTATTCATAACGAATCCTACACATATTATACCATTTTCTGCTGCTGTTTATATTACCCGATACTCATCTGACTAGAAATCCTTGTCTTCCTTCCACATCACCTCACTGACCCCTACTATATCTAGATTAAGCCTTTGCATTTCCCTTTTCAGATTTTCTAGTTTCCCTACCACGTTCAAGCTTCTGACATTCCACGTCCCGACTCGTAGAACGTTATCCTTTCGTTGATTATTCAATCTTTTTCTCATGGTAACCTCCCCCTTGGCAGTCCCCTCCCGGAGATCCGAATGGGGGACTATTCCGGAATGTTTTGCCAATGGAGAGATCATCATGATACTTCTTCAACTGCAAGCCACATGTCCTGCGGATACACGTTATGTGTCTTCAATGCAGTGGTTTCCATTGCTTTCTGCATCCTCATGTCGTTGATCATCGCTGATTCTTCCGCCTTTAGGGGCAGTTTCCCACCCCTAGGACAAGAGATTGCCCTGAACCTCTATCCGCTCCTCCGCCCTCTTTCACAAGGCCGTTGGCAGAATGAGGCTGACTTCTTATGCCGGAAGTCTTCGGCCGCCAATGCTGATTATTTATCAAAATTTAGGCAGCGGCGGGGATCGAACGCGGGACCGAAGACGTTTTGATTATGAATCAAAGACGCTACCTCTAGACCACGGGTTTCAGTGGTTGTGAATTAATAATGTCCGAAAGGAATTAATGATGCGCAAGTAAGCGGTTAACGGACGAAGGATGCTGTTCTGTCGGACAAGTGTCCTTGATGGTTGCTTCAGTGGCCATGAACAAATGATGTCCGAACGGAATTAATTATTAGCGAGTTGGGGGTTAATGTACGAGGGACGGATAATGCACTGCCGCCTGCGATATCTAGAACATCATTTGATCGGTCAGGAATTGTGTCCGGATGGCCAAAGTGGTTAAGGCAACGTGTCTGAGTCACTGTCCAGCACAAGTTTTAAACTTACGCCATTGCATTTCGACGGTGCCCTGTGCAGATGGAAGTTAGGAGTTTCCTATCCATCCATTCCCTTGCTTTCCTCGTCCTCTGTTTCATATGAATATATGCACCACCCGCATAACCGCGAGTGGAGCCTGTCCGAAAGTGATTTATACATTTCATATTAATGGTAGTATGGTGTGGGTACTTCACCACTGTGGTGTTCATTACGGGTAGTATAAAGAAAATAAAAGTATTGCGTTAAGAGGCAACGCGATAGTCTTCCTGGTGTATAAATTCAGTGTGTCACTTATGCCAACACTGTCAGTTACCAGGGTAGGGGATGGATGGAGTATGACGTGAGCTATATATAAACACACACACACACACACACACACAGAGAGAGAGAGAGAGAGAGAGAGAGAGCGAGAGCACGCTGGTGACGCTGCACTGTGTTCTCCACTCTCTATGCTCAGAAAGCACATACCCTTCTTCTGTGCACACCACTACAGCGCAGCTCTAGGCCACCCTAGTTGGATCCAGCCATCAGCATTATCAACACAACCGTATAGTATCATGTCAAAAATGCCTGAACACAAGTGAAGTAGGCTCATTATAGACCTAATACCGTGTCATTCACACAATGTCGCGTCTGAAGCGGTCATTCCGTTGAGTTGGACTTTATTAGAAAGGGACACTTGTCCAGTACGACATGAATTTCGAAAGGAATCAGCTGTCCCTACATGCATGTGCCTTACGTAACTTCCTTGAGTGGCTATGCGGGTAGAGAAGATCAGCGTAATGGGCTCATAGGATAGCTTTGTTTACATGCAGAGCTGTCGTATTCTCATTTAAATATCGACACACTTCTTATTGCCATACCACGTGTATGACATGAGTCCTTGCTGATGTCTGTTACCAGCATCATCACATTTTAGAGCCCAGGACGACTGGTCGTTGTTTAAGTACATGATGAAAGGCCCCCAGGATGTCGTAAAATTAAGATTTATTTAAAAACAGTCAAACTCTCTCGTATGTAGAACGATGAGGATGTACGATTTTACAGATGAAGTACTGCTATCTCGATGTATTATATGTGTGAGTGAATAATACAACGTTAAAGAACCGTATCAAGCATTTTCTTTATTGAAGTAAATGAAGAGGAAAATTACAGGAAGAGAATTTTAGTGATTAGGACACGCGCCAGAGTCCCCGAAAACCTGAGCGGGAGTGGTCGCAAAAGCACCACTGAAACCGCAAACAACTAAATACACCATTGCTCGAGTCACCAAACGATCAGACACAACGGTCTTTTTAAGGACCTTGCCTGGCCAAGACACCAGCGTAAAAAAGATACACGAGCTACTCACTACTACCACCAATCCTGTCAAAGACAAAATCAAAATCAACAAAGTAAAACCGAGCAAAAACTCGTTAATCGTTGAAGTTGCCTCAGAAGAGGACAAAGGAAAACTGTTGAACAATGCCAAATTAAATTCGGTGGTCAAATGCGTGCCACTGAGGAAAAGAAACCCTTTAGTCATCTTACATGACGTACCAACGATTATGGCTAACGAGGAACTACAAAACACTCTTAAGGCCCAGGATTTTGAGGACATGACAGACGAGGAATTTAAAGAAAGTTTTACATTGAGATTCAAAACGGGGCCTTGGGGCCGTGATGTGGTTCATCACGTTGCCGAGGTCTCCGCTGAAATGTGGAAAAGAGTAACGGCAATGGGCAAACTATACATTGGCTTTCACGCCGTAAATACTAGAGACTATCTTGTGGTACCATGTTGCCACAATTGCGGAGATCTAGACCACGTCCTGACGCACTGTACTAGGGGGTCGGCCTGCTCAAAATGTGGTGAGGATGGTCATGTGAGGGAAGACTGTAACGGCAATGGGCAAACTATACATTGGCTTTCACGCCGTAAATACTAGAGACTATCTTGTGGTACCATGTTGCCACAATTGCGGAGATCTAGACCACGTCCTGACGCACTGTACTAGGGGGTCGGCCTGCTCAAAATGTGGTGAGGATGGTCATGTGAGGGAAAACTGTAACGGCAATGGGCAAACTATACATTGGCTTTCACGCCGTAAATACTAGAGACTATCTTGTGGTACCATGTTGCCACAATTGCGGAGATCTAGACCACGTCCTGACGCACTGTACTAGGGGGTCGGCCTGCTCAAAATGTGGTGAGGATGGTCATGTGAGGGAAGACTGTAACGGCAATGGGCAAACTATACATTGGCTTTCACGCCGTAAATACTAGAGACTATCTTGTGGTACCATGTTGCCACAATTGCGGAGATCTAGACCACGTCCTGACGCACTGTACTAGGGGGTCGGCCTGCTCAAAATGTGGTGAGGATGGTCATGTGAGGGAAAACTGTAACGGCAATGGGCAAACTATACATTGGCTTTCACGCCGTAAATACTAGAGACTATCTTGTGGTACCATGTTGCCACAATTGCGGAGATCTAGACCACGTCCTGACGCACTGTACTAGGGGGTCGGCCTGCTCAAAATGTGGTGAGGACGGTCATGTGAGGGAAGACTGTAACGGCAATGGGCAAACTATACATTGGCTTTCACGCCGTAAATACTAGAGACTATCTTGTGGTACCATGTTGCCACAATTGCGGAGATCTAGACCACGTCCTGACGCACTGCACTAGGGGGTCAGCCTGCTCAAAATGTGGTGAGGATGGTCATGTGAGGGAAGACTGTAACGGCAATGGGCAAACTATACATTGGCTTTCACGCCGTAAATACTAGAGACTATCTTGTGGTACCATGTTGCCACAATTGCGGAGATCTAGACCACGTCCTGACGCACTGTACTAGGGGGTCGGCCTGCTCAAAATGTGGTGAGGATGGTCATGTGAGGGAAGACTGTAACGGCAATGGGCAAACTATACATTGGCTTTCACGCCGTAAATACTAGAGACTATCTTGTGGTACCATGTTGCCACAATTGCGGAGATCTAGACCACGTCCTGACGCACTGTACTAGGGGGTCGGCCTGCTCAAAATGTGGTGAGGATGGTCATGTGAGGGAAGACTGTAACGGCAATGGGCAAACTATACATTGGCTTTCACGCCGTAAATACTAGAGACTATCTTGTGGTACCATGTTGCCACAATTGCGGAGATCTAGACCACGTCCTGACGCACTGTACTAGGGGGTCGGCCTGCTCAAAATGTGGTGAGGATGGTCATGTGAGGGAAGACTGTAACGGCAATGGGCAAACTATACATTGGCTTTCACGCCGTAAATACTAGAGACTATCTTGTGGTACCATGTTGCCACAATTGCGGAGATCTAGACCACGTCCTGACGCACTGTACTAGGGGGTCGGCCTGCTCAAAATGTGGTAGGATGGTCATGTGAGGGAAAACTGTAACGGCAATGGGCAAACTATACATTGGCTTTCACGCCGTAAATACTAGAGACTATCTTGTGGTACCATGTTGCCACAATTGCGGAGATCTAGACCACGTCCTGACGCACTGTACTAGGGGGTCGGCCTGCTCAAAATGTGGTGAGGATGGTCATGTGAGGGAAGACTGTAACGGCAATGGGCAAACTATACATTGGCTTTCACGCCGTAAATACTAGAGACTATCTTGTGGTACCATGTTGCCACAATTGCGGAGATCTAGACCACGTCCTGACGCACTGTACTAGGGGGTCGGCCTGCTCAAAATGTGGTGAGGATGGTCATGTGAGGGAAGACTGTAACGGCAATGGGCAAACTATACATTGGCTTTCACGCCGTAAATACTAGAGACTATCTTGTGGTACCATGTTGCCACAATTGCGGAGATCTAGACCACGTCCTGACGCACTGTACTAGGGGGTCGGCCTGCTCAAAATGTGGTGAGGATGGTCATGTGAGGGAAAACTGTAACGGCAATGGGCAAACTATACATTGGCTTTCACGCCGTAAATACTAGAGACTATCTTGTGGTACCATGTTGCCACAATTGCGGAGATCTAGACCACGTCCTGACGCACTGTACTAGGGGGTCGGCCTGCTCAAAATGTGGTGAGGATGGTCATGTGAGGGAAGACTGTAACGGCAATGGGCAAACTATACATTGGCTTTCACGCCGTAAATACTAGAGACTATCTTGTGGTACCATGTTGCCACAATTGCGGAGATCTAGACCACGTCCTGACGCACTGTACTAGGGGGTCGGCCTGCTCAAAATGTGGTGAGGATGGTCATGTGAGGGAAAACTGTAACGGCAATGGGCAAACTATACATTGGCTTTCACGCCGTAAATACTAGAGACTATCTTGTGGTACCATGTTGCCACAATTGCGGAGATCTAGACCACGTCCTGACACACTGTACTAGGGGGTCGGCCTGCTCAAAATGTGGTGAGGATGGTCATGTGAGGGAAAACTGTAACGGCAATGGGCAAACTATACATTGGCTTTCACGCCGTAAATACTAGAGACTATCTTGTGGTACCATGTTGCCACAATTGCGGAGATCTAGACCACGTCCTGACGCACTGTACTAGGGGGTCGGCCTGCTCAAAATGTGGTGAGGATGGTCATGTGAGGGAAGACTGTAACGGCAATGGGCAAACTATACATTGGCTTTCACGCCGTAAATACTAGAGACTATCTTGTGGTACCATGTTGCCACAATTGCGGAGATCTAGACCACGTCCTGACGCACTGTACTAGGGGGTCGGCCTGCTCAAAATGTGGTGAGGATGGTCATGTGAGGGAAGACTGTAACGGCAATGGGCAAACTATACATTGGCTTTCACGCCGTAAATACTAGAGACTATCTTGTGGTACCATGTTGCTACAATTGCGGAGATCTAGACCACGTCCTGACGCACTGTACTAGGGGGTCGGCCTGCTCAAAATGTGGTGAGGATGGTCATGTGAGGGAAGACTGTAACGGCAATGGGCAAACTATACATTGGCTTTCACGCCGTAAATACTAGAGACTATCTTGTGGTACCATGTTGCCACAATTGCGGAGATCTAGACCACGTCCTGACGCACTGTACTAGGGGGTCGGCCTGCTCAAAATGTGGTGAGGATGGTCATGTGAGGGAAGACTGTAACGGCAATGGGCAAACTATACATTGGCTTTCACGCCGTAAATACTAGAGACTATCTTGTGGTACCATGTTGCCACAATTGCGGAGATCTAGACCACGTCCTGACGCACTGTACTAGGGGGTCGGCCTGCTCAAAATGTGGTGAGGATGGTCATGTGAGGGAAAACTGTAACGGCAATGGGCAAACTATACATTGGCTTTCACGCCGTAAATACTAGAGACTATCTTGTGGTACCATGTTGCCACA